>NC_054473.1:5514870-5819870 GCF_017639515.1 Carcharodon carcharias
AAATCCTCCTGTTGCCGCTTTACATCTTCCTCACAACACACATTCCCATCTGGCTTTGTATCATCCGTGAACCTGGAAATATTACATTTGGTCCCCACATCCAAATCATTGATATATATTGTGAACAGCTGGGGCCCAAGTACTGATCCTTGCTGTACCCGACTAGTCACAGTCTGCCAATGTGAGAATGACCCGTTTATTCCTACTGTCTGTTTACTGCCCGATAGCCAATCCTTAACCCATGTCAGTATATTGTCTCCTATCCCATGTGCTTTTATTTTGTTAATCAACCTCCTGCAGGGAGCTTAATGGAAAGACTTCGGAAAATCCAAGTACACGATTACCCCTTTATCAATTCTGTTCATAACATAATCAATAAACTCCAGCAGATTCATCAAACAAGATTTCCCATTCGCAAATCCATGCTGACTCTGCCCAATCAGATCATTATTATCCAAATGTCCATTTATCACATCCTTTATAATAGATTCTAGCATTTTCCCTACTACTGATGCAAGGCTAACAGGTCTGTAGTTCCCTGTTTTCTCTCTCCCTCCCTTCTTAAATAGTGAGGTGACGTTTGCTAATTTCCAATCTTCAGGAACCATTCCACAATCTACAGAATTATGGAAAATGATCACCAATATACCCATTATGTCCTTAGCTACCTCTTTCAACAATCTGGGATATAGGTCATCAGGTCCCGGGATTTATCAACCTTCAATCCCAATAATTTCCCCAGTACAAGAGATACTCTGTATCTAACCCCGTGCTGTACCTGTCCTGGGAGTGTTTGATGGGGACAGTGTAGAGGGAGCTTTACTCTGTATCTAACCCCGTGCTGTATCTGTCCTGGGAGTGTTTGATGGAGACAGTGTAGAGGGAGCTTTACTCTGTATCTAACCCCGTGCTGTACCTGTCCTGGGAGTGTTTGATGGGGACAGTGTAGAGGGGGTTTTACTCTGTATCTAACCCCGTGCTGTACCTGTCCTGGGAGTGTTTGATGGGGACAGTGTAGAGGGAGATTTACTCTGTATCTAACCCCGTGCTGTACCTGTCCTGGGAGTGTTTGATGGGGACAGTGTAGAGGGAGATTTACTCTGTATCTAACCCCGTGCTGTACCTGTCCTGGGAGTGTTTGATGGGGACAGTGTAGATGGAGCTTTACTCTGTATCTAACCCCGTGCTGTACCTGTCCTGGGAGTGTTTGATGGGGACGGTGTAGATGGAGCTTTACTCTGTATCTAACCCCGTGCTGTACCTGTCCTGGGAGTGTTTGATGGGGACAGTGTAGAGGGAGCGTTACTCTGTATCTAACCCCGTGCTGTACCTGTCCTGGGAGTGTTTGATGGGGATGGTGTAGAGGGAGCTTTACTCTGTATCTAACCCCGTGCTGTACCTGTCCTGGGAGTGTTTGATGAGGACAGTGTAGAGGGAGCTTTACTCTGTATCTAACCCCGTGCTGTACCTGTCCTGGGAGTGTTTGATGGGGACAATGTAGAGCGAGTGGATGTTTTGAATCCTGATGTTATATCGATATGATATATCTACTACCTGGGGCAGACCAGCTGGTCTTTTCCTGTTCCTCATTAGAGGAGACACTGGAATGTTGTTGCTGCAATGAGCTTACTCACATCAGGGAGGCGCTAGTGTTCAACTAACGGTTCAATGTACAACACATCTGGCAGGGCACAGAGTTTACACTGTTTGCCCTCAGCAGTTGGGGTGAATGATTAGGAACCTGTGGAGATTGAAACACTGACTTTTAGTAACTGTCGGATGGATGAGCTCTCAACTGGACCTGTCAACATTGCCAAGTCACAATCTGAGCAGCAACTCCTCACGTACCCAGTGTGTGTTGGCTTCAGTACAAGACCAGTAAGCCCTTTAGTCACTCAGCCACTGGGAGAACTGAACTGTGAGATTGTGATGTTTGGGCTGGGAGCTACTTACCTGGAACACAGGGTCATAGACACAATGCTGTGATTTCTGTCTCTGTTCACCTTCTTTCTTAGATCAGACTCTCTGCTTTAATTAAACGGAAGAATATCTTTTACTGATAGTTACCTGATGATTATAACACGGAATCAGACCCTGAGTGCCCTGGCACACAGGGATCGCCCTAATTGGCCTCAGTGCCTCAGGGCTGTCAATCAGTTCCCCTGGAGTCAGTCAGTGCTCGCAATCGACTGCGATCACCTCATGGTGGAGCAGCTCCTGAGGGGAGGGGAGGGGAGGCGGTCCCTAGGGGAAGGAGCTGGGCCCCGACAGGAGTCAGAACCTTCTGGGTAAATTACCAACTCTCACCTGTGAATGGATTTGTATTTGGACGGAGTCCAACCCTGCAGTTCACTCTGGTTAATGTTCAACATGCCACACACCTCACACAAGGTCACTGCTCCTTGATACTCCTGGATCAGGGTCACGGTGCCTGGTTACTCCTGGATCAGGGTCACGGTGCCTAGTTACTCCTGGATCAGGGTCACTGCACCTCATTACTCCTGGATCAGGGTCACTGCTCCTTGATAATCCTGGATCAGGGTCACGGTGCCTGGTTATTCCTGGATCAGGGTCACTGCTCCTCGTTACTCCTGGATCAGGGTCACTGCTTCTCGTTACTCCTGGATCAGGGTCACTGCTCCTCTTAACTCCTGGATCAGGGTCACGGTGCCTGGTTACTCCTGGATCAGGGTCACTGCTCCATGTTACTCCTGGATCAGGGTCACTGCTTCACGTTACTCCTGGATCAGGGTCACTGCTCCTCATTACTCCTGGATCAGGGCCACTGCTCCTCTTAACTCCTGGATCAGGGTCACTGCATCACGTTACTCCTGGATCAGGGTCACTGCTTCTCGTTACTCCTGGATCAGGGTCAATGCTCCTCTTAACTCCTGGATCAGGGTCACTGCTTCTCGTTACTCCTGGATCAGGGTCACTGCTTCTCGTTACTCCTGGATCAGGGTCACTGCTCCTCTTAACTCCTGGATCCGGGTCACGGTGCCTGGTTACTCCTGGATCAGGGTCACTGCTCCTCGTTACTCCTGGATCAGGGTCACTGCTCCATGTTACTCCTGGATCAGGGTCACTGCTCCTCTTAACTCCTGTATCAGGGTCACTGCTTCTCGTTACTCCTGGATCAGGGTCACTGCTCCATGTTACTCCAGGATCAGGGTCACTGCTCCATGTTACTCCTGGATCAGGGTCACGGTGCCTGGTTACTCCTGGATCAGGGTCACTGCTCCTCATTACTCCTGGATCAGGGTCACTGCTCCATGTTACTCCTGGATCAGGGTCACTGCTCCTCATTACTCCTGGATCAGGGTCACTGCTCCACGTTACTCCTGGATCAGGGTCACTGCTCCTCTTAACTCCTGTATCAGGGTCACTGCTCCTCATTACTCCTGGATCAGGGTCACTGCTCCACGTTACTCCTGGATCAGGGTCACTGCTCCTCTTAACTCCTGGATCAGGGTCACTGCTCCTCTTAACTACTGTATCAGGGTCACTGCTCCTCGTTACTCCTGGATCAGGGTTACTGCTCCTCATTACTCCTGGATCAGGGTCACTGCTTCCCGTTACTCCTGGATCAGGGTCACCGCTCCACGTTACTCCTGGACCAGGGTCACTGCTCCTCATTACTCCTGGATCAGGGTCACTGCTCCTCTTAACTCCTGGATCAGGGTCACTGCTCCACGTTACTCCTGGACCAGGGTCACTGCTCCATGTTACTCCTGGATCAGGGTTACTGCTCCTCGTTACTCCTGGATCAGGGTCACTGCTTCCCGTTACTCCTGGATCAGGGTCACAGTGCCTGGTTACTCCTGGATCAGGGGCACTGCTCCTCGTTACTCCTGGACCAGGGTCACTGCTTCTCGTTACTCCTGGATCAGGGTCACTGCTCCTCATTACTCCTGGATCAGGGTCACTGCTCCTCGTTATTCCTGGATCAGGGTCACTGCTCCTCTTAACTCCTGGAGCAGGGTCACTGCTCCTCATTACTCCTGGATCAGGGTCACTGCTCCACGTTACTCCTGGACCAGGGTCACTGCTCCTCTTAACTCCTGGATCAGGGTCACTGCTCCTCGTTACTCCTGGATCAGGGTCACTGCTCCTCATTACTCCTGGATCAGGGTCACTGCTCCTCTTAACTCCTGGATCAGGGTCACTGCTCCTCTTAACTCCTGGATCAGGGTCACTGCTCCTCATTACTCCTGGATCAGGGTCACTGCTCTTCTTAACTCCTGGATCAGGGTCACTGCTCCATGTTACTCCTGGATCAGGGTCACTGCTCCTTGTTACTCCTGGATCAGGGTCACTGCTCCTCGTTACTCCTGGATCAGGGTCACTGCTCCTCTTAACTCCTGGATCAGGGTCAGTGCTCCTCTTAACTCCTGGATCAGGGTCACGGTGCCTGGTTACTCCTGGATCAGGGTCACGGTGCCTGGTTACTCCTGGATCAGGGTCACTGCTCCTCATTACTCCTGGATCAGGGTCACTGCTTCTCGTTATTCCTGGATCAGGGTCACTGCTCCTCTTAACTCCTGGATCAGGGTCACTGCTCCACGTTACTCCTGGATCAGGGTCACTGCTCCTCGTTACTCCTGGATCAGGGTCACTGCTTCTCGTTACTCCTGGATCAGGGTCACTGCTCCTCATTACTCCTGGATCAGGGTCACTGCTCCTCTTAACTCCTGGATCAGGGTCACTGCTCCTCGTTACTCCTGGATCAGGGTCACTGCTCCACGTTACTCCTGGACCAGGGTCACTGCTCCATGTTACTCCTGGATCAGGGTTACTGCTCCTCGTTACTCCTGGATCAGGGTCAGTGCTTCCTGTTACTCCTGGATCAGGGTCACAGTGCCTGGTTACTCCTGGATCAGGGGCACTGCTCCTCGTTACTCCTGGACCAGGGTCACTGCTTCTCGTTACTCCTGGATCAGGGTCACTGCTCCTCATTACTCCTGGATCAGGGTCACTGCTCCTCGTTATTCCTGGATCAGGGTCACTGCTCCTCTCAACTCCTGGAGCAGGGTCACTGCTCCTCATTACTCTTGGATCAGGGTCACTGCTCCACGTTACTCCTGGATCAGGGTCACTGCTTCTCGTTACTCCTGGATCAGGGTCACTGCTCCATGTTACTCCTAGATCAGGGTCACTGCTCCACGTTACTCCTGGATCAGGGTCACTGCTCCTCATTACTCCTGGATCAGGGTCACTGCTCCTCATTACTCCTGGATCAGGGTCACTGCTCCTCTTAACTCCTGGATCAGGGTCACTGCTCCTCGTTACTCCTGGATCAGGGTCACTGCTTATCGTTACTCCTGGATCAGGGTTACTGCTCCTCATTACTCCTGGATCAGGGTCACTGCTTCCCGTTACTCCCGGATCAGGGTCACTGCTCCACGTTACTCCTGGACCAGGGTCACTGCTCCTCATTACTCCTGGATCAGGGTCACTGCTCCTCTTAACTACTGGATCAGGGTCACTGCTCCTCGTTACTCCTGGATCAGGGTCACTGCTCCACGTTACTCCTGGACCAGGGTCACTGCTCCATGTTACTCCTGGATCAGGGTTACTGCTCCTCGTTACTCCTGGATCAGGGTCAGTGCTTCCCGTTACTCCTGGATCAGGGTCACAGTGCCTGGTTACTCCTGGATCAGGGGCACTGCACCTCGTTACTCCTGGACCAGGGTCACTGCTTCTCGTTACTCCTGGATCAGGGTCACTGCTCCTCATTACTCCTGGATCAGGGTCACTAATCCTCGTTATTCCTGGATCAGGGTCACTGCTCCTCTTAACTCCTGGAGCAGGGTCACTGCTCCTCATTACTCCTGGATCAGGATCACTGCTCCACGTTACTCCTGGATCAGGGTCACTGCTTCTCGTTACTCCTGGATCAGGGTCACTGCTCCATGTTACTCCTGGATCAGGGTCACTGCTCCTCGTTACTCCTGGATCAGGGTCACTGCTCCTCATTACTCCTGGATCAGGGTCACTGCTCCTCTTAACTCCTGGATCAGGGTCACTGCTCCTCTTAACTCCTGGATCAGGGTCACTGCTCCTCTTAACTCCTGGATCAGGGTCACTGCTTCTCGTTACTCCTGGATCAGGGTCACTGCTCCTCTTAACTCCTGGATCAGGGTCACTGCTCCATGTTACTCCTGGATCAGGGTCACTGCTCCTTGTTACTCCTGGATCAGGGTCACTGCTCCTCTTACCTCCTGGATCAGGGTCAGTGCTCCTCTTAACTCCTGGATCAGGGTCACGGTGCCTGGTTACTCCTGGATCAGGGTCACGGTGCCTGGTTACTCCTGGATCAGGGTCACTGCTCCTCATTACTCCTGGATCAGGGTCACTGCTCCTCTTAACTCCTGTATCAGGGTCACTGCTTCTCGTTACTCCTGGATCAGGGTCACTGCTCCATGTTACTCCAGGATCAGGGTCACTGCTCCATGTTACTCCTGGATCAGGGTCACGGTGCCTGGTTACTCCTGGATCAGGGTCACTGCTCCTCATTACTCCTGGATCAGGGTCACTGCTCCATGTTACTCCTGGATCAGGGTCACTGCTCCTCATTACTCCTGGATCAGGGTCACTGCTCCACGTTACTCCTGGATCAGGGTCACTGCTCCTCTTAACTCCTGGATCAGGGTCACTGCTCCTCTTAACTACTGTATCAGGGTCACTGCTCCTCATTACTCCTGGATCAGGGTTACTGCTCCTCATTACTCCTGGATCAGGGTCACTGCTTCCCGTTACTCCTGGATCAGGGTCACCGCTCCACGTTACTCCTGGACCAGGGTCACTGCTCCTCATTACTCCTGGATCAGGGTCACTGCTCCTCTTAACTCCTGGATCAGGGTCACTGCTCCACGTTACTCCTGGACCAGGGTCACTGCTCCATGTTACTCCTGGATCAGGGTTACTGCTCCTCGTTACTCCTGGATCAGGGTCACTGCTTCCCGTTACTCCTGGATCAGGGTCACAGTGCCTGGTTACTCCTGGATCAGGGGCACTGCGACCTCGTTACTCCTGGACCAGGGTCACTGCTTCTCGTTACTCCTGGATCAGGGTAACTGCTCCTCATTACTCCTGGATCAGGGTCACTGCTCCTCGTTATTCCTGGATCAGGGTCACTGCTCCTCTTAACTCCTGGAGCAGGGTCACTGCTCCTCATTACTCCTGGATCAGGGTCACTGCTCCACGTTACTCCTGGATCAGGGTCACTGCTCCTCGTTACTCCTGGATCAGGGTCACTGCTCCTCATTACTCCTGGATCAGGGTCACTGCTCCTCTTAACTCCTGGATCAGGGTCACTGCTCCTCTTAACTCCTGGATCAGGGTCACTGCTTCTCGTTACTCCTGGATCAGGGTCACTGCTCCTCTTAACTCCTGGATCAGGGTCACTGCTCCATGTTACTCCTGGATCAGGGTCACTGCTCCTTGTTACTCCTGGATCAAGGTCACTGCTCCTCGTTACTCCTGGATCAGGGTCACTGCTCCTCTTAACTCCTGGATCAGGGTCAGTGCTCCTCTTAACTCCTGGATCAGGGTCACGGTGCCTGGTTACTCCTGGATCAGGGTCACGGTGCCTGGTTACTCCTGGATCAGGGTCACTGCTCCTCATTACTCCTGGATCAGGGTCACTGCTTCTCGTTATTCCTGGATCAGGGTCACTGCTCCTCTTAACTCCTGGATCAAGGTCACTGCTCCACGTTACTCCTGGATCAGGGTCACTGCTCCTCGTTACTCCTGGATCAGGGTCACTGCTTCTCGTTACTCCTGGATCAGGGTCACTGCTCCTCATTACTCCTGGATCAGGGTCACTGCTCCTCTTAACTCCTGGATCAGGGTCACTGCTCCTCGTTACTCCTGGATCAGGGTCACTGCTCCACGTTACTCCTGGACCAGGGTCACTGCTCCATGTTACTCCTGGATCAGGGTTACTGCTCCTCGTTACTCCTGGATCAGGGTCAGTGCTTCCTGTTACTCCTGGATCAGGGTCACAGTGCCTGGTTACTCCTGGATCAGGGGCACTGCTCCTCGTTACTCCTGGACCAGGGTCACTGTTCTCGTTACTCCTGGATCAGGGTCACTGCTCCTCATTACTCCTGGATCAGGGTCACTGCTCCTCGTTATTCCTGGATCAGGGTCACTGCTCCTCTTAACTCCTGGAGCAGGGTCACTGCTCCTCATTACTCCTGGATCAGGGTCACTGCTCCACGTTACTCCTGGATCAGGGTCACTGCTTCTCGTTACTCCTGGATCAGGGTCACTGCTCCTCATTACTCCTGGATCAGGGTCACTGCTCCTCATTACTCCTGGATCAGGGTCACTGCTCCTCTTAACTCCTGGATCAGGGTCACTGCTCCTCGTTACTCCTGGATCAGGGTCACTGCTTCTCGTTACTCCTGGATCAGGGTCACTGCTTCCCGTTACTCCCGGATCAGGGTCACTGCTCCACGTTACTCCTGGACCAGGGTCACTGCTCCTCATTACTCCTGGATCAGGGTCACTGCTCCTCTTAACTACTGGATCAGGGTCACTGCTCCTCATTACTCCTGGATCAGGGTCACTGCTCCACGTTACTCCTGGACCAGGGTCACTGCTCCATGTTACTCCTGGATCAGGGTTACTGCTCCTCGTTACTCCTGGATCAGGGTCAGTGCTTCCCGTTACTCCTGGATCAGGGTCACAGTGCCTGGTTACTCCTGGATCAGGGGCACTGCTCCTCGTTACTCCTGGACCAGGGTCACTGCTTCTCGTTACCCCTGGATCAGGGTCACTGCTCCTCATTACTCCTGGATCAGGGTCACTAATCCTCGTTATTCCTGGATCAGGGTCACTGCTCCTCTTAACTCCTGGAGCAGGGTCACTGCTCCTCATTACTCCTGGATCAGGATCACTGCTCCACGTTACTCCTGGATCAGGGTCACTGCTTCTCGTTACTCCTGGATCAGGGTCACTGCTCCATGTTACTCCTGGATCAGGGTCACTGCTCCTCTTAACTCCTGGATCAGGGTCACTGCTCCTCGTTACTCCTGGATCAGGGTCAGTGCTCCACGTTACTCCTGGACCAGGGTCACTGCTCCATGTTACTCCTGGATCAGGGTTACTGCTCCTCGTTACTCCTGGATCAGGGTCAGTGCTTCCTGTTACTCCTGGATCAGGGTCACAGTGCCTGGTTACTCCTGGATCAGGGGCACTGCTCCTCGTTACTCCTGGACCAGGGTCACTGCTTCTCGTTACTCCTGGATCAGGGTCACTGCTCCTCATTACTCCTGGATCAGGGTCACTGCTCCTCGTTATTCCTGGATCAGGGTCACTGCTCCTCTTAACTCCTGGAGCAGGGTCACTGCTCCTCATTACTCCTGGATCAGGGTCACTGCTCCACGTTACTCCTGGATCAGGGTCACTGCTTCTCGTTACTCCTGTATCAGGGTCACTGCTCCATGTTACTCCTAGATCAGGGTCACTGCTCCACGTTACTCCTGGATCAGGGTCACTGCTCCTCATTACTCCTGGATCAGGGTCACTGCTCCTCATTACTCCTGGATCAGGGTCACTGCTCCTCTTAACTCCTGGATCAGGGTCACTGCTCCTCGTTACTCCTGGATCAGGGTCACTGCTTCTCGTTACTCCTGGATCAGGGTCACTGCTTCCCGTTACTCCCGGATCAGGGTCACTGCTCCACGTTACTCCTGGACCAGGGTCACTGCTCCTCATTACTCCTGGATCAGGGTCACTGCTCCTCTTAACTACTGGATCAGGGTCACTGCTCCTCATTACTCCTGGATCAGGGTCACTGCTCCACGTTACTCCTGGACCAGGGTCACTGCTCCATGTTACTCCTGGATCAGGGTTACTGCTCCTCGTTACTCCTGGATCAGGGTCAGTGCTTCCCGTTACTCCTGGATCAGGGTCACAGTGCCTGGTTACTCCTGGATCAGGGGCACTGCTCCTCGTTACTCCTGGACCAGGGTCACTGCTTCTCGTTACCCCTGGATCAGGGTCACTGCTCCTCATTACTCCTGGATCAGGGTCACTAATCCTCGTTATTCCTGGATCAGGGTCACTGCTCCTCTTAACTCCTGGAGCAGGGTCACTGCTCCTCATTACTCCTGGATCAGGATCACTGCTCCACGTTACTCCTGGATCAGGGTCACTGCTTCTCGTTACTCCTGGATCAGGGTCACTGCTCCATGTTACTCCTGGATCAGGGTCACTGCTCCTCGTTACTCCTGGATCAGGGTCACTGCTCCTCATTACTCCTGGATCAGGGTCACTGCTCCTCTTAACTCCTGGATCAGGGTCACTGCTCCTCTTAACTCCTGGATCAGGGTCACTGCTCCTCTTAACTCCTGGATCAGGGTCACTGCTTCTCGTTACTCCTGGATCAGGGTCACTGCTCCTCTTAACTCCTGGATCAGGGTCACTGCTCCATGTTACTCCTGGATCAGTTTCACTGCTCCTTGTTACTCCTGTATCAGGGTCACTGCTCCTCTTAACTCCTGGATCAGGGTCAGTGCTCCTCTTAACTCCTGGATCAGGGTCACGGTGCCTGGTTACTCCTGGATCAGGGTCACGGTGCCTGGTTACTCCTGGATCAGGGTCACTGCTCCTCATTACTCCTGGATCAGGGTCACTGCTTCTCGTTATTCCTGGATCAGGGTCACTGCTCCTCTTAACTCCTGGATCAGGGTCACAGCTCCTCATTACTCCTGGATCAGGGTCACAGCTCCTCATTACTCCTGGATCAGGGTCACTGCTCCTCATTACTCCTGGATCAGGGTCACTGCTCCTCTTAACACCTGGATCAGGGTCACTGCTCCTCGTTACTCCTGGATCAGGGTCACTGCTCCACGTTACTCCTGGACCAGGGTCACTGCTCCATGTTACTCCTGGATCAGGGTTACTGCTCCTCGTTACTCCTGGATCAGGGTCAGTGCTTCCTGTTACTCCTGGATCAGGGTCACAGTGCCTGGTTACTCCTGGATCAGGGGCACTGCTCCTCGTTACTCCTGGACCAGGGTCACTGCTTCTCGTTACTCCTGGATCAGGGTCACTGCTCCTCATTACTCCTGGATCAGGGTCACTGCTCCTCGTTATTCCTGGATCAGGGTCACTGCTCCTCTTAACTTCTGGAGCAGGGTCACTGCTCCTCATTACTCCTGGATCAGGGTCACTGCTCCTCGTTATTCCTGGATCAGGGTCACTGCTCCTCTTAACTTCTGGAGCAGGGTCACTGCTCCTCATTACTCCTGGATCAGGGTCACTGCTCCACGTTACTCCTGGATCAGGGTCACTGCTTCTCGTTACTCCTGTATCAGGGTCACTGCTCCATGTTACTCCTAGATCAGGGTCACTGCTCCACGTTACTCCTGGATCAGGGTCACTGCTCCTCATTACTCCTGGATCAGGGTCACTGCTCCTCATTACTCCTGGATCAGGGTCACTGCTCCTCTTAACTCCTGGATCAGGGTCACTGCTCCTCGTTACTCCTGGATCAGGGTCACTGCTTCTCGTTACTCCTGGATCAGGGTCACTGCTTCCCGTTACTCCCGGATCAGGGTCACTGCTCCACGTTACTCCTGGACCAGGGTCACTGCTCCTCATTACTCCTGGATCAGGGTCACTGCTCCTCTTAACTACTGGATCAGGGTCACTGCTCCTCATTACTCCTGGATCAGGGTCACTGCTCCACGTTACTCCTGGACCAGGGTCACTGCTCCATGTTACTCCTGGATCAGGGTTACTGCTCCTCGTTACTCCTGGATCAGGGTCAGTGCTTCCCGTTACTCCTGGATCAGGGTCACAGTGCCTGGTTACTCCTGGATCAGGGGCACTGCTCCTCGTTACTCCTGGACCAGGGTCACTGCTTCTCGTTACCCCTGGATCAGGGTCACTGCTCCTCATTACTCCTGGATCAGGGTCACTGCTCCTCGTTATTCCTGGATCAGGGTCACTGCTCCTCTTAACTCCTGGAGCAGGGTCACTGCTCCTCATTACTCCTGGATCAGGATCACTGCTCCACGTTACTCCTGGATCAGGGTCACTGCTTCTCGTTACTCCTGGATCAGGGTCACTGCTCCATGTTACTCCTGGATCAGGGTCACTGCTCCTCGTTACTCCTGGATCAGGGTCACTGCTCCTCATTACTCCTGGATCAGGGTCACTGCTCCTCTTAACTCCTGGATCAGGGTCACTGCTCCTCTTAACTCCTGGATCAGGGTCACTGCTCCTCTTAACTCCTGGATCAGGGTCACTGCTTCTCGTTACTCCTGGATCAGGGTCACTGCTCCTCTTAACTCCTGGATCAGGGTCACTGCTCCATGTTACTCCTGGATCAGGGTCACTGCTCCTTGTTACTCCTGTATCAGGGTCACTGCTCCTCTTAACTCCTGGATCAGGGTCAGTGCTCCTCTTAACTCCTGGATCAGGGTCACGGTGCCTGGTTACTCCTGGATCAGGGTCACGGTGCCTGGTTACTCCTGGATCAGGGTCACTGCTCCTCATTACTCCTGGATCAGGGTCACTGCTTCTCGTTATTCCTGGATCAGGGTCACTGCTCCTCTTAACTCCTGGATCAGGGTCACAGCTCCTCATTACTCCTGGATCAGGGTCACAGCTCCTCATTACTCCTGGATCAGGGTCACTGCTCCTCATTACTCCTGGATCAGGGTCACTGCTCCTCTTAACACCTGGATCAGGGTCACTGCTCCTCGTTACTCCTGGATCAGGGTCACTGCTCCACGTTACTCCTGGACCAGGGTCACTGCTCCATGTTACTCCTGGATCAGGGTTACTGCTCCTCGTTACTCCTGGATCAGGGTCAGTGCTTCCTGTTACTCCTGGATCAGGGTCACAGTGCCTGGTTACTCCTGGATCAGGGGCACTGCTCCTCGTTACTCCTGGACCAGGGTCACTGCTTCTCGTTACTCCTGGATCAGGGTCACTGCTCCTCATTACTCCTGGATCAGGGTCACTGCTCCTCGTTATTCCTGGATCAGGGTCACTGCTCCTCTTAACTTCTGGAGCAGGGTCACTGCTCCTCATTACTCCTGGATCAGGGTCATTGCTCCACGTTACTCCTGGATCAGGGTCACTGCTTCTCGTTACTCCTGGATCAGGGTCACTGCTCCATGTTACTCCTAGATCAGGGTCACTGCTCCACGTTACTCCTGGATCAGGGTCACTGCTCCTCATTACTCCTGGATCAGGGTCACTGCTCCTCATTACTCCTGGATCAGGGTCACTGCTGCTCTTAACTCCTGGATCAGGGTCACTGCTCCTCGTTACTCCTGGATCAGGGTCACTGCTTCTCGTTACTCCTGGATCAGGGTTACTGCTCCTCATTACTCCTGGATCAGGGTCACTGATCCACGTTACTCCTGGACCAGGGTCACTGCTCCTCATTACTCCTGGATCAGGGTCACTGCTCCTCTTAACTACTGGATCAGGGTCACTGCTCCTCGTTACTCCTGGATCAGGGTCACTGCTCCACGTTACTCCTGGACCAGGGTCACTGCTCCATGTTACTCCTGGATCAGGGTTACTGCTCCTCGTTACTCCTGGATCAGGGTCAGTGCTTCCCGTTACTCCTGGATCAGGGTCACAGTGCCTGGTTACTCCTGGATCAGGGGCACTGCTCCTCGTTACTCCTGGACCAGGGTCACTGCTTCTCGTTACTCCTGGATCAGGGTCACTGCTCCTCATTACTCCTGGATCAGGGTCACTAATCCTCGTTATTCCTGGATCAGGGTCACTGCTCCTCATTACTCCTGGATCAGGATCACTGCTCCACGTTACTCCTGGATCAGGGTCACTGCTTCTCGTTACTCCTGGATCAGGGTCACTGCTCCATGTTACTCCTAGATCAGGGTCACTGCTCCACGTTACTCCTGGATCAGGTTCACTGCTCCTCATTACTCCTGGATCAGGGTCACTGCTCCTCATTACTCCTGGATCAGGGTCACTGCTCCTCTTAACTCCTGGATCAGGGTCACGGTGCCTGGTTACTCCTGGATCAGGGTCACTGCTCCTCGTTACTCCTGGATCAGGGTTACTGCTCCTCATTACTCCTGGATCAGGGTCACTGCTTCCCGTAACTCCTGGATCAGGGTCACTGCTCCACGATACTCCTGGACCAGGGTCACTGCTCCTCATTACTCCTGGATCAGGGTCACTGCTCCTCATAACTCCTGGAGCAGGGTCACTGCTCCTCATTACAAATGGATCAGGGTCACTGCTCCTGGTTATTCCTGGATCAGGGTCACTGCTCCTCTTAACTCCTGGAGCATGGTCACTGCTCCTCATTACTCCTGGATCAGGGTCACTGCTCCACGTTACTCCTGGATCAGGGTCACTGCTCCTCGTTACTCCTGGATCAGGGTCACTGCTCCTCATTACTCCTGGATCAGGGTCACTGCTCCTCTTAACTCCTGGATCAGGGTCACTGCTCCTCTTAACTCCTGGATCAGGGTCACTGCTCCTCTTAACTCCTGGATCAGGGTCACTGCTTCTCGTTACTCCTGGATCAGGGTCACTGCTCCTCTTAACTCCTGGATCAGGGTCACTGCTCCTCGTTACTCCTGGATCAGGGTCACTGCTCCACGTTACTCCTGGACCAGGGTCACTGCTCCATGTTACTCCTGGATCAGGGTTACTGCTCCTCGTTACTCCTGGATCAGGGTCACTGCTTCCCGTTACTCCTGGATCAGGGTCACAGTGCCTGGTTACTCCTGGATCAGGGGCACTGCTCCTCGTTACTCCTGGACCAGGGTCACTGCTTCTCGTTACTCCTGGATCAGGGTCACTGCTCCTCATTACTCCTGGATCAGGGTCACTGCTCCTCGTTATTCCTGGATCAGGGTCACTGCTCCTCTTAACTCCTGGAGCAGGGTCACTGCTCCTCATTACTCCTGGATCAGGGTCACTGCTCCACGTTACTCCTGGATCAGGGTCACTGCTTCTCGTTACTCCTGGATCAGCGTCACTGCTCCATGTTACTCCTAGATCAGGGTCACTGCTCCACGTTACTCCTGGATCAGGGTCACTGCTCCTCATTACTCCTGGATCAGGGTCACTGCACCTCATTACTCCTGGATCAGGGTCACTGCTCCTCTTAACTCCTGGATCAGGGTCACTGCTCCACGTTACTCCTGGATCAGGGTCACTGCTCCTCTTAACTCCTGGATCAGGGTCACTGCGCCTCTTAACTCCTGGATCAGGGTCACTGCTTCTCGTTACTCCTGGATCAGGGTCACTGCTTCTCGTTACTCCTGGATCAGGGTCACTGCTCCTCTTAACTCCTGGATCAGGGTCACTGCTCCTCATTACTCCTGGATCAGGGTCACTGCTTCTCATTACTCCTGGATCAGGGTCACGGTGCGTGGTTACTCCTGGATCAGGGTCACTGCTCCTCTTAACTCCTGGATCAGGGTCAGTGCTCCTATTAACTCCTGGATCATGGTCACTGCTCCACGTTACTCCTGGATCAGGGTCACTGCTTCTCGTTACTCCTGGATCAGGGTCACTGCTCCTCTTAACTCCTGGATCAGGGTCACGGTGCCTGGTTACTCCTGGATCAGGGTCACTGCTCCTCGTTACTCCTGGATCAGGGTCACTGTGCCTGGTTATTCCTGGATCAGGGTCACAGCGCCTCGTTACTCCTGGATCAGGGTCAATGCTCCTCTTAACTCCTGGATCAGGGTCACTGCTTCCCGTTACTCCTGGATCAGGGTCACAGTGCCTGGTTACTCCTGGATCAGGGGCACTGCGACCTCGTTACTCCTGGACCAGGGTCACTGCTTCTCGTTACTCCTGGATCAGGGTCACTGCTCCTCATTACTCCTGGATCAGGGTCACTGCTCCTCGTTATTCCTGGATCAGGGTCACTGCTCCTCTTAACTCCTGGAGCAGGGTCACTGCTCCTCATTACTCCTGGATCAGGGTCACTGCTCCACGTTACTCCTGGATCAGGGTCACTGCTCCTCGTTACTCCTGGATCAGGGTCACTGCTCCTCATTACTCCTGGATCAGGGTCACTGCTCCTCTTAACTCCTGGATCAGGGTCACTGCTCCTCTTAACTCCTGGATCAGGGTCACTGCTTCTCGTTACTCCTGGATCAGGGTCACTGCTCCTCTTAACTCCTGGATCAGGGTCACTGCTCCATGTTACTCCTGGATCAGGGTCACTGCTCCTTGTTACTCCTGGATCAGGGTCACTGCTCCTCGTTACTCCTGGATCAGGGTCACTGCTCCTCTTAACTCCTGGATCAGGGTCAGTGCTCCTCTTAACTCCTGGATCAGGGTCACGGTGCCTGGTTACTCCTGGATCAGGGTCACGGTGCCTGGTTACTCCTGGATCAGGGTTACTGCTCCTCATTACTCCTGGATCAGGGTCACTGCTTCTCGTTATTCCTGGATCAGGGTCACTGCTCCTCTTAACTCCTGGATCAGGGTCACTGCTCCACGTTACTCCTGGATCAGGGTCACTGCTCCTCGTTACTCCTGGATCAGGGTCACTGCTTCTCGTTACTCCTGGATCAGGGTCACTGCTCCTCATTACTCCTGGATCAGGGTCACTGCTCCTCTTAACTCCTGGATCAGGGTCACTGCTCCTCGTTACTCCTGGATCAGGGTCACTGCTCCACGTTACTCCTGGACCAGGGTCACTGCTCCATGTTACTCCTGGATCAGGGTTACTGCTCCTCGTTACTCCTGGATCAGGGTCAGTGCTTCCTGTTACTCCTGGATCAGGGTCACAGTGCCTGGTTACTCCTGGATCAGGGTCACTGCTCCTCGTTACTCCTGGACCAGGGTCACTGCTTCTCGTTACTCCTGGATCAGGGTCACTGCTCCTCATTACTCCTGGATCAGGGTCACTGCTCCTCGTTATTCCTGGATCAGGGTCACTGCTCCTCTTAACTCCTGGAGCAGGGTCACTGCTCCTCATTACTCCTGGATCAGGGTCACTGCTCCACGTTACTCCTGGATCAGGGTCACTGCTTCTCGTTACTCCTGGATCAGGGTCACTGCTCCATGTTACTCCTAGATCAGGGTCACTGCTCCACGTTACTCCTGGATCAGGGTCACTGCTCCTCATTACTCCTGGATCAGGGTCACTGCTCCTCATTACTCCTGGATCAGGGTCACTGCTCCTCTTAACTCCTGGATCAGGGTCACTGCTCCTCGTTACTCCTGGATCAGGGTCACTGCTTCTCGTTACTCCTGGATCAGGGTCACTGCTTCCCGTTACTCCCGGATCAGGGTCACTGCTCCACGTTACTCCTGGACCAGTTTCACTGCTCCTCATTACTCCTGGATCAGGGTCACTGCTCCTCTTAACTACTGGATCAGGGTCACTGCTCCTCATTACTCCTGGATCAGGGTCACTGCTCCACGTTACTCCTGGACCAGGGTCACTGCTCCATGTTACTCCTGGATCAGGGTTACTGCTCCTCGTTACTCCTGGATCAGGGTCAGTGCTTCCCGTTACTCCTGGATCAGGGTCACAGTGCCTGGTTACTCCTGGATCAGGGGCACTGCTCCTCGTTACTCCTGGACCAGGGTCACTGCTTCTCGTTACTCCTGGATCAGGGTCACTGCTCCTCATTACTCCTGGATCAGGGTCACTAATCCTCGTTATTCCTGGATCAGGGTCACTGCTCCTCTTAACTCCTGGAGCAGGGTCACTGCTCCTCATTACTCCTGGATCAGGATCACTGCTCCACGTTACTCCTGGATCAGGGTCACTGCTTCTCGTTACTCCTGGATCAGGGTCACTGCTCCATGTTACTCCTGGATCAGGGTCACTGCTCCTCGTTACTCCTGGATCAGGGTCACTGCTCCTCATTACTCCTGGATCAGGGTCACTGCTCCTCTTAACTCCTGGATCAGGGTCACTGCTCCTCTTAACTCCTGGATCAGGGTCACTGCTCCTCTTAACTCCTGGATCAGGGTCACTGCTTCTCGTTACTCCTGGATCAGGGTCACTGCTCCTCTTAACTCCTGGATCAGGGTCACTGCTCCATGTTACTCCTGGATCAGGGTCACTGCTCCTTGTTACTCCTGGATCAGGGTCACTGCTCCTCTTAACTCCTGGATCAGGGTCAGTGCTCCTCTTAACTCCTGGATCAGGGTCACGGTGCCTGGTTACTCCTGGATCAGTGTCACGGTGCCTGGTTACTCCTGGATCAGGGTCACTGCTCCTCATTACTCCTGGATCAGGGTCACTGCTTCTCGTTATTCCTGGATCAGGGTCACTGCTCCTCTTAACTCCTGGATCAGGGTCACAGCTCCACGTTACTCCTGGATCAGGGTCACTGCTCCTCATTACTCCTGGATCAGGGTCACTGCTCCTCTTAACACCTGGATCAGGGTCACTGCTCCTCGTTACTCCTGGATCAGGGTCACTGCTCCACGTTACTCCTGGACCAGGGTCACTGCTCCATGTTACTCCTGGATCAGGGTTACTGCTCCTCGTTACTCCTGGATCAGGGTCAGTGCTTCCTGTTACTCCTGGATCAGGGTCACAGTGCCTGGTTACTCCTGGATCAGGGGCACTGCTCCTCGTTACTCCTGGACCAGGGTCACTGCTTCTCGTTACTCCTGGATCAGGGTCACTGCTCCTCATTACTCCTGGATCAGGGTCACTGCTCCTCGTTATTCCTGGATCAGGGTCACTGCTCCTCTTAACTCCTGGAGCAGGGTCACTGCTCCTCATTACTCCTGGATCAGGGTCACTGCTCCACGTTACTCCTGGATCAGGGTCACTGCTTCTCGTTACTCCTGGATCAGGGTCACTGCTCCATGTTACTCCTAGATCAGGGTCACTGCTCCACGTTACTCCTGGATCAGGGTCACTGCTCCTCATTACTCCTGGATCAGGGTCACTGCTCCTCATTACTCCTGGATCAGGGTCACTGCCGCTCTTAACTCCTGGATCAGGGTCACTGCTCCTCGTTACTCCTGGATCAGGGTCACTGCTTCTCGTTACTCCTGGATCAGGGTTACTGCTCCTCATTACTCCTGGATCAGGGTCACTGCTTCCCGTTACTCCCGGATCAGGGTCACTGCTCCACGTTACTCCTGGACCAGGGTCACTGCTCCTCATTACTCCTGGATCAGGGTCACTGCTCCTCTTAACTACTGGATCTGGGTCACTGCTCCTCGTTACTCCTGGATCAGGGTCACTGCTCCACGTTACTCCTGGACCAGGGTCACTGCTCCATGTTACTCCTGGATCAGGGTTACTGCTCCTCGTTACTCCTGGATCAGGGTCAGTGCTTCCCGTTACTCCTGGATCAGGGTCACAGTGCCTGGTTACTCCTGGATCAGGGGCACTGCTCCTCGTTACTCCTGGACCAGGGTCACTGCTTCTCGTTACTCCTGGATCAGGGTCACTGCTCCTCATTACTCCTGGATCAGGGTCACTAATCCTCGTTATTCCTGGATCAGGGTCACTGCTCCTCTTAACTCCTGGAGCAGGGTCACTGCTCCTCATTACTCCTGGATCAGGATCACTGCTCCACGTTACTCCTGGATCAGGGTCACTGCTTCTCGTTACTCCTGGATCAGGGTCACTGCTCCATGTTACTCCTGGATCAGGGTCACTGCTTCTCGTTACTCCTGGATCAGGGTCACTGCTCCATGTTACTCCTGGATCAGGGTCACTGCTCCTCATTACTCCTGGATCAGGGTCACTGCTCCTCATTACTCCTGGATCAGGGTCACTGCTCCTCTTAACTCCTGGATCAGGGTCACTGCTCCTCTTAACTCCTGGATCAGGGTCACTGCTCCTCTTAACTCCTGGATCAGGGTCACTGCTTCTCGTTACTCCTGGATCAGGGTCACTGCTCCTCTTAACTCCTGGATCAGGGTCACTGCTCCATGTTACTCCTGGATCAGGGTCACTGCTCCTTGTTACTCCTGGATCAGGGTCACTGCTTCTCGTTACTCCTGGATCAGGGTCACTGCTCCTCATTACTCCTGGATCAGGGTCACTGCTCCTCTTAACTCCTGGATCAGGGTCAGTGCTCCTCTTAACTCCTGGATCAGGGTCACGGTGCCTGGTTACTCCTGGATCAGGGTCACGGTGCCTGGTTACTCCTGGATCAGGGTCACTGCTCCTCATTACTCCTGGATCAGGGTCACTGCTTCTCGTTATTCCTGGATCAGGGTCACTGCTCCTCTTAACTCCTGGATCAGGGTCACAGCTCCACGTTACTCCTGGATCAGGGTCACTGCTCCTCGTTACTCCTGGATCAGGGTCACTGCTTCTCGTTACTCCTGGATCAGGGTCACTGCTCCTCATTACTCCTGGATCAGGGTCACTGCTCCTCTTAACTCCTGGATCAGGGTCACTGCTCCTCGTTACTCCTGGATCAGGGTCACTGCTCCACGTTACTCCTGGACCAGGGTCACTGCTCCATGTTACTCCTGGATCAGGGTTACTGCTCCTCGTTACTCCTGGATCAGGGTCAGTGCTTCCTGTTACTCCTGGATCAGGGTCACAGTGCCTGGTTACTCCTGGATCAGGGGCACTGCTCCTCGTTACTCCTGGACCAGGGTCACTGCTTCTCGTTACTCCTGGATCAGGGTCACTGCTCCTCATTACTCCTGGATCAGGGTCACTGCTCCTCGTTATTCCTGGATCAGGGTCACTGCTCCTCTTAACTCCTGGAGCAGGGTCACTGCTCCTCATTACTCCTGGATCAGGGTCACTGCTCCACGTTACTCCTGGATCAGGGTCACTGCTTCTCGTTACTCCTGGATCAGGGTCACTGCTCCATGTTACTCCTAGATCAGGGTCACTGCTCCTCATTACTCCTGGATCAGGGTCACTGCTCCTCATTACTCCTGGATCAGGGTCACTGCTTCCCGTTACTCCCGGATCAGGGTCACTGCTCCACGTTACTCCTGGACCAGGGTCACTGCTCCTCATTACTCCTGGATCAGGGTCACTGCTCCTCTTAACTACTGGATCAGGGTCACTGCTCCTCGTTACTCCTGGATCAGGGTCACTGCTCCACGTTACTCCTGGACCAGGGTCACTGCTCCATGTTACTCCTGGATCAGGGTTACTGCTCCTCATTACTCCTGGATCAGGGTCACTAATCCTCGTTATTCCTGGATCAGGGTCACTGCTCCTCTTAACTCCTGGAGCAGGGTCACTGCTCCTCATTACTCCTGGATCAGGATCACTGCTCCACGTTACTCCTGGATCAGGGTCACTGCTTCTCGTTACTCCTGGATCAGGGTCACTGCTCCATGTTACTCCTGGATCAGGGTCACTGCTCCTCGTTACTCCTGGATCAGGGTCACTGCTCCTCATTACTCCTGGATCAGGGTCACTGCTCCTCTTAACTCCTGGATCAGGGTCACTGCTCCTCTTAACTCCTGGATCAGGGTCACTGCTCCTCTTAACTCCTGGATCAGGGTCACTGCTTCTCGTTACTCCTGGATCAGGGTCACTGCTCCTCTTAACTCCTGGATCAGGGTCACTGCTCCATGTTACTCCTGGATCAGGGTCACTGCTCCTTGTTACTCCTGGATCAGGGTCACTGCTCCTCTTAACTCCTGGATCAGGGTCAGTGCTCCTCTTAACTCCTGGATCAGGGTCACGGTGCCTGGTTACTCCTGGATCAGGGTCACGGTGCCTGGTTACTCCTGGATCAGGGTCACTGCTCCTCATTACTCCTGGATCAGGGTCACTGCTTCTCGTTATTCCTGGATCAGGGTCACTGCTCCTCTTAACTCCTGGATCAGGGTCACAGCTCCACGTTACTCCTGGATCAGGGTCACTGCTCCTCGTTACTCCTGGATCAGGGTCACTGCTTCTCGTTACTCCTGGATCAGGGTCACTGCTCCTCATTACTCCTGGATCAGGGTCACTGCTCCTCTTAACACCTGGATCAGGGTCACTGCTCCTCGTTACTCCTGGATCAGGGTCACTGCTCCACGTTACTCCTGGACCAGGGTCACTGCTCCATGTTACTCCTGGATCAGGGTTACTGCTCCTCGTTACTCCTGGATCAGGGTCAGTGCTTCCTGTTACTCCTGGATCAGGGTCACAGTGCCTGGTTACTCCTGGATCAGGGGCACTGCTCCTCGTTACTCCTGGACCAGGGTCACTGCTTCTCGTTACTCCTGGATCAGGGTCACTGCTCCTCATTACTCCTGGATCAGGGTCACTGCTCCTCGTTATTCCTGGATCAGGGACACTGCTCCTCTTAACTCCTGGAGCAGGGTCACTGCTCCTCATTACTCCTGGATCAGGGTCACTGCTCCACGTTACTCCTGGATCAGGGTCACGGTGCCTGGTTACTCCTGGATCAGGGTCACTGCTCCATGTTACTCCTAGATCAGGGTCACTGCTCCACGTTACTCCTGGATCAGGGTCACTGCTCCTCATTACTCCTGGATCAGGGTCACTGCTCCTCATTACTCCTGGATCAGGGTCACTGCCGCTCTTAACTCCTGGATCAGGGTCACTGCTCCTCGTTACTCCTGGATCAGGGTCACTGCTTCTCGTTACTCCTGGATCAGGGTTACTGCTCCTCATTACTCCTGGATCAGGGTCACTGCTTCCCGTTACTCCCGGATCAGGGTCACTGCTCCACGTTACTCCTGGACCAGGGTCACTGCTCCTCATTACTCCTGGATCAGGGTCACTGCTCCTCTTAACTACTGGATCAGGGTCACTGCTCCTCGTTACTCCTGGATCAGGGTCACTGCTCCACGTTACTCCTGGACCAGGGTCACTGCTCCATGTTACTCCTGGATCAGGGTTACTGCTCCTCGTTACTCCTGGATCAGGGTCAGTGCTTCCCGTTACTCCTGGATCAGGGTCACAGTGCCTGGTTACTCCTGGATCAGGGGCACTGCTCCTCGTTACTCCTGGACCAGGGTCACTGCTTCTCGTTACTCCTGGATCAGGGTCACTGCTACTCATTACTCCTGGATCAGGGTCACTAATCCTCGTTATTCCTGGATCAGGGTCACTGCTCCTCTTAACTCCTGGAGCAGGGTCACTGCTCCTCATTACTCCTGGATCAGGATCACTGCTCCACGTTACTCCTGGATCAGGGTCACTGCTTCTCGTTACTCCTGGATCAGGGTCACTGCTCCATGTTACTCCTGGATCAGGGTCACTGCTCCTCGTTACTCCTGGACCAGGGTCACTGCTCCTCATTACTCCTGGATCAGGGTCACTGCTCCTCTTAACTACTGGATCAGGGTCACTGTTCCTCGTTACTCCTGGATCAGGGTCACTGCTCCACGTTACTCCTGGACCAGGGTCACTGCTCCATGTTACTCCTGGATCAGGGTTACTGCTCCTCGTTACTCCTGGATCAGGGTCAGTGCTTCCCGTTACTCCTGGATCAGGGTCACAGTGCCTGGTTACTCCTGGATCAGGGGCACTGCTCCTCGTTACTCCTGGACCAGGGTCACTGCTTCTCGTTACTCCTGGATCAGGGTCACTGCTCCTCATTACTCCTGGATCAGGGTCACTAATCCTCGTTATTCCTGGATCAGGGTCACTGCTCCTCTTAACTCCTGGAGCAGGGTCACTGCTCCTCATTACTCCTGGATCAGGATCACTGCTCCACGTTACTCCTGGATCAGGGTCACTGCTTCTCGTTACTCCTGGATCAGGGTCACTGCTCCATGTTACTCCTGGATCAGGGTCACTGCTCCTCGTTACTCCTGGATCAGGGTCACTGCTCCTCATTACTCCTGGATCAGGGTCACTGCTCCTCTTAACTCCTGGATCAGGGTCACTGCTCCTCTTAACTCCTGGATCAGGGTCACTGCTCCTCTTAACTCCTGGATCAGGGTCACTGCTTCTCGTTACTCCTGGATCAGGGTCACTGCTCCTCTTAACTCCTGGATCAGGGTCACTGCTCCATGTTACTCCTGGATCAGGGTCACTGCTCCTTGTTACTCCTGGATCAGGGTCACTGCTTCTCGTTACTCCTGGATCAGGGTCACTGCTCCTCATTACTCCTGGATCAGGGTCACTGCTCCTCTTAACTCCTGGATCAGGGTCAGTGCTCCTCTTAACTCCTGGATCAGGGTCACGGTGCCTGGTTACTCCTGGATCAGGGTCACGGTGCCTGGTTACTCCTGGATCAGGGTCACTGCTCCTCATTACTCCTGGATCAGGGTCACTGCTTCTCGTTATTCCTGGATCAGGGTCACTGCTCCTCTTAACTCCTGGATCAGGGTCACAGCTCCACGTTACTCCTGGATCAGGGTCACTGCTCCTCGTTACTCCTGGATCAGGGTCACTGCTTCTCGTTACTCCTGGATCAGGGTCACTGCTCCTCATTACTCCTGGATCAGGGTCACTGCTCCTCTTAACACCTGGATCAGGGTCACTGCTCCTCGTTACTCCTGGATCAGGGTCACTGCTCCACGTTACTCCTGGACCAGGGTCACTGCTCCATGTTACTCCTGGATCAGGGTTACTGCTCCTCGTTACTCCTGGATCAGGGTCAGTGCTTCCTGTTACTCCTGGATCAGGGTCACAGTGCCTGGTTACTCCTGGATCAGGGGCACTGCTCCTCGTTACTCCTGGACCAGGGTCACTGCTTCTCGTTACTCCTGGATCAGGGTCACTGCTCCTCATTACTCCTGGATCAGGGTCACTGCTCCTCGTTATTCCTGGATCAGGGTCACTGCTCCTCTTAACTCCTGGAGCAGGGTCACTGCTCCTCATTACTCCTGGATCAGGGTCACTGCTCCACGTTACTCCTGGATCAGGGTCACTGCTTCTCGTTACTCCTGGATCAGGGTCACTGCTCCATGTTACTCCTAGATCAGGGTCACTGCTCCACGTTACTCCTGGATCAGGGTCACTGCTCCTCATTACTCCTGGATCAGGGTCACTGCTCCTCATTACTCCTGGATCAGGGTCACTGCTGCTCTTAACTCCTGGATCAGGGTCACTGCTCCTCGTTACTCCTGGATCAGGGTCACTGCTTCTCGTTACTCCTGGATCAGGGTTACTGCTCCTCATTACTCCTGGATCAGGGTCACTGCTTCCCGTTACTCCCGGATCAGGGTCACTGCTCCACGTTACTCCTGGACCAGGGTCACTGCTCCTCATTACTCCTGGATCAGGGTCACTGCTCCTCTTAACTACTGGATCAGGGTCACTGCTCCTCGTTACTCCTGGATCAGGGTCACTGCTCCACGTTACTCCTGGACCAGGGTCACTGCTCCATGTTACTCCTGGATCAGGGTTACTGCTCCTCGTTACTCCTGGATCAGGGTCAGTGCTTCCCGTTACTCCTGGATCAGGGTCACAGTGCCTGGTTACTCCTGGATCAGGGGCACTGCTCCTCGTTACTCCTGGACCAGGGTCACTGCTTCTCGTTACTCCTGGATCAGGGTCACTGCTCCTCATTACTCCTGGATCAGGGTCACTAATCCTCGTTATTCCTGGATCAGGGTCACTGCTCCTCTTAACTCCTGGAGCAGGGTCACTGCTCCTCATTACTCCTGGATCAGGATCACTGCTCCACGTTACTCCTGGATCAGGGTCACTGCTTCTCGTTACTCCTGGATCAGGGTCACTGCTCCATGTTACTCCTAGATCAGGGTCACTGCTCCACGTTACTCCTGGATCAGGTTCACTGCTCCTCATTACTCCTGGATCAGGGTCACTGCTCCTCATTACTCCTGGATCAGGGTCACTGCTCCTCTTAACTCCTGGATCAGGGTCACGGTGCCTGGTTACTCCTGGATCAGGGTCACTGCTCCTCGTTACTCCTGGATCAGGGTTACTGCTCCTCATTACTCCTGGATCAGGGTCACTGCTTCCCGTTACTCCTGGATCAGGGTCACTGCTCCTCGTTACTCCTGGATCAGGGTTACTGCTCCTCATTACTCCTGGATCAGGGTCACTGCTTCCCGTTACTCCTGGATCAGGGTCACTGCTCCACGTTACTCCTGGATCAGGGTCACTGCTCCTCATTACTCCTGGATCAGGGTCACTGCTCCACTTAACTCCTGGATCAGGGTCACTGCTCCTCTTAACTCCTGGATCAGGGTCACTGCTCCTCTTAACTCCTGGATCAGGGTCACTGCTCCTCGTTACTCCTGGATCAGGGTCACTGCTCCACGTTACTCCTGGACCAGGGTCACTGCTCCATGTTACTCCTGGATCAGGGTTACTGCTCCTCGTTACTCCTGGATCAGGGTCACTGCTTCCCGTTACTCCTGGATCAGGGTCACAGTGCCTGATTACTCCTGGATCAGGGGCACTGCTCCTCGTTACTCCTGGACCAGGGTCACTGCTTCTCGTTACTCCTGGATCAGGGTCACTGCTCCTCATTACTCCTGGATCAGGGTCACTGCTCCTCGTTATTCCTGGATCAGGGTCACTGCTCCTCTTAACTCCTGGAGCAGGGTCACTGCTCCTCATTACTCCTGGATCAGGGTCACTGCTCCACGTTACTCCTGGATCAGGGTCACTGCTTCTCGTTACTCCTGGATCAGGGTCACTGCTCCATGTTACTCCTAGATCAGGGTCACAGCTCCACGTTACTCCTGGATCAGGGTCACTGCTCCTCATTACTCCTGGATCAGGGTCACTGCACCTCATTACTCCTGGATCAGGGTCACTGCTCCTCTTAACTCCTGGATCAGGGTCACTGCTCCACGTTACTCCTGGATCAGGGTCACTGCTCCTCTTAACTCCTGGATCAGGGTCACTGCGCCTCTTAACTCCTGGATCAGGGTCACTGCTTCTCGTTACTCCTGGATCAGGGTCACTGCTTCTCGTTACTCCTGGATCAGGGTCACTGCTCCTCTTAACTCCTGGAGCAGGGTCACTGCTCCTCATTACTCCTGGATCAGGGTCACTGCTTCTCATTACTCCTGGATCAGGGTCACGGTGCGTGGTTACTCCTGGATCAGGGTCACTGCTCCTCTTAACTCCTGGATCAGGGTCAGTGCTCCTATTAACTCCTGGATCAGGGTCACTGCTCCTCTTAACTCCTGGATCATGGTCACTGCTCCACTTTACTCCTGGATCAGGGTCACTGCTTCTCGTTACTCCTGGATCAGGGTCACTGCTCCTCTTAACTCCTGGATCAGGGTCACGGTGCCTGGTTACTCCTGGATCAGGGTCACTGCTCCTCGTTACTCCTGGATCAGGGTCACTGTGCCTGGTTATTCCTGGATCAGGGTCACAGCGCCTCGTTACTCCTGGATCAGGGTCAATGCTCCTCTTAACTCCTGGATCAGGGTCACTGCTCCATGTTACTCCTGGATCAGGGTCACTGCTCCTCGTTACTCCTGGATCAGGGTCACGGTGCCTGGTTACTCCTGGATCAGGGTCACTGCTCCATGTTACTCCTGGATCAGGGTCACTGCTCCTCATTACTCCTGGATCAGGGTCACTGCTTCTCGTTACTCCTGGATCAGGGTCACCGCTCCTCTTAACTCCTGGATCAGTGTCAAAGCTCCTCATTACTCCTGGATCAGGGTCACTGCTCCACGTTACTCCTGGATCAGGGTCACTGCTCCTCTTAACTCCTGGACCAGGGTCACTGCTTCTCGCTACTCCTGGATCAGGGTCACTGCTCCTCATTACTCCTGGATCAGGGTCACTGCTCCTCGTTATTCCTGGATCAGGGTCACTGCTCCTCTTAACTCCTGGAGCAGGGTCACTGCTCCTCATTACTCCTGGATCAGGGTCACTGCTCCACGTTACTCCTGGATCAGGGTCACTGCTCCTCATTACTCCTGGATCAGGGTCACTGCTTCTCGTTACTCCTGGATCAGTGTCACAGCTCCTCATTACTCCTGGATCAGGGTCACTGCTCCACGTTACTCCTGGATCAGGGTCACTGCTCCTCTTAACTCCTGGACCAGGGTCACTGCTTCTCGTTACTCCTGGATCAGGGTCACTGCTCCACGTTACTCCTGGATCAGGGTCACTGCTCCTCTTAACTCCTGGACCAGGGTCACTGCTTCTCGTTACTCCTGGATCAGGGTCACTGCTCCTCTTAACTCCTGGACCAGGGTCACTGCTTCTCGTTACTCCTGGATCAGGGTCACTGCTCCTCGTTATTCCTGGATCAGGGACACTTCTCCTCATTACTCCTGGATCAGGGTCAGTGCTCCTCTTAACTCCTGGAGCAGGGTCACTGCTCCTCATTACTCCTGGATCAGGGTCACTGCTCCACGTTACTCCTGGATCAGGGTCACTGCTTCTCGTTAATCCTGGATCAGGGTCACTGCTCCATGTTACTCCTAGATCAGGGTCACTGCTCCACGTTACTCCTGGATCAGGGTCACTGCTCCTCATTACTCCTGGATCAGGGTCACTGCTCCTCATTACTCCTGGATCAGGGTCACGGTGCCTGGTTACTCCTGGATCAGGGTCACTGCTCCACGTTACTCCTGGATCAGGGTCACTGCTCCTCTTAACTCCTGTATCAGGGTCACTGCTCCTCGTTACTCCTGGAAAAGGGTCACTGCTTCCCGTTACTCCTGGATCAGGGTCACTGCTCCACGTTACTCCTGGACCAGGGTCACTGCTCCTCATTACTCCTGGATCAGGGTCACTGCTCCTCTTAACTCCTGGATCAGGATCACTGCTCCACGTTACTCCTGGACCAGGGTCACTGCTCCATGTTACTCCTGGATCAGGTTTGCTGCTCCTCGTTACTCCTGGATCAGGGTCAGTGCTTCCCGTTAGTCCTGGATCAGGGTCACAGTGCCTGGTTACTCCTGGATCAGGGGCACTGCTCCTCGTTACTCCTGGACCAGCGTCACTGTTTCTCGTTACTCCTGGATCAGGGTCACTGCTCCTCATTACTCCTGGATCAGGGTCACTGCTCCTCGTTATTCCTGGATCAGGGTCACTGCTCCTCATTACTCCTGGATCAGGGTCACTGCTCCACGTTACTCCTGGATCAGGGTCACTGCTCCTCGTTACTCCTGGATCAAGGTCACTGCTCCATGTTACTCCTGGATCAGGGTCACTGCTCCTCATTACTCCTGGATCAGGGTCACTGCTCCTCTTAACTCCTGGATCAGAGTCACAGCTCCTCATTACTCCTGGATCAGGGTCACTGCTCCTCATTACTCCTGGATCAGGGTCACTGCTCCTCTTAACTCCTGGATCAGAGTCACTGCTCCTCGTAACTCCTGGATCAGGGTCACTGCTCCTCTTAACTCCTGGATCAAGGTCACTGCTTCTCGTTACTCCTGGATCAGGGTCACTGCTCCTCTTAACTCCTGGATCAGGGTCACTGCTCCATGTTACTCCTGGATCAGGGTCACTGCTCCTTGTTACTCCTGGATCAGGGTCACTGCTCCTCGTTACTCCTGGATCAGGGTCACTGCTCCTCTTACTCCTGGATCAGGGTCACTGCTCCTCGTTACTCCTGGATCAGGGTCACGTGCTCCTCTTAACTCCTGGATCAGGGTCACTGCTCCTGATTACTCCTGGATCAGGGTCACTGCTGCCTGGTTACTCCTGGATCAGGGTCACTGCTCCTCATTAACTCCTGGATCAGGGTCACTGCTCCTCGTTATTCCTGGATCAGGGTCACTGCTCCTCGTTACTCCTGGATCAGGGTCACTGCTCCTCGTTACTCCTGGATCAGGGTCACTGCTCCTCGTTACTCCTGGATCAGGGTCACTGCTCCTCGTTACTCCTGGATCAGGGTCACTGCTCCTCATTACTCCTGGATCAGGGTCACTGCTCCTCTTAACTCCTGGACCAGGGTCACTGCTCCTCGTTACTCCTGGATCAGGGTCACTGCTTCCCGTAACTCCTGGATCAGGGTCACTGCTCCACGATACTCCTGGATCAGGGTCACAGTGCCTGGTTACTCCTGGATCAGGGGCACTGCTCCTCGTTACTCCTGGACCAGGGTCACTGCTTCTCGTTACTCCTGGATCAGGGTCACTGCTCCTCATTACTCCTGGATCAGGGTCACTGCTCCTCGTTATTCTTGGATCAGGGTCACTGCTCCTCTTAACTCCTGGAGCAGGGTCACTGCTCCACGTTACTCCTGGATCAGGGTCACTGCTTCTCGTTACTCCTGGATCAGGGTCACTGCTCCATGTTACTCCTAGATCAGGGTCACTGCTCCACGTTACTCCTGGATCAGGGTCACTGCTCCTCATTACTCCTGGATCAGGGTCACTGCACCTCATTACTCCTGGATCAGGGTCACTGCTCCTCTTAACTCCTGGATCAGGGTCACTGCTCCTCATTACTCCTGGATCAGGGTCACTGCCCCACGTTACTCCTGGACCAGGGTCACTGCTCCATGTTACTCCTGGATCAGGGTTACTGCTCCTCGTTACTCCTGGATCAGGGCAGTGCTTCCCGTTACTCCTGGATCAGGGTCACAGTGCCTGGTTACTCCTGGATCAGGGGCACTGCTCCTCGTTACTCCTGGACCAGGGTCACTGCTTCTCGTTACTCCTGGATCAGGGTCACTGCTCCTCATTACTCCTGGATCAGGGTCACTGCTCCTCGTTATTCCTGGATCAGGGTCACTGCTCCTCTTAACTCCTGGAGCAGGGTCACTGCTCCTCATTACTCCTGGATCAGGGTCACTGCTCCACGTTACTCCTGGATCAGGGTCACGGTGCCTGGTTACTCCTGGATCAGGGTCACTGCTCCATGTTACTCCTAGATCAGGGTCACTGCTCCACGTTACTCCTAGATCAGGGTCACTGCTCCACGTTACCCCTGGATCAGGGTCACTGCTCCTCATTACTCCTGGATCAGGGTCACTGCTCCTCATTACTCCTGGATCAGGGTCACTGCTCCTCTTAGCTCCTGGATCAGGGTCACGGTGCCTGGTTACTCCTGGATCAGGGTCACTGCTCCTCTTAACTCCTGGATCAGGGTCACTACTCCTCATTACTCCTGGATCAGGGTCACTGCTTCCTCGTTACTCCCTGGATCAGGGTCACTGCTCCACGTTACTCCTGGATCAGGGTCACTGCTCCTCATTACTCCTGGATCAGGGTCACTGCTCCTCTTAACTCCTGGATCAGGGTCACTGCTCCTCGTTACTCCTGGATCAGGGTCACTGCTCCTCGTTACTCCTGGATCAGGGTCACTGCTCCTGTTACTCCTGGATCAGGGTCACTGCTCCTCGTTACTCCTGGATCAGGGTCACTGCTCCCGTTACTCCTGGATCAGGGTCACAGTGCCTGTTACTCCTGGATCAGGGTCACTGCTCCTCGTTACTCCTGGATCAGGGTCACTGCTTCTCGTTACTCCTGGATCAGGGTCACTGCTCCTCATTACTCCTGGATCAGGGTCACTGCTCCTCGTTACTCCTGGATCAGGGTCACTGCTCCTCTTAACTCCTGGATCAGGGTCACTGCTCCTCATTACTCCTGGATCAGGGTCACTGCTCCTCTTAACTCCTGGATCAGGGTCACTGCTCCTCGTTACTCCTGGATCAGGGTCACTGCCTCCTCATTACTCCTGGATCAGGGTCACTGCTCCACGTTACTCCTGGATCAGGGTCACTGCTCCTCTTAACGCCTGGATCAGGGTCACTGCTCCTCATTACTCCTGGATCCCGTGTCACTGCTCCTCTTAACCCTGGATCGGGTCACTGCTTCCTCGTTACTCCTGGATCAGGGTCCCTGCTCCTCATTACTCTCGGATCAGGGTCACGGTGCTGGTTACTCTGGATCAGGGTCACGGTGCCTGGTTACTCCTGGAATCAGGGTCACTGCATCTCGTTATTCCTGGATCAGGTGTCACTGCTCCACGTTACTCCTGGATCAGGGTCACTGCTCCTCGTTACTCTGGATCAGGGTCACTGCTCCCTCTTAACTCCTGGATCAGGGTCACTGCTCCTCATTACTCCTGGATCAGGGTCACTGCTTTCTCGTTACTCCTGGAATTAGGTCACTGCTCCTGTTACTCCTGGATCAGGGTCACTGCTCCTGTTACTCCTGGATCAGGGTCACTGCTTCTCGTTACTCCTGGATCAGGGTCACTGCTCCATGTTACTCCTGGATCAGGGTCACTGCTCCTCGTTACTCCTGGATCAGGGTCACTGCTCCTCGTTACTCCTGGATCAGGGTCACTGCTCCTCTTAACTCCTGGATCAGGGTCACTGCTCCTCTTAACTCCTGGATCAGGGTCACTGCTCCTCGTTACTCCTGGATCAGGGTCACTGCTCCTCTTAACTCCTGGATCAGGGTCACTGCTCCTCATTACTCCTGGATCAGGGTCACTGCTCCTCGTTACTCCTGGATCAGGGTCACTGCTCCTCGTTACTCCTGGATCAGGGTCACTGCTCCTCTTACTCCTGGATCAGGGTCACTGCTCCCCTTAACTCCTGGATCAGGGTCACTGCTCCTCGTTACTCCTGGATCAGGGTCACTGCTCCTCGTTACTCCTGGACCAGGGTCACTGCTTCTCGTTACTCCTGGATCAGGGTCACTGCTCCTCGTTATTCCTGGATCAGGGTCACAGCTCCTCTTAACTCCTGGAGCAGGGTCACTACTCCTCATTAATCCTGGATCAGGGTCACTGCTCCACGTTACTCCTGGATCAGGGTCACTGCTTCTCGTTACTCCTGGATCAGGGTCACTGCTCCATGTTACTCCTAGATCAGGGTCACTGCTCCACGTTACTCCTGGATCAGGGTCACTGCTCCTCATTACTCCTGGATCAGGGTCACTGCTCCTCATTACTCCTGGATCAGGGTCACTGCTCCTCTTAACTCCTGGATCAGGGTCACTGCTCCTCGTTACTCCTGGATCAGGGTCACTGCTCCTCGTTACTCCTGGATCAGGGTACTGCTCCTCTTTACTCCTGGATCAGGGTCACTGCTTCCCGTTACTCCCGGATCAGGGTCACTGCTCCACGTTACTCCTGGACCAGGGTCACTGCTCCTCATTACTCCTGGATCAGGGTCACTGCTCCTCTTAACTACTGGATCAGGGTCACTGCTCCTCGTTACTCCTGGATCAGGGTCACTGCTCCACGTTACTCCTGGACCAGGGTCACTGCTCCATGTTACTCCTGGATCAGGGTTACTGCTCCTCGTTACTCCTGGATCAGGGTCAGTGCTTCCCGTTACTCCTGGATCAGGGTCACAGTGCCTGGTTACTCCTGGATCAGGGGCACTGCTCCTCGTTACTCCTGGACCAGGGTCACTGCTTCTCGTTACTCCTGGATCAGGGTCACTGCTCCTCATTACTCCTGGATCAGGGTCACTAATCCTCGTTATTCCTGGATCAGGGTCACTGCTCCTCTTAACTCCTGGATCAGGGTCACTGCTCCTCATTACTCCTGGATCAGGATCACTGCTCCACGTTACTCCTGGATCAGGGTCACTGCTTCTCGTTACTCCTGGATCAGGGTCACTGCTCCATGTTACTCCTGGATCAGGGTCACTGCTCCTCGTTACTCCTGGATCAGGGTCACTGCTCCTCATTACTCCTGGATCAGGGTCACTGCTCCTCTTAACTCCTGGATCAGGGTCACTGCTCCTCTTAACTCCTGGATCAGGGTCACTGCTCCTCTTAACTCCTGGATCAGGGTCACTGCTTCTCGTTAATCCTGGATCAGGGTCACTGCTCCTCTTAACTCCTGGATCAGGGTCACTGCTCCATGTTACTCCTGGATCAGGGTCACTGCTCCTTGTTACTCCTGGATCAGGGTCACTGCTCCTCTTAACTCCTGGATCAGGGTCAGTGCTCCTCTTAACTCCTGGATCAGGGTCACGGTGCCTGGTTACTCCTGGATCAGGGTCACGGTGCCTGGTTACTCCTGGATCAGGGTCACTGCTCCTCATTACTCCTGGATCAGGGTCACTGCTTCTCGTTATTCCTGGATCAGGGTCACTGCTCCTCTTAACTCCTGGATCAGGGTCACAGCTCCACGTTACTCCTGGATCAGGGTCACTGCTCCTCGTTACTCCTGGATCAGGGTCACTGCTTCCTCGTTACTCCTGGATCAGGGTCACTGCTCCTCATTACTCCTGGATCAGGGTCACTGCTCCTCTTAACACCTGGATCAGGGTCACTGCTCCTCGTTACTCCTGGATCAGGGTCACTGCTCCACGTTACTCCTGGACCAGGGTCACTGCTCCATGTTACTCCTGGATCAGGGTTACTGCTCCTCGTTACTCCTGGATCAGGGTCAGTGCTTCCTGTTACTCCTGGATCAGGGTCACAGTGCCTGGTTACTCCTGGATCAGGGGCACTGCTCCTCGTTACTCCTGGACCAGGGTCACTGCTTCTCGTTACTCCTGGATCAGGGTCACTGCTCCTCATTACTCCTGGATCAGGGTCACTGCTCCTCGTTATTCCTGGATCAGGGTCACTGCTCCTCTTAACTCCTGGAGCAGGGTCACTGCTCCTCATTACTCCTGGATCAGGGTCACTGCTCCACGTTACTCCTGGATCAGGGTCACTGCTTCTCGTTACTCCTGGATCAGGGTCACTGCTCCATGTTACTCCTAGATCAGGGTCACTGCTCCACGTTACTCCTGGATCAGGTTCACTGCTCCTCATTACTCCTGGATCAGGGTCACTGCTCCTCATTACTCCTGGATCAGGGTCACTGCTGCTCTTAACTCCTGGATCAGGGTCACTGCTCCTCGTTACTCCTGGATCAGGGTCACTGCTTCTCGTTACTCCTGGATCAGGGTTACTGCTCCTCATTACTCCTGGATCAGGGTCACTGCTTCCCGTTACTCCCGGATCAGGGTCACTGCTCCTCATTACTCCTGGATCAGGGTCACTGCTCCTCTTAACTACTGGATCAGGGTCACTGCTCCTCGTTACTCCTGGATCAGGGTCACTGCTCCACGTTACTCCTGGACCAGGGTCACTGCTCCATGTTACTCCTGGATCAGGGTTACTGCTCCTCGTTACTCCTGGATCAGGGTCAGTGCTTCCCGTTACTCCTGGATCAGGGTCACAGTGCCTGGTTACTCCTGGATCAGGGGCACTGCTCCTCGTTACTCCTGGACCAGGGTCACTGCTTCTCGTTACTCCTGGATCAGGGTCACTGCTCCTCATTACTCCTGGATCAGGGTCACTAATCCTCGTTATTCCTGGATCAGGGTCACTGCTCCTCTTAACTCCTGGAGCAGGGTCACTGCTCCTCATTACTCCTGGATCAGGGTCACTGCTCCTCTTAACTACTGGATCAGGGTCACTGCTCCTCGTTACTCCTGGATCAGGGTCACTGCTCCACGTTACTCCTGGACCAGGGTCACTGCTCCATGTTACTCCTGGATCAGGGTTACTGCTCCTCGTTACTCCTGGATCAGGGTCAGTGCTTCCCGTTACTCCTGGATCAGGGTCACAGTGCCTGGTTACTCCTGGATCAGGGGCACTGCTCCTCGTTACTCCTGGACCAGGGTCACTGCTTCTCGTTACTCCTGGATCAGGGTCACTGCTCCTCATTACTCCTGGATCAGGGTCACTAATCCTCGTTATTCCTGGATCAGGGTCACTGCTCCTCTTAACTCCTGGAGCAGGGTCACTGCTCCTCATTACTCCTGGATCAGGATCACTGCTCCACGTTACTCCTGGATCAGGGTCACTGCTTCTCGTTACTCCTGGATCAGGGTCACTGCTCCATGTTACTCCTAGATCAGGGTCACTGCTCCACGTTACTCCTGGATCAGGGTCACTGCTCCTCATTACTCCTGGATCAGGGTCACTGCTCCTCATTACTCCTGGATCAGGGTCACTGCTCCTCTTAACTCCTGGATCAGGGTCACGGTGCCTGGTTACTCCTGGATCAGGGTCACTGCTCCTCGTTACTCCTGGATCAGGGTTACTGCTCCTCATTACTCCTGGATCAGGGTCACTGCTTCCCGTTACTCCTGGATCAGGGTCACTGCTCCACGTTACTCCTGGACCAGGGTCACTGCTCCTCATTACTCCTGGATCAGGGTCACTGCTCCTCATAACTCCTGGATCAGGGTCACTGCTCCTCATTACTAATGGATCAGGGTCACTGCTCCTGGTTATTCCTGGATCAGGGTCACTGCTCCTCTTAACTCCTGGAGCATGGTCACTGCTCCTCATTACTCCTGGATCAGGGTCACTGCTCCACGTTACTCCTGGATCAGGGTCACTGCTCCTCGTTACTCCTGGATCAGGGTCACTGCTCCTCATTACTCCTGGATGAGGGTCACTGCTCCTCTTAACTCCTGGATCAGGGTCACTGCTCCTCTTAACTCCTGGATCAGGGTCACTGCTCCTCTTAACTCCTGGATCAGGGTCACTGCTTCTCGTTAGTCCTGGATCAGGGACACTGCTCCTCTTAACTCCTGGATCAGGGTCACTGCTCCTCGTTACTCCTGGATCAGGGTCACTGCTCCACGTTACTCCTGGACCAGGGTCACTGCTCCATGTTACTCCTGGATCAGGGTTACTGCTCCTCGTTACTCCTGGCTCAGGGTCACTGCTTCCCGTTACTCCTGGATCAGGGTCACAGTGCCTGGTTACTCCTGGATCAGGGGCACTGCTCCTCGTTACTCCTGGACCAGGGTCACTGCTTCTCGTTACTCCTGGATCAGGGTCACTGCTCCTCATTACTCCTGGATCAGGGTCACTGCTCCTCGTTATTCCTGGATCAGGGTCACTGCTCCTCTTAACTCCTGGAGCAGGGTCACTGCTCCTCATTACTCCTGGATCAGGGTCACTGCTCCACGTTACTCCTGGATCAGGGTCACTGCTTTTCGTTACTCCTGGATCAGGGTCACTGCTCCATGTTACTCCTAGATCAGGGTCACTGCTCCACGTTACTCCTGGATCAGGGTCACTGCTCCTCATTACTCCTGGATCAGGGTCACTGCACCTCATTACTCCTGGATCAGGGTCACTGCTCCTCTTAACTCCTGGATCAGGGTCACTGCTCCACGTTACTCCTGGATCAGGGTCACTGCTCCTCTTAACTCCTGGATCAGGGTCACTGCGCCTCTTAACTCCTGGATCAGGGTCACTGCTTCTCGTTACTCCTGGATCAGGGTCACTGCTTCTCGTTACTCCTGGATCAGGGTCACTGCTCCTCTTAACTCCTGGATCAGGGTCACTGCTCCTCATTACTCCTGGATCAGGGTCACTGCTTCTCATTACTCCTGGATCAGGGTCACGGTGCGTGGTTACTCCTGGATCAGGGTCACTGCTCCTCTTAACTCCTGGATCAGGGTCAGTGCTCCTATTAACTCCTGGATCAGGGTCACTGCTCCTCTTAACTCCTGGATCATGGTCACTGCTCCACGTTACTCCTGGATCAGGGTCACTGCTTCTCGTTACTCCTGGATCAGGGTCACTGCTCCTCTTAACTCCTGGATCAGGGTCACGGTGCCTGGTTACTCCTGGATCAGGGTCACTGCTCCTCGTTACTCCTGGATCAGGGTCACTGTGCCTGGTTATTCCTGGATCAGGGTCACAGCGCCTCGTTACTCCTGGATCAGGGTCAATGCTCCTCTTAACTCCTGGATCAGGGTCACTGCTCCATGTTACTCCTGGATCAGGGTCACTGCTCCTCGTTACTCCTGGATCAGGGTCACGGTGCCTGGTTACTCCTGGATCAGGGTCACTGCTCCATGTTACTCCTGGATCAGGGTAACTGCTCCTCATTACTCCTGGATCAGGGTCACTGCTTCTCGTTACTCCTGGATCAGGGTCACTGCGCCTCGTTACTCCTGGATCAGGGTAACTGCTCCTCATTACTCCTGGATCAGGGTCACTGCTTCTCGTTACTCCTGGATCAGGGTCACTGCTCCTCTTAACTCCTGGATCAGTGTCAAAGCTCCTCATTACTCCTGGATCAGGGTCACTGCTCCACGTTACTCCTGGATCAGGGTCACTGCTCCTCTTAACTCCTGGACCAGGGTCACTGCTTCTCGCTACTCCTGGATCAGGGTCACTGCTCCTCATTACTCCTGGATCAGGGTCACTGCTCCTCGTTATTCCTGGATCAGGGTCACTGCTCCTCTTAACTCCTGGAGCAGGGTCACTGCTCCTCATTACTCCTGGATCAGGGTCACTGCTCCACGTTACTCCTGGATCAGGGTCACTGCTCCTCATTACTCCTGGATCAGGGTCACTGCTTCTCGTTACTCCTGGATCAGTGTCACAGCTCCTCATTACTCCTGGATCAGGGTCACTGCTCCACGTTACTCCTGGATCAGGGTCACTGCTCCTCTTAACTCCTGGACCAGGGTCACTGATTCTCGTTACTCCTGGATCAGGGTCACTGCTCCTCATTACTCCTGGATCAGGGTCACTGCTCCTCGTTATTCCTGGATCAGGGACACTGCTCCTCTTAACTCCTGGAGCAGGGTCACAGCTCCTCATTACTCCTGGATCAGGGTCACTGCTCCACGTTACTCCTGGATCAGGGTCACTGCTTCTCGTTAATCCTGGATCAGGGTCACTGCTCCATGTTACTCCTAGATCAGGGTCACTGCTCCACGTTACTCCTGGATCAGGGTCACTGCTCCTCATTACTCCTGGATCAGGGTCACTGCTCCTCATTACTCCTGGATCAGGGTCACGGTGCCTGGTTACTCCTGGATCAGGGTCACTGCTCCACGTTACTCCTGGATCAGGGTCACTGCTCCTCTTAACTCCTGTATCAGGGTCACTGCTCCTCGTTACTCCTGGATCAGGGTCACTGCTCCACGTTACTCCTGGACCAGGGTCACTGCTCCTCATTACTCCTGGATCAGGGTCACTGCTCCTCTTAACTCCTGGATCAGGATCACTGCTCCACGTTACTCCTGGACCAGGGTCACTGCTCCATGTTACTCCTGGATCAGGTTTACTGCTCCTCGTTACTCCTGGATCAGGGTCAGTGCTTCCCGTTAGTCCTGGATCAGGGTCACAGTGCCTGGTTACTCCTGGATCAGGGGCACTGCTCCTCGTTACTCCTGGACCAGCGTCACGGTTTCTCGTTACTCCTGGATCAGGGTCACTGCTCCTCATTACTCCTGGATCAGGGTCACTGCTCCTCGTTATTCCTGGATCAGGGTCACTGCTCCTCGTTATTCCTGGATCAGGGTCACTGCTCCTCATTACTCCTGGATCAGGGTCACTGCTCCTCGTTACTCCTGGATCAGGGTCACTGCTCCTCGTTATTCCTGGATCAGGGTCACTGCTCCTCATTACTCCTGGATCAGGGTCACTGCTCCACGTTACTCCTGGATCAGGGTCACTGCTCCTCGTTACTCCTGGATCAAGGTCACTGCTCCATGTTACTCCTGGATCAGGGTCACTGCTCCTCATTACTCCTGGATCAGGGTCACTGCTCCTCTTAACTCCTGGATCAGAGTCACTGCTCCTCATTACTCCTGGATCAGGGTCACTGCTCCTCATTACTCCTGGATCAGGGTCACTGCTCCTCTTAACTCCTGGATCAGAGTCACTGCTCCTCGTAACTCCTGGATCAGGGTCACTGCTCCTCTTAACTCCTGGATCAAGGTCACTGCTTCTCGTTACTCCTGGATCAGGGTCACTGCTCCTCTTAACTCCTGGATCAGGGTCACTGCTCCATGTTACTCCTGGATCAGGGTCACTGCTCCTTGTTACTCCTGGATCAGGGTCACTGCTCCTCGTTACTCCTGGATCAGGGTCACTGCTCCTCTTAACTCCTGGATCAGGGTCAGTGCTCCTCTTAACTCCTGGATCAGGGTCACGGTGCGTGGTTACTCCTGGATCAGGGTCACGGTGCCTGGTTACTCCTGGATCAGGGTCACTGCTCCTCATTACTCCTGGATCAGGGTCACTGCTTCTCGTTATTCCTGGATCAGGGTCACTGCTCCTCTTAACTCCTGGATCAGGGTCACTGCTCCTCGTTACTCCTGGATCAGGGTCACTGCTTCTCGTTACTCCTGGATCAGGGTTACTGCTCCTCATTACTCCTGGATCAGGGTCACTGCTTCCCGTTACTCCTGGATCAGGGTCACTGCTCCACGATACTCCTGGACCAGGGTCACTGCTCCTCATTACTCCTGGATCAGGGTCACTGCTCCTCTTAACTCCTGGATCAGGGTCACTGCTCCTCGTTACTCCTGGATCAGGGTCACTGCTCCACGTTACTCCTGGACCAGGGTCACTGCTCCATGTTACTCCTGGATCAGGGTTACTGCTCCTCGTTACTCCTGGATCAGCGTCAGTGCTTCCCGTTACTCCTGGATCAGGGTCACAGTCCCTGGTTACTCCTGGATCGGGGCACTGCACCTCGTTACTCCTGGACCAGGGTCACTGCTTCTCGTTACTCCTAGATCAGGGTCACTGCTCCTCATTACTCCTGGATCAGGGTCACTGCTCCTCGTTATTCTTGGATCAGGGTCACTGCTCCTCTTAACTCCTGGAGCAGGGTCACTGCTCCTCATTACTCCTGGATCAGGGTCACTGCTCCACGTTACTCCTGGATCAGGGTCACTGCTTCTCGTTACTCCTGGATCAGGGTCACTGCTCCATGTTACTCCTAGATCAGGGTCACTGCTCCACGTTACTCCTGGATCAGGGTCACTGCTCCTCATTACTCCTGGATCAGGGTCACTGCACCTCATTACTCCTGGATCAGGGTCACTGCTCCTCTTAACTCCTGGATTAGGGTCACTGCTCCTCGTTACTCCTGGATCAGGGTCACTGCTTCTCGTTACTCCTGGATCAGGGTTACTGCTCCTCATTACTCCTGGATCAGGGTCACTGCTTCCCGTTACTCCCGGATCAGGGTCACTGCTCCACGTTACTCCTGGACCAGGGTCACTGCTCCTCATTACTCCTGGATCAGGGTCACTGCTCCTCTTAACTCCTGGATCAGGGTCACTGCTCCTCATTACTCCTGGATCAGGGTCACTGCCCCACGTTACTCCTGGACCAGGGTCACTGCTCCATGTTACTCCTGGATCAGGGTTACTGCTCCTCGTTACTCCTGGATCAGGGCAGTGCTTCCCGTTACTCCTGGATCAGGGTCACAGTGCCTGGTTACTCCTGGATCAGGGGCACTGCTCCTCGTTACTCCTGGACCAGGGTCACTGCTTCTCGTTACTCCTGGATCAGGGTCACTGCTCCTCATTACTCCTGGATCAGGGTCACTGCTCCTCGTTATTCCTGGATCAGGGTCACTGCTCCTCTTAACTCCTGGAGCAGGGTCACTGCTCCTCATTACTCCTGGATCAGGGTCACTGCTCCACGTTACTCCTGGATCAGGGTCACGGTGCCTGGTTACTCCTGGATCAGGGTCACTGCTCCATGTTACTCCTAGATCAGGGTCACTGCTCCACGTTACTCCTGGATCAGGGTCACTGCTCCTCATTGCTCCTGGATCAGGGTCACTGCTCCTCATTACTCCTGGATCAGGGTCACTGCTCCTCTTAACTCCTGGATCGGGGTCACGGTGCCTGGTTACTCCTGGATCAGGGTCACTGCTCCTCTTAACTCCTGGATCAGTGTCACTACTCCTCATTACTCCTGGATCAGGGTCACGGTGCCTGGTTACACCTGGATCAGGGTCACTGCTCCATGTTACTCCTGGATCAGGGTCACTGCTCCTTTTAACTCCTGGATCAGGGTCACTGCTCCTCTTAACTCCTGGATCAGGGTCACGGTGCCTGGTTACTCCTGGATAAGGGTCACTGCTCCTCGTTACTGTTGGATCAGGGTCACTGTGCCTGGTTATTCCTGGATCAGGGTCACAGAGCCTCGTTACTCCTGGATCAGGGTCACTGCTCCTCTTAACTCCTGGATCAGGGTCACTGCTCCATGTTACTCCTGGATCAGGGTCACGGTGCCTGGTTACTCCTGGATCAGGGTCACTGCTCCATGTTACTCCTGGATCAGGGTCACTGCTCCTCATTACTCCTGGATCAGGGTCACTGCTTCTCGTTACTCCTGGATCAGGGTCACTGCTCCTCTTAACTCCTGGATCAGTGTCACAGCTCCTCATTACTCCTGGATCAGGGACACTGCTCCTCTTAACGCCTGGATCAGGGTCACTGCTCCTCATTACTCCTGGATCAGTGTCACTGCTCCTCTTAACTCCTGGATCAGGGTCACTGCTCCTCGTTACTCCTGGATCAGGGTCACTGCTCCTCATTACTCCTGGATCAGGGTCACTGCTCCACGTTACTCCTGGATCAGGGTCACTGCTCCTCTTAACGCCTGGATCAGGGTCACTGCTCCTCATTACTCCTGGATCAGTGTCACTGCTCCTCTTAACTCCTGGATCAGGGTCACTGCTCCTCGTTACTCCTGGATCAGGGTCACTGCTCCTCATTACTCCTGGATCAGGGTCACGGTGCCTGGTTACTCCTGGATCAGGGTCACGGTGCCTGGTTACTCCTGGATCAGGGTCACTGCATCTCGTTATTCCTGGATCAGGGTCACTGCTCCACGTTACTCCTGGATCAGGGTCACTGCTCCTCGTTACTCCTGGATCAGGGTCACTGCTCCTCTTAACTCCTGGATCAGGGTCACTGCTCCTCATTACTCCTGGATCAGGGTCACTGCTTCTCGTTACTCCTGGAATTAGGTTCACTGCTCCATGTTACTCCTGGATCAGGGTCACGGTGCCTGGTTACTCCTGGATCAGGGTCACTGCTTCTCGTTACTCCTGGATCAGGGTCACTGCTCCATGTTACTCCTGGATCAGGGTCACTGCTTCTCGTTACTCCTGGATCAGGGTCACTGCTCCTCATTAATCCTGGATCAGGGTCAATGCTCCTCTTAACTCCTGGATCAGGGTCACTGCTCCTCTTAACTCCTGGATCAGGGTCACTGCTCCTCTTAACTCCTGGATCAGGGTCACTGCTCCTCGTTATTCCTGGATCAGGGTCACTGCTCCTCATCACTCCTGGATCAGGGTCACTGCTGCTCTTAACTCCTGGATCAGGGTCACTGCTCCTCTTAACTCCTGGATCAGGGTCACTGCTCCACGTTACTCCTGGATCAGGGTCACTGCTTCTCGTTACTCCTGGATCAGGGTCACAGTGCCTGGTTACTCCTGGATCAGGGGCACTGCTCCTCGTTACTCCTGGACCAGGGTCACTGCTTCTCGTTACTCCTGGATCAGGGTCACTGCTCCATGTTACTCCTAGATCAGGGTCACTGTTCCACGTTAATCCTGGATCAGGATCACTGCTCCTCATTACTCCTGGATCAGGGTCAATGCTCCTCATTACTCCTGGATCAGGGTCACTGCTCCTCTTAACTCCTGGATCAGGGTCACTGCTCCTCTTAACTCCTGGATCAGGGTCACTGCTCCTCGTTATTCCTGGATCAGGGTCACTGCTCCTCATTACTCCTGGATCAGGGTCACTGCTCCTCTTAACTCCTGGATCAGGGTCACTGCTCCTCTTAACTCCTGGATCAGGGTCACTGCTCCTCTTAACTCCTGGATCAGGGTCACTGCTCCTCGTTACTCCTGGATCAGGGTCACTGCTCCACGTTACTCCTGGATCAGGGTCACTGCTCCACGTTACTCCTGGATCAGGGTCACTGCTTCTCGTTACTCCTGGATCAGGTTCACAGTGCCTGGTTACTCCTGGATCAGGGGCACTGCTCCTCGTTACTCCTGGACCAGGGTCACTGCTTCTCGTTACTCCTGGATCAGGGTCACTGCTCCATGTTACTCCTGGATCAGGGTCACTGCTCCACGTTACTCCTGGATCATGGTCACTGCTTCTCATTACTCCTGGATCAGGGTCACTGCTCCTCGTTACTCCTGGATCAGGGTCACTGCTTCTCGTTACTCCTGGATCAGGGTTACTGCTCCTCATTACTCCTGGATCAGGGTCACTGCTTCCCGTTACTCCCGGATCAGGGTCACTGCTCCACGTTACTCCTGGATCAGGGTCAATGCTCCTCATTACTCCTGGATCAGGGTCACTGCTCATCTTAACTCCAGAATCAGGGTCACTGTTCCTCGTTACTCCTGGATCAGGGTCACTGCTCCTCATTACTCCTGGTTCAGGGTCACTGCTCCTCGTTATTCCTGGATCAGGGTCACTGCTCCTCTTAACTCCTGGAGCAGGGTCACTGCTCCTCATTACTCCTGGATCAGGGTCACTGCTCCACGTTACTCCTGGATCAGGGTCACTGCTCCTCATTACTCCTGGATCAGGGTCACTGCTCCTCGTTACTCCTGGATCAGGGTCACTGCTTCTCGTTACTCCTGGATCAGGGTTACTGCTCCTCATTACTCCCGGATCAGGGTCACTGCTCCACGTTACTCCTGGATCAGGGTCAATGCTCCTCATTACTCCTGGATCAGGGGCACTGCTCCTCTTAACTCCTGGATCAGGGTCACTGCTCCTCGTTACTCCTGGATCAGGGTCACTGCTCCTCATTACTCCTGGATCAGGGTCACTGCTCCTCGTTACTCCTGGATCAGGGTCACTGCTTCTCGTTACTCCTGGATCAGGGTTACTGCTCCTCATTACTCCCGGATCAGGGTCACTGCTCCACGTTACTCCTGGATCAGGGTCAATGCTCCTCATTACTCCTGGATCAGGGTCACTGCTCCTCTTAACTCCTGGATCAGGGTCACTGCTCCTCGTTACTCCTGGATCAGGGTCACTGCTCCTCATTACTCCTGGTTCAGGGTCACTGCTCCTCGTTATTCCTGGATCAGGGTCACTGCTCCTCTTAACTCCTGGAGCAGGGTCACTGCTACTCATTACTCCTGGATCAGGGTCACTGCTCCACGTTACTCCTGGATCAGGGTCACTGCTTCTCGTTACTCCTGGATCAGGGTCACTGCTCCATGTTACTGCTAGATCAGGGTCACTGCTCCACGTTACTCCTGGATCAGGGTCACTGCTCCTCGTTATTCCTGGATCAGGGTCACTGCTGCTCTTAACTCCTGGATCAGGGTCACTGCTCCTCTTAACTCCTGGATCAGGGTCACTGCTCCTCGTTACTCCTGGATCAGGGTCACTGCTCCTCATTACTCCTGGATCAGGGTCACTGCTCCTCGTTACTCCTGGATCAGGGTCACTGCTTCTCGTTACTCCTGGATCAGGGTTACTGCTCCTCATTACTCCCGGATCAGGGTCACTGCTCCACGTTACTCCTGGATCAGGGTCAATGCTCCTCATTACTCCTGGATCAGGGTCACTGCTCCTCTTAACTCCTGGAACAGGGTCACTGCTCCTCGTTACTCCTGGATCAGGGTCACTGCTCCTCATTACTCCTGGTTCAGGGTCACTGCTCCTCGTTATTCCTGGATCAGGGTCACTGCTCCTCTTAACTCCTGGAGCAGGGTCACTGCTCGTCATTACTCCTGGATCAGGGTCACTGCTCCACGTTACTCCTGGATCAGGGTCACTGCTTCTCGTTACTCCTGGATCAGGGTCACTGCTCCATGTTACTGCTAGATCAGGGTCACTGCTCCACGTTACTCCTGGATCAGGGTCACTGCTCCTCATTACTCCTGGATCAGGGTCACTGCTCCTCATTACTCCTGGATCAGGGTCACTGCTCCTCTTAACTCCTGGATCAGGGTCACTGCTCCTCTTAACTCCTGGATCAGGGTCACTGCTCCACGTTACTCCTGGATCAGGGTCACTGCTTCTCGTTACTCCTGGATCAGGGTCACAGTGCCTGGTTACTCCTGGATCAGGGGCACTGCTCCTCGTTACTCCTGGACCAGGGTCACTGCTTCTCGTTACTCCTGGATCAGGGTCACTGCTCCATGTTACTCCTAGATCAGGGTCACTGCTCCACGTTACTCCTGGATCAGGGTCACTGCTCCATGTTACTCCTGGATCAGGGTCACTGCTCCTCGTTACTCCTGGATCAGGGTCACTGCTTCTCGTTACTCCTGGATCAGGGTTACTGCTCCTCATTACTCCTGGATCAGGGTCACTGCTTCCCGTTCCTCCCGGATCAGGGTCACTGCTCCACGTTACTCCTGGATCAGGGTCAATGCTCCTCATTACTCCTGGATCAGGGTCACTGCTCCTCTTAACTCCAGAATCAGGGTCACTGTTCCTCGTTACTCCTGGATCAGGGTCACTGCTCCTCAATACTCCTGGATCAGGGTCACTGCTCCTCGTTATTCCTGGATCAGGGTCACTGCTCCTCTTAACTCCTGGAGCAGGGTCACTGCTCCTCATTACTCCTGGATCAGGGTCACTGCTCCACGTTACTCCTGGATCAGGGTCACTGCTCCTCATTACTCCTGGATCAGGGTCACTGCTCCTCATTACTCCTGGATCAGGGTCACTGCTCCACGTTACTCCTGGATCAGGGTCACTGCTCCACGTTACTCCTGGATCAGGGTCACTGCTCCACGTTACTCCTGGATCAGGGTCACTGCTCCATGTTACTGCTAGATCAGGGTCACTGCTCCTCTTAACTCCTGGACCAGGGTCACTGCTCCTCATTACTCCTGGATCAGGGTCACTGCTCCACGTTACTCCTGGATCAGGGTCACTGCTTCTCGTTACTCCTGGATCAGGGTCACTGCTCCATGTTACTCCTAGATCAGGGTCACTGCTCCACGTTACTCCTGGATCAGGGTCACTGCTCCTCATTACTCCTGGATCAGGGTCACTGCTCCTCATTACTCCTGGATCAGGGTCACTGCTCCTCTTAACTCCTGGATCAGGGTCACTGCTCCTCGTTACTCCTGGATCAGGGTCACTGCTTCTCGTTACTCCTGGATCAGGGTTACTGCTCCTCATTACTCCTGGATCAGGGTCACTGCTTCCCGTTACTCCTGGATCAGGGTCACTGCTCCACGTTACTCCTGGACCACGGTCACTGCTCCTCATTACTCCTGGATCAGGGTCACTGCTCCTCTTAACTCCTGGATCAGGGTCACTGCTCCTCGTTACTCCTGGATCAGGGTCACTGCTCCACGTTACTCCTGGACCAGGGTCACTGCTCCATGTTACTCCTGAATCAGGGTTACTGCTCCTCGTTACTCCTGGATCAGGGTCAGTGCTTCCCGTTACTCCTGGATCAGGGTCACAGTGCCTGGTTACTCCTGGATCAGGGGCACTGCTCCTCGTTAATCCTGGACCAGGGTCACTGCTTCTCGTTACTCCTGGATCAGGGTCACTGCTCCTCATTACTCCTGGATCAGGGTCACTGCTCCATGTTACTCCTAGATCAGGGTCACTGCTCCACGTTACTCCTGGATCAGGATCACTGCTCCTCATTACTCCTGGATCAGGGTCACTGCTCCTCATTACTCCTGGATCAGGGTCACTGCTTCTCGTTACTCCTGGATCAGGGTCACTGCTCCATGTTACTCCTAGATCAGGGTCACTGCTCCACGTTACTCCTGGATCAGGGTCACTGCTCCTCATTACTCCTGGATCAGGGTCACTGCTCCTCATTACTCCTGGATCAGGGTCACTGCTCCTCTTAACTCCTGGATCAGGGTCACGGTGCCTGGTTACTCCTGGATCAGGGTCACTGCTCCACGTTACTCCTGGATCAGGGTCACTGCTCCTCTTAACTCCTGTATCAGGGTCACTGCTCCTCGTTACTCCTGGATCAGGGTTACTGCTCCTCATTAGTCCTGGATCAGGGTCACTGCTTCACGTTACTCCAGGATCAGGGTCACTGCTCCACGTTACTCCTGGACCAGGGTCACTGCTCCTCATTACTCCTGGATCAGGGTCACTGCTCCTCTTAACTCCTGGATCAGGGTCACTGCTCCACGTTACTCCTGGACCAGGGTCACTGCTCCATGTTACTCCTGGATCAGGGTTACTGCTCCTCGTTACTCCTGGATCAGGGTCACTGCTCCTCTTAACTCCTGGAGCAGGGTCACTGCTCCTCATTACTCCTGGATCAGGGTCACTGCTCCACTTTACTCCTGGATCAGGGTCACTGCTCCTCGTTACTCCTGGATCAGGGTCACTGCTCCTCATTACTCCTGGATCAGGGTCACTGCTCCTCTTAACTCCTGGATCAGGGTCACTGCTCCTCTTAACTCCTGGATCAGGGTCACTGCTCCATGTTACTCCTGGATCAGGTTCACTGCTCCTTGTTACTCCTGGATCAGGGTCACTGCTCCTCGTTACTCCTGGATCAGGGTCACTGCTCCTCTTAACTCCTGGATCAGGGTCACTGCTCCTCATTACTCCTGGATCAGGGTCAGTGCTCCTCTTAACTCCTGGATCAGGGTCACTGCTCCTCTTAACTCCTGGATCAGGGTCACTGCTCCATGTTACTCCTGGATCATGTTCACTGCTCCTTGTTACTCCTGGATCAGGGTCACTGCTCCTCGTTACTCCTGGATCAGGGTCACTGCTCCTCTTAACTCCTGGATCAGGGTCAGTGCTCCTCTTAACTCCTGGATCAGGGTCACGGTGCCTGGTTACTCCTGGATCAGGGTCACGGTGCCTGGTTACTCCTGGATCAGGGTCACTGCTCCTCATTACTCCTGGATCAGGGTCACTGCTTCTCGTTATTCCTGGATCAGGGTCACTGCTCCTCCTAACTCCTGGATCAGGGTCACTGCTCCACGTTACTCCTGGATCAGGGTCACGGTGCCTGGTTACTCCTGGATCAGGGTCACTGCTCCTCATTACTCCTGGATCAGGGTCACTGCTTCTCGTTATTCCTGGATCAGGGTCACTGCTCCACGTTACTCCTGGATCAGGGTCACTGCTCCTCGTTACTGCTGGATCAGGGTCACTGCTTCTCGTTACTCCTGGATCAGGGTTACTGCTCCTCATTACTCCTGGATCAGGGTTACTGCTCCTCATTACTCCTGGATCAGGGTCACTGCTCCTCATTACTCCTGGATCAGGGTCACTGCTCCTCGTTACTCCTGGATCAGGGTCACTGCTTCTCGTTACTCCTGGATCAGGGTTACTGCTCCTCATTACTCCTGGATCAGGGTCACTGCTTCCCGTTACTCCCGGATCAGGGTCACTGCTCCACGTTACTCCTGGATCAGGGTCAATGCTCCTCATTACTCCTGGATCAGGGTCACTGCTCCTCTTAACTCCAGAATCAGGGTCACTGTTCCTCGTTACTCCTGGATCAGGGTCACTGCTCCTCATTACTCCTGGTTCAGGGTCACTGCTCCTCGTTATTCCTGGATCAGGGTCACTGCTCCTCTTAACTCCTGGACCAGGGTCACTGCTCCTCATTACTCCTGGATCAGGGTCACTGCTCCTCTTAACTCCTGGAGCAGGGTCACTGCTCCTCATTACTCCTGGATCAGGGTCACTGCTCCACGTTACTCCTGGATCAGGGTCACTGCTCCTCATTACTCCTGGATCAGGGTCACTGCTCCTCATTACTCCTGGATCAGGGTCACTGCTTCCCGTTTCTCCCGGATCAGGGTCACTGCTCCACGTTACTCCTGGATCAGGGTCAATGCTCCTCATTACTCCTGGGTCAGGGTCACTGCTCCTCTTAACTCCTGGATCAGGGTCACTGCTCCTCATTACTCCTGATTCAGGGTCACTGCTCCTCGTTATTCCTGGATCAGGGTTACTGCTCCTCATTACTCCTGGATCAGGGTCACTGCTCCTCGTTATTCCTGGATCAGGGTCACTGCTCCTCTTAACTCCTGGACCAGGGTCACTGCTCCTCATTACTCCTGGATCAGGGTCACTGCTCCACGTTACTCCTGGATCAGGGTCACTGCTTCTCGTTACTCCTGGATCAGGGTCACTGCTCCATGTTACTCCTAGATCAGGGTCACTGCTCCACGTTACACCTGGATCAGGGTCACTGCTCCTCATTACTCCTGGATCAGGGTCACTGCTCCTCATTACTCCTGGATCAGGGTCACTGCTCCTCTTAACTCCTGGATCAGGGTCACTGCTCCTCGTTACTCCTGGATCAGGGTCACTGCTTCTCGTTACTCCTGGATCAGGGTTACTGCTCCTCATTACTCCTGGATCAGGGTCACTGCTTCCCGTTACTCCTGGATCAGGGTCACTGCTCCACGTTACTCCTGGACCAGGGTCACTGCTCCTCATTACTCCTGGATCAGGGTCACTGCTCCTCTTAACTCCTGGATCAGGGTCACTGCTCCTCGTTACTCCTGGATCAGGGTCACTGCTCCACGTTACTCCTGGACCAGGGTCACTGCTCCATGTTACTCCTGGATCAGGGTTACTGCTCCTCGTTACTCCTGGATCAGGGTCAGTGCTTCCCGTTACTCCTGGATCAGGGTCACAGTGCCTGGTTACTCCTGGATCAGGGGCACTGCTCCTCGTTAATCCTGGACCAGGGTCACTGCTTCTCGTTACTCCTGGATCAGGGTCACTGCTCCTCATTACTCCTGGATCAGGGTCACTGCTCCATGTTACTCCTAGATCAGGGTCACTGCTCCACGTTACTCCTGGATCAGGATCACTGCTCCTCATTACTCCTGGATCAGGGTCACTGCTCCTCATTACTCCTGGATCAGGGTCACTGCTTCTCGTTACTCCTGGATCAGGGTCACTGCTCCATGTTACTCCTAGATCAGGGTCACTGCTCCACGTTACTCCTGGATCAGGGTCACTGCTCCTCATTACTCCTGGATCAGGGTCACTGCTCCTCATTACTCCTGGATCAGGGTCACTGCTCCTCTTAACTCCTGGATCAGGGTCACGGTGCCTGGTTACTCCTGGATCAGGGTCACTGCTCCACGTTACTCCTGGATCAGGGTCACTGCTCCTCTTAACTCCTGTATCAGGGTCACTGCTCCTCGTTACTCCTGGATCAGGGTTACTGCTCCTCATTAGTCCTGGATCAGGGTCACTGCTTCACGTTACTCCAGGATCAGGGTCACTGCTCCACGTTACTCCTGGACCAGGGTCACTGCTCCTCATTACTCCTGGATCAGGGTCACTGCTCCTCTTAACTCCTGGATCAGGGTCACTGCTCCACGTTACTCCTGGACCAGGGTCACTGCTCCATGTTACTCCTGGATCAGGGTTACTGCTCCTCGTTACTCCTGGATCAGGGTCACTGCTCCTCTTAACTCCTGGAGCAGGGTCACTGCTCCTCATTACTCCTGGATCAGGGTCACTGCTCCACTTTACTCCTGGATCAGGGTCACTGCTCCTCGTTACTCCTGGATCAGGGTCACTGCTCCACGTTACTCCTGGATCAGGGTCACTGCTCCTCTTAACGCCTGGATCAGGGTCACTGCTCCTCTTAACTCCTGGATCAGGGTCACTGCTCCATGTTACTCCTGGATCAGGTTCACTGCTCCTTGTTACTCCTGGATCAGGGTCACTGCTCCTCGTTACTCCTGGATCAGGGTCACTGCTCCTCTTAACTCCTGGATCAGGGTCACTGCTCCTCATTACTCCTGGATCAGGGTCAGTGCTCCTCTTAACTCCTGGATCAGGGTCACTGCTCCTCTTAACTCCTGGATCAGGGTCACTGCTCCATGTTACTCCTGGATCATGTTCACTGCTCCTTGTTACTCCTGGATCAGGGTCACTGCTCCTCGTTACTCCTGGATCAGGGTCACTGCTCCTCTTAACTCCTGGATCAGGGTCAGTGCTCCTCTTAACTCCTGGATCAGGGTCACGGTGCCTGGTTACTCCTGGATCAGGGTCACGGTGCCTGGTTACTCCTGGATCAGGGTCACTGCTCCTCATTACTCCGGGATCAGGGTCACTGCTTCTCGTTATTCCTGGATCAGGGTCACTGCTCCTCCTAACTCCTGGATCAGGGTCACTGCTCCACGTTACTCCTGGATCAGGGTCACGGTGCCTGGTTACTCCTGGATCAGGGTCACTGCTCCTCATTACTCCTGGATCAGGGTCACTGCTTCTCGTTATTCCTGGATCAGGGTCACTGCTCCACGTTACTCCTGGATCAGGGTCACTGCTCCTCGTTACTGCTGGATCAGGGTCACTGCTTCTCGTTACTCCTGGATCAGGGTTACTGCTCCTCATTACTCCTGGATCAGGGTTACTGCTCCTCATTACTCCTGGATCAGGGTCACTGCTCCTCATTACTCCTGGATCAGGGTCACTGCTCCTCGTTACTCCTGGATCAGGGTCACTGCTTCTCGTTACTCCTGGATCAGGGTTACTGCTCCTCATTACTCCTGGATCAGGGTCACTGCTTCCCGTTACTCCCGGATCAGGGTCACTGCTCCACGTTACTCCTGGATCAGGGTCAATGCTCCTCATTACTCCTGGATCAGGGTCACTGCTCCTCTTAACTCCAGAATCAGGGTCACTGTTCCTCGTTACTCCTGGATCAGGGTCACTGCTCCTCATTACTCCTGGTTCAGGGTCACTGCTCCTCGTTATTCCTGGATCAGGGTCACTGCTCCTCTTAACTCCTGGACCAGGGTCACTGCTCCTCATTACTCCTGGATCAGGGTCACTGCTCCTCTTAACTCCTGGAGCAGGGTCACTGCTCCTCATTACTCCTGGATCAGGGTCACTGCTCCACGTTACTCCTGGATCAGGGTCACTGCTCCTCATTACTCCTGGATCAGGGTCACTGCTCCTCATTACTCCTGGATCAGGGTCACTGCTTCCCGTTTCTCCCGGATCAGGGTCACTGCTCCACGTTACTCCTGGATCAGGGTCAATGCTCCTCATTACTCCTGGGTCAGGGTCACTGCTCCTCTTAACTCCTGGATCAGGGTCACTGCTCCTCATTACTCCTGATTCAGGGTCACTGCTCCTCGTTATTCCTGGATCAGGGTTACTGCTCCTCATTACTCCTGGATCAGGGTCACTGCTCCTCGTTATTCCTGGATCAGGGTCACTGCTCCTCTTAACTCCTGGACCAGGGTCACTGCTCCTCATTACTCCTGGATCAGGGTCACTGCTCCACGTTACTCCTGGATCAGGGTCACTGCTTCTCGTTACTCCTGGATCAGGGTCACTGCTCCTCGTTACTCCTAGATCAGGGTCACTGCTCCACGTTACACCTGGATCAGGGTCACTGCTCCTCATTACTCCTGGATCAGGGTCACTGCTCCTCATTACTCCTGGATCAGGGTCACTGCTCCTCTTAACTCCTGGATCAGGGTCACTGCTCCTCGTTACTCCTGGATCAGGGTCACTGCTTCTCGTTACTCCTGGATCAGGGTTACTGCTCCTCATTACTCCTGGATCAGGGTCACTGCTTCCCGTTACTCCTGGATCAGGGTCACTGCTCCACGTTACTCCTGGACCAGGGTCACTGCTCCTCATTACTCCTGGATCAGGGTCACTGCTCCTCTTAACTCCTGGATCAGGGTCACTGCTCCTCGTTACTCCTGGATCAGGGTCACTGCTCCACGTTACTCCTGGACCAGGGTCACTGCTCCATGTTACTCCTGGATCAGGGTTACTGCTCCTCGTTACTCCTGGATCAGGGTCAGTGCTTCCCGTTACTCCTGGATCAGGGTCACAGTGCCTGGTTACTCCTGGATCAGGGGCACTGCTCCTCGTTAATCCTGGACCAGGGTCACTGCTTCTCGTTACTCCTGGATCAGGGTCACTGCTCCTCATTACTCCTGGATCAGGGTCACTGCTTCTCGTTACTCCTGGATCAGGGTCACTGCTCCATGTTACTCCTAGATCAGGGTCACTGCTCCACGTTACTCCTGGATCAGGGTCACTGCTCCTCATTACTCCTGGATCAGGGTCACTGCTCCTCATTACTCCTGGATCAGGGTCACTGCTCCTCTTAACTCCTGGATCAGGGTCACGCTGCCTGGTTACTCCTGGATCAGGGTCACTGCTCCACGTTACTCCTGGATCAGGGTCACTGCTCCTCTTAACTCCTGTATCAGGGTCACTGCTCCTCGTTACTCCTGGATCAGGGTTACTGCTCCTCATTACTCCTGGATCAGGGTCACTGCTCCTCTTAACACCTGGATCAGGGTCACTGCTCCACGTTACTCCTGGATCAGGGTCACTGCTCCACGTTACTCCTGGACCAGGGTCACTGCTCCTCATTACTCCTGGATCAGGGTCACTGCTCCTCTTAACACCTGGATCAGGGTCACTGCTCCACGTTACTCCTGGACCAGGGTCACTGCTCCATGTTACTCCTGGATCAGGGTTACTGCTCCTCGTTACTCCTGGATCAGGGTCACTGCTCCTCTTAACTCCTGGAGCAGGGTCACTGCTCCTCATTACTCCTGGATCAGGGTCACTGCTCCACGTTACTCCTGGATCAGGGTCACTGCTCCTCGTTACTCCTGGATCAGGGTCACTGCTCCTCATTACTCCTGGATCAGGGTCACTGCTCCTCTTAACTCCTGGATCAGGGTCACTGCTCCTCTTAACTCCTGGATCAGGGTCACTGCTCCATGTTACTCTTGGATCAGGTTCACTGCTCCTTGTTACTCCTGGATCAGGGTCACTGCTCCTCGTTACTCCTGGATCAGGGTCACTGCTCCTCTTAACTCCTGGATCAGGGTCACTGCGTCTCGTTACTCCTGGATCAGGGTCACTGCTCCTCTTAACTCCTGGATCAGGGTCACTGCTCCATGTTACTCCTGGATCATGTTCACTGCTCCTTGTTACTCCTGGATCAGGGTCACTGCTCCTCGTTACTCCTGGATCAGGGTCACTGCTCCTCTTAACTCCTGGATCAGGGTCAGTGCTCCTCTTAACTCCTGGATCAGGGTCACGGTTCCTGGTTACTCCTGGATCAGGGTCACGGTGCCTGGTTACTCCTGGATCAGGGTCACTGCTCCTCATTACTCCTGGATCAGGGTCACTGCTTCTCGTTATTCCTGGATCAGGGTCACTGCTCCACGTTACTCATGGATCAGGGTCACTGCTCCTCGTTACTCCTGGATCAGGGTCACTGCCTCTCGTTACTCCTGGATCAGGGTTACTGCTCCACATTACTCCTGGATCAGGGTCACTGCTTCCCGTTACTCCTGGATCAGGGTCACTGCTCCAGGTTACTCCTGGATCAGGGTCACTGCTCCTCATTACTCCTGGATCAGGGTCACTGCTCCTCTTAACTCCTGGATCAGGGTCACTGCTCCTCGTTACTCCTGGATCAGGGTCACTGCTCCACGTTACTCCTGGACCAGGGTCACTGCTCCATGTTACTCCTGGATCAGGGTTACTGCTCCTCGTTACTCCGGGATCAGGGTCAGTGCTTCCCGTTACTCCTGGATCAGGGTCACAGTGCCTGGTTACTCCTGGATCAGGGGCACTGCTCCTCGTTACTCCTGGACCAGGGTCACTGCTTCTCGTTACTCCTGGATCAGGGTCACTGCTCCTCATTACTCCTGGATCAGGGTCACTGCTCCTCGTTATTCCTGGATCAGGGTCAGTGCTCCACGTTACTCCTGGATCAGGGTCACTGCTTCTCGTTACTCCTGGATCAGGGTCAATGCTCCATGTTACTCCTAGATCAGGGTCACTGCTCCACGTTACTCCTGGATCAGGGTCACTGCTCCTCATTACTCCTGGATCAGGGTCACTGCTCCTCATTACTCCTGGATCAGGGTCACTGCTCCTCTTAACTCCTGGATCAGGGTCACTGCTCCTCGTTACTCCTGGATCAGGGTCACTGCTTCTCGTTACTCCTGGATCAGGGTTACTGCTCCTCATTACTCCTGGATCAGGGTCACTGCTTCCCGTTACTCCCGGATTAGGGTCACTGCTCCACGTTACTCCTGGACCTGGGTCACTGCTCCTCATTACTCCTGGATCAGGGTCACTGCTCCTCTTAACTCCTGGAGCAGGGTCCCTGCTCCACGTTACTCCTGGATCAGGGTCACTGCTCCTCATTACTCCTGGATCAGGGTCACTGCTCCTCGTTACTCCTGGATCAGGGTCACTGCTTCCCGTTTCTCCCGGATCAGGGTCACTGCTCCACGTTACTCCTGGATCAGTGTCAATGCTCCTCATTACTCCTGGATCAGGGTCAATGCTCCTCTTAACTCCTGGATCAGGGTCACTGCTCCTCGTTACTCCTGGATCAGGCTCACTGCTCCTCATTACTCCTGATTCAGGGTCACTGCTCCTCGTTATTCCTGGATCAGGGTCACTGCTCCTCTTAACTCCTGGAGCAGGGTCACTGCTCCTCATTACTCCTGGATCAGGGTCACTGCTCCACGTTACTCCTGGATCAGGGTCACTGCTTCTCGTTACTCCTGGATCAGGGTCACTGCTCCATGTTACTCCTAGATCAGGGTCACTGCTCCACGTTACTCCTGGATCAGGGTCACTGCTCCTCATTACTCCTGGATCAGGGTCACTGCTCCTCATTACTCCTGGATCAGGGTCACTGCTCCTCTTAACTCCTGGATCAGGGTCACTGCTCCTCGTTACTCCTGGATCAGGGTCACTGCTTCTCGTTACTCCTGGATCAGGGTTACTGCTCCTCATTACTCCTGGATCAGGGTCACTGCTCCACGTTACTCCTGGACCAGGGTCACTGCTCCTCATTACTCCTGGATCAGGGTCACTGCTCCTCTTAACTCCTGGATCAGGGTCACTGCTCCTCGTTACTCCTGGATCAGGGTCACTGCTCCACGTTACTCCTGGACCAGGGTCACTGCTCCATGTTACTCCTGGATCAGGGTTACTGCTCCTCGTTACTCCTGGATCAGGGTCAGTGCTTCCCGTTACTCCTGGATCAGGGTCACAGTGCCTGGTTACTCCTGGATCAGGGTCACTGCTCCTCGTTACTCCTGGATCAGGGTCACTGCTCCTCATTACTCCTGGATCAGGGTCACTGCTCCACATTACTCCTGGATCAGGGTCACTGCTCCACGTTACTCCTGGATCAGGGGCAAAGCTCCTCGTTACTCCTGGACCAGGGTCACTGCTTCTCGTTACTCCTGGATCAGGGTCACTGCACCTCATTACTCCTGGATCAGGGTCACTGCTCCATGTTACTCCTAGATCAGGGTCACTGCTCCACGTTACTCCTGGATCAGGGTCACTGCTTCTCGTTACTCCTGGATCAGGGTCACTGCTCCATGTTACTCCTAGATCAGGGTCACTGCTCCACGTTACTCCTGGATCAGGGTCACTGCTCCTCATTACTCCTGGATCAGGGTCACTGCTCCTCATTACTGCTGGATCAGGGTCACTGCTCCTCTTAACTCCTGGATCAGGGTCACGGTGCCTGGTTACTCCTGGATCAGGGTCACTGCTCCACGTTACTCCTGGATCAGGGTCACTGCTCCTCTTAACTCCTGTATCAGGGTCACTGCTCCTCGTTACTCCTGGATCAGGGTTACTGCTCCTCATTAGTCCTGGATCAGGGTCACTGCTTCCCGTTACTCCAGGATCAGGGTCACTGCTCCACGTTACTCCTGGACCAGGGTCACTGCTCCTCATTACTCCTGGATCAGGGTCACTGCTCCTCTTAACTCCTGGATCAGGGTCACTGCTCCACGTTAATCCTGGACCAGGGTCACTGCTCCATGTTACTCCTGGATCAGGGTTACTGCTCCTCGTTACTCCTGGATCAGGGTCACTGCTCCTCTTAACTCCTGGAGCAGGGTCACTGCTCCTCATTACTCCTGGATCAGGGTCACTGCTCCACGTTACTCCTGGATCAGGGTCACTGCTCCTCGTTACTCCTGGATCAGGGTCACTGCTCCTCATTACTCCTGGATCAGGGTCACTGCTCCTCTTAACTCCTGGATCAGGGTCACTGCTCCTCTTAACTCCTGGATCAGGGTCACTGCTCCATGTTACTCCTGGATCAGGTTCACTGCTCCTTGTTACTCCTGGATCAGGGTCACTGCTCCTCGTTACTCCTGGATCAGGGTCACTGCTCCTCTTAACTCCTGGATCAGGGTCACTGCGTCTCGTTACTCCTGGATCAGGGTCACTGCTCCTCTTAACTCCTGGATCAGGGTCACTGCTCCATGTTACTCCTGGATCAGGTTCACTGCTCCTTGTTACTCCTGGATCAGGGTCACTGCTCCTCGTTACTCCTGGATCAGGGTCACTGCTCCTCTTAACTCCTGGATCAGGGTCAGTGCTCCTCTTAACTCCTGGATCAGGGTCACGGTGCCTGGTTACTCCTGGATCAGGGTCACGGTGCCTGGTTACTCCTGGATCAGGGTCACTGCTCCTCATTACTCCTGGATCAGGGTCACTGCTCCTCGTTACTCCTGGATCAGGGTTACTGCTCCTCATTAGTCCTGGATCAGGGTCACTGCTTCCCGTTACTCCAGGATCAGGGTCACTGCTCCACGTTACTCCTGGACCAGGGTCACTGCTCCTCATTACTCCTGGATCAGGGTCACTGCTCCTCTTAACTCCTGGATCAGGGTCACTGCTCCACGTTACTCCTGGACCAGGGTCACTGCTCCATGTTACTCCTGGATCAGGGTTACTGCTCCTCGTTACTCCTGGATCAGGGTCACTGCTCCTCTTAACTCCTGGAGCAGGGTCACTGCTCCTCATTACTCCTGGATCAGGGTCACTGCTCCACGTTACTTCTGGATCAGGGTCACTGCTCCTCGTTACTCCTGGATCAGGGTCACTGCTCCTCATTACTCCTGGATCAGGGTCACTGCTCCTCTTAACTCCTGGATCAGGGTCACTGCTCCTCTTAACTCCTGGATCAGGGTCACTGCTCCATGTTACTCCTGGATCAGGTTCACTGCTCCTTGTTACTCCTGGATCAGGGTCACTGCTCCTCGTTACTCCTGGATCAGGGTCACTGCTCCTCTTAACTCCTGGATCAGGGTCACTGCGTCTCGTTACTCCTGGATCAGGGTCACTGCTCCTCTTAACTCCTGGATCAGGGTCACTGCTCCAAGTTACTCCTGGATCAGGTTCACTGCTCCTTGTTACTCCTGGATCAGGGTCACTGCTCCTCGTTACTCCTGGATCAGGGTCACTGCTCCTCTTAACTCCTGGATCAGGGTCAGTGCTCCTCTTAACTCCTGGATCAGGGTCACGGTGCCTGGTTACTCCTGGATCAGGGTCACGGTGCCTGGTTACTCCTGGATCAGGGTCACTGCTCCTCATTACTCCTGGATCAGGGTCACTGCTTCTCGTTATTCCTGGATCAGGGTCACTGCTCCTCCTAACTCCTGGATCAGGGTCACTGCTCCACGTTACTCCTGGATCAGCGTCACTGCTCCTCGTTACTCCTGGATCAGGGTCACTGCTTCTCGTTACTCCTGGATCAGGGTTACTGCTCCTCATTACTCCTGGATCAGGGTCACTGCTTCCCGTTACTCCTGGATCAGGGTCACTGCTCCAGGTTACTCCTGGATCAGGGTCACTGCTCCTCATTACACCTGGATCAGGGTCACTGCTACTCTTAACTCCTGGATCAGGGTCACTGCTCCTCGTTACTCCTGGATCAGGGTCACTGCTCCACGTTACTCCTGGACCAGGGTCACTGCTCCATGTTACTCCTGGATCAGGGTTACTGCTCCTCGTTACTCCTGGATCAGGGTCAGTGCTTCCCGTTACTCATGGATCAGGGTCACAGTGCCTGGTTACTCCTGGATCAGGGGCACTGCTCCTCGTTACTCCTGGACCAGGGTCACTGCTTCTCGTTACTCCTGGATCAGGGTCACTGCTCCTCATTACTCCTGGATCAGGGTCACTGCTCCTCGTTATTCCTGGATCAGGGTCACTGCTCCTCTTAACTCCTGGAGCAGGGTCACTGCTCCTCATTACTCCTGGATCAGGGTCACTGCTCCACGTTACTCCTGGATCAGGGTCACTGCTTCTCGTTACTCCTGGATCAGGGTCAATGCTCCATGTTACTCCTAGATCAGGGTCACTGCTCCACGTTACTCCTGGATCAGGGTCACTGCTCCTCATTACTCCTGGATCAGGGTCACTGCTCCTCATTACTCCTGGATCAGGGTCACTGCTCCTCTTAACTCCTGGATCAGGGTCACTGCTCCTCGTTACTCCTGGATCAGGGTCACCGCTCCTCATTACTCCTGGATCAGGGTCACTGCTTCCCGTTACTCCCGGATTAGGGTCACTGCTCCACGTTACTCCTGGACCTGGGTCACTGCTCCTCATTACTCCTGGATCAGGGTCACTGCTCCTCTTAACTCCTGGAGCAGGGTCACTGCTCCTCATTACTCCTGGATCAGGGTCACTGCTCCACGTTACTCCTGGATCAGGGTCACGGTGCCTGGTTACTCCTGGATCAGGGTCACTGCTCCACGTTACTCCTGGATCAGGGTCACTGCTCCTCATTACTCCTGGATCAGGGTCACTGCTTCTCGTTACTCCTGGATCAGGGTTACTGCTCCTCATTACTCCTGGATCAGGGTCACTGCTTCCCGTTTCTCCCGGATCAGGGTCACTGCTCCACGTTAATCCTGGATCAGGGTCAATGCTCCTCTTAACTCCTGGATCAGGGTCACTGCTCCTCGTTACTCCTGGATCAGGGTCACTGCTCCTCATTACTCCTGATTCAGGGTCACTGCTCCTCTTAACTCCTAGATCAGGGTCACTGCTCCACGTTACTCCTGGATCAGGGTCACTGCTCCTCATTACTCCTCGATCAGTGTCACTGCTCCTCATTACTCCTGGATCAGGGTCACTGCTCCTCTTAACTCCTGGATCAGGGTCACTGCTCCTCGTTACTCCTGGATCAGGGTCACTGCTCCACGTTACTCCTGGACCAGGGTCACTGCTCCTCATTACTCCTGGATCAGGGTCACTGCTCCTCTTAACTCCTGGATCAGGGTCACTGCTCCTCGTTACTCCTGGATCAGTGTCACTGCTCCACGTTACTCCTGGATCAGGGTCACAGTGCCTGGTTACTCCTGGATCAGGGGCACTGCTCCTCGTTACTCCTGGACCAGGGTCACTGCTTCTCGTTACTCCTGGATCAGGGTCACTGCTCCTCATTACTCCTGGATCAGGGTCACTGCTCCATGTTACTCCTAGATCAGGGTCACTGCTCCACGTTACTCCTGGAACAGGGTCACTGCTTCTCGTTACTCCTGGATCAGGGTCACTGCTCCATGTTACTCCTAGATCAGGGTCACTGCTCCACGTTACTCCTGGAACAGGGTCACTGCTCCTCATTACTCCTGGATCAGGGTCACTGCTCCTCATTACTCCTGGATCAGGGTCACTGCTCCTCTTAACTCCTGGATCAGGGTCACGGTGCCTGGTTACTCCTGGATCAGGGTCACTGCTCCACGTTACTCCTGGATCAGGGTCACTGCTCCTCTTAACTCCTGTATCAGGGTCACTGCTCCTCGTTACTCCTGGATCAGGGTTACTGCTCCTCATTAGTCCTGGATCAGGGTCACTGCTTCCCGTTACTCCAGGATCAGGGTCACTGCTCCACGTTACTCCTGGACCAGGGTCACTGCTCCTCATTACTCCTGGATCAGGGTCACTGCTCCTCTTAACTCCTGGATCAGGGTCACTGCTCCACGTTACTCCTGGACCAGGGTCACTGCTCCATGTTACTCCTGGATCAGGGTTACTGCTCCTCGTTACTCCTGGATCAGGGTCACTGCTCCTCTTAACTCCTGGAGCAGGGTCACTGCTCCTCATTACTCCTGGATCAGGGTCACTGCTCCACGTTACTCCTGGATCAGGGTCACTGCTCCTCGTTACTCCTGGATCAGGGTCACTGCTCCTCATTACTCCTGGATCAGGGTCACTGCTCCTCTTAACTCCTGGATCAGGGTCACTGCTCCTCTTAACTCCTGGATCAGGGTCACTGCTCCATGTTACTCCTGGATCAGGTTCACTGCTCCTTGTTACTCCTGGATCAGGGTCACTGCTCCTCGTTACTCCTGGATCAGGGTCACTGCTCCTCTTAACTCCTGGATCAGGGTCACTGCGTCTCGTTACTCCTGGATCAGGGTCACTGCTCCTCTTAACTCCTGGATCAGGGTCACTGCTCCATGTTACTCCTGGATCAGGTTCACTGCTCCTTGTTACTCCTGGATCAGGGTCACTGCTCCTCGTTACTCCTGGATCAGGGTCACTGCTCCTCTTAACTCCTGGATCAGGGTCAGTGCTCCTCTTAACTCCTGGATCAGGGTCACAGTGCCTGGTTACTCCTGGATCAGGGTCACGGTGCCTGGTTACTCCTGGATCAGGGTCACTGCTCCTCATTACTCCTGGATCAGGGTCACTGCTCCTCATTACTCCTGGATCAGGGTCACTGCTCCACGTTACTCCTGGATCAGGGTCACTGCTCCATGTTACTCCTGGATCAGGGTCACTGCTCCTCGTTACTCCTGGATCAGGGTCACTGCTTCTCGTTACTCCTGGATCAGGGTCACTGATCCTCCTAACTCCTGGATCAGGGTCACTGCTCCACGTTACTCCTGGATCAGGGTCACTGCTCCTCGTTACTCCTGGATCAGGGTCACTGCTTCTCGTTACTCCTGGATCAGGGTTACTGCTCCTCATTACTCCTGGATCAGGGTCACTGCTTCCCGTTACTCCTGGATCAGGGTCACTGCTCCAGGTTACTCCTGGATCAGGGTCACTGCTCCTCATTACTCCTGGATCAGGGTCACTGCTCCTCTTAACTCCTGGATCAGGGTCACTGCTCCTCGTTACTCCTGGATCAGGGTCACTGCTCCACGTTACTCCTGGACCAGGGTCACTGCTCCATGTTACTCCTGGATCAGGGTTACTGCTCCTCGTTACTCCTGGATCAGGGTCAGTGCTTCCCGTTACTCCTGGATCAGGGTCACAGTGCCTGGTTACTCCTGGATCAGGGGCACTGCTCCTCGTTACTCCTGGACCAGGGTCACTGCTTCTCGTTACTCCTGGATCAGGGTCACTGCTCCTCATTACTCCTGGATCAGGGTCACTGCTCCTCGTTATTCCTGGATCAGGGTCACTGCTCCTCTTAAGTCCTGGAGCAGGGTCACTGCTCCTCATTACTCCTGGATCAGGGTCACTGCTCCACGTTACTCCTGGATCAGGGTCACTGCTTCTCGTTACTCCTGGATCAGGGTCAATGCTCCATGTTACTCCTAGATCAGGGTCACTGCTCCACGTTACTCCTGGATCAGGGTCACTGCTCCTCATTACTCCTGGATCAGGGTCACTGCTCCTCATTACTCCTGGATCAGGGTCACTGCTCCTCTTAACTCCTGGATCAGGGTCACTGCTCCTCGTTACTCCTGGATCAGGGTCACTGCTTCTCGTTACTCCTGGATCAGGGTTACTGCTCCTCATTACTCCTGGATCAGGGTCACTGCTTCCCGTTACTCCCGGATTAGGGTCACTGCTCCACGTTACTCCTGGACCTGGGTCACTGCTCCTCATTACTCCTGGATCAGGGTCACTGCTCCTCTTAACTCCTGGATCAGGGTCACTGCTCCTCGTTACTCCTGGATCAGGGTCACTGCTCCAGGTTACTCCTGGACCAGGGTCACTGCGTCTCGTTACTCCTGGATCAGGGTCACTGCTCCTCTTAACTCCTGGATCAGGGTCACTGCTCCATGTTACTCCTGGATCAGGTTCACTGCTCCTTGTTACTCCTGGATCAGGGTCACTGCTCCTCGTTACTCCTGGATCAGGGTCAGTGCTCCTCTTAACTCCTGGATCAGGGTCAGTGCTCCTCTTAACTCCTGGATCAGAGTCACGGTGCCTGGTTACTCCTGGATCAGGGTCACGGTGCCTGGTTACTCCTGGATCAGGGTCACTGCTCCTCATTACTCCTGGATCAGGGTCACTGCTTCTCGTTATTCCTGGATCAGGGTCACTGCTCCTCTTAACTCCTGGATCAGGGTCACTGCTCCACGTTACTCCTGGATCAGGGTCACTGCTCCTCGTTACTCCTGGATCAGGGTCACTGCTTCTCGTTACTCCTGGATCAGGGTCACTGCTCCTCATTACTCCTGGATCAGGGTCACTGCTTCCCGTTACTCCTGGATCAGGGTCACTGCTCCACGTTACTCCTGGACCAGGGTCACTGCTCCTCATTACTCCTGCATCAGGGTCACTGCTCCTCTTAACTCCTGGATCAGGGTCACTGCTCCTCGTTACTCCTGGATCAGGGTCACTGCTCCACGTTACTCCTGGACCAGGGTCACTGCTCCAGGTTACTCCTGGATCAGGGTTACTGCTCCTCGTTACTCCTGGATCAGGGTCACTGCTCCTCATTACTCCTGGATCAGGGTCAGTGCTTCCCGTTACTCCTGGATCAGGGTCACAGTGCCTGGTTACTCCTGGATCAGGGGCACTGCTTCTCGTTACTCCTGGATCAGGGTCACTGCTCCTCATTACTCCTGGATCAGGGTCACTGCTCCTCATTACTCCTGGATCAGGGTCACTGCTCCTCATTACTCCTGGATCAGGGTCACTGCTCCTCATTACTCCTGGATCAGGGTCACTGCTCCTCGTTATTCCTGGATCAGGGTCACTGCTCCTCTTAACTCCTGGAGCAGGGTCACTGCTCCTCATTACTCCTGGATCAGGGTCACTGCTCCACGTTACTCCTGGATCAGGGTCACTGCTTCTCGTTACTCCTGGATCAGGGTCACTGCTCCATGTTACTCCTAGATCAGGGTCACTGCTCCACGTTACTCCTGGATCAGGGTCACTGCTCCTCATTACTCCTGGATCAGGGTCACTGCTCCTCATTACTCCTGGATCAGGGTCACTGCTCCTCTTAACTCCTGTATCAGGGTCACTGCTCCTCGTTACTCCTGGATCAGGGTTACTGCTCCTCATTAATCCTGGATCAGGGTCACTGCTTCCAGTTACTCCTGGATCAGGGTCACTGCTCTTCGTTACTCCTGGACCAGGCTCACTGCTCCTCATTACTCCTGGATCAGGGTCACTGCTCCTCTTAACTCCTGGATCAGGGTCACTGCTCCACGTTACTCCTGGACCAGGGTCACTGCTCCATGTTACTCCTGGATCAGGGTTACTGCTCCTCGTTACTCCTGGATCAGGGTCACTGCTCCTCTTAACTCCTGGAGCAGGGTCACTGCTCCTCATTACTCCTGGATCAGGGTCACTGCTGCACGTTACTTTTGGATCTGGGTCACTGCTCCTCGTTACTCCTGGATCAGGGTCACTGCTCCTCATTACTCCTGGATCAGGGTCACTGCTCCTCTTAACTCCTGGATCAGGGTCACTGCTCCTCTTAACTCCTGGATCAGGGTCACTGCTCCTCTTAACTCATGGATCAGGGTCACTGCTCCATGTTACTCCTAGAAAAGGTTCACTGCTCCTTGTTACTCCTGGATCAGGGTCACTGCTCCTCGTTACTCCTGGATCAGGGTCACTGCTCCTCTTAACTCTTGTATCAGGGTCACGGTGCCTGGTTACTCCTGGATCAGGGTAACGGTGCCTGGTTACTCCTGGATCAGGGTCACTGCTCCTCATTGCTCCTGGATCAGGGTCACTGCTTCTCATTATTCCTGGATCAGGGTCACTGCTCCTCTTAACTCCTGGATCAGGGTCACTGCTCCACGTTACTCCTGGATCAGGGTCACTGCTCCTCGTTACTCCTGGATCAGGGTCACTGCTTCTCGTTGCTCCTGGATCAGGGTTACTGCTCCTCATTACTCCTGGATCAGGGTCACTGCTTCCCGTTACTCCTGGATCAGGGTCACTGCTCCACGTTACTCCTGGACCAGGGTCACTGCTCCATGTTACTCCTGGATCAGGGTTACTGCTCCTCGTTACTCCTGGATCAGGGTCAGTGCTTCCCGTTACTCCTGGATCAGGGTCACAGTGCCTGGTTACTCCTGGATCAGGGGCACTGCTCCTCGTTACTCCTGGACCAGGGTCACTGCTTCTCGTTACTCCTGGATCAGGGTCACTGCTCCTCATTACTCCTGGATCAGGGTCACTGCTCCTCGTTATTCCTGGATCAGGGTCAGTGCTCCTCTTAACTCCTGGAGCAGGGTCACTGCTCCTCATTACTCCTGGATCAGGGTCACTGCTCCACGTTACTCCTGGATCAGGGTCACTGCTTCTCGTTACTCCTGGATCAGGGTCACTGCTCCATGTTACTCCTAGATCAGGGTCACTGCTCCACATTACTCCTGGATCAGGGTCACTGCTCCTCATTACTCCTGGATCAGGGTCACTGCTCCTCTTAACTCCTGGATCAGGGTCACTGCTCCTCGTTAATCCTGGATCAGGGTCACTGCTTCACGTTACTCCTGGATCAGGGTCACTGCTCCTCTTAACTCCTGGATCAGAATCACGGTGCCTGGTTACTCCTGGATCAGGGTCACTGCTCCACGTTACTCTTGGATCAGGGTCACTGCTCCTCTTAACTCCTGTATCAGGGTCACTGCTCCTCGTTACTCCTGGATCAGGGTTACTGCTCCTCATTACTCCTGGATCAGGGTCACTGCTCCTCTTAACTCCTGGATCAGGGTCACTGCTCCACGTTACTCCTGGACCAGGGTCACTGCTCCATGTTACTCCTGGATCAGGGTTACTGCTCCTCGTTACTCCTGGATCAGGGTCACTGTTTCCCGTTACTCCTGGATCAGGGTCACAGTGCCTGGTTACTGCTGGATCAGGGGCACTGCTCCTCGTTACTCCGGGACCAGGGTCACTGCTTCTCGTTACTCCTGGATCAGGGTCACTGCTCCTCATTACTCCTGGATCAGGGTCACTGCTCCTCGTTATTCCTGGATCAGGGTCACTGCTCCTCATTACTCCTGGATCAGGGTCACTGCTTCCCGTTACTCCTGGATCAGGGTCACTGCTCCACGTTACTCCTGGACCAGGGTCACTGCTCCTCATTACTCCTGCATCAGGGTCACTGCTCCTCTTAACTCCTGGATCAGGGTCACTGCTCCTCGTTACTCCTGGATCAGGGTCACTGCTCCACGTTACTCCTGGACCAGGGTCACTGCTCCATGTTACTCCTGGATCAGGGTTACTGCTCCTCGTTACTCCTGGATCAGGGTTACTGCTCCTCATTACTCCTGGATCAGGGTCAGTGCTTCCCGTTACTCCTGGATCAGGGTCACAGTGCCTGTTTACTCCTGGATCAGGGGCACTGCTTCTCGTTACTCCTGGATCAGGGTCACTGCTCCTCATTACTCCTGGATCAGGGTCACTGCTCCTCATTACTCCTGGATCAGGGTCACTGCTCCTCATTACTCCTGGATCAGGGTCACTGCTCCTCATTACTCCTGGATCAGGGTCACTGCTCCTCGTTATTCCTGGATCAGGGTCACTGCTCCTCTTAACTCCTGGAGCAGGGTCACTGCTCCTCATTACTCCTGGATCAGGGTCACTGCTCCACGTTACTCCTGGATCAGGGTCACTGCTTCTCGTTACTCCTGGATCAGGGTCACTGCTCCATGTTACTCCTAGATCAGGGTCACTGCTCCACGTTACTCCTGGATCAGGGTCACTGCTCCTCATTACTCCTGGATCAGGGTCACTGCTCCTCATTACTCCTGGATCAGGGTCACTGCTCCTCTTAACTCCTGGATCAGGGTCACTGCTCCACGTTACTCCTGGATCAGGGTCACTGCTCCTCTTAACTCCTGTTTCAGGGTCACTGCTCCTCGTTACTCCTGGATCAGGGTTACTGCTCCTCATTAATCCTGGATCAGGGTCACTGCTTCCAGTTACTCCTGGATCAGGGTCACTGCTCCACGTTACTCCTGGACCAGGCTCACTGCTCCTCATTACTCCTGGATCAGGGTCACTGCTCCTCTTAACTCCTGGATCAGGGTCACTGCTCCACGTTACTCCTGGACCAGGGTCACTGCTCCTCGTTACTCCTGGATCAGGGTCACTGCTCCTCTTAACTCCTGGAGCAGTGTCACTGCTCCTCATTACTCCTGGATCAGGGTCACTGCTCCTCTTAACTCCTGGAGCAGGGTCACTGCTCCTCATTACTCCTGGATCAGGGTCACTGCTCCACGTTACTTTTGGATCTGGGTCACTGCTCCTCGTTACTCCTGGATCAGGGTCACTGCTCCTCATTACTCCTGGATCAGGGTCACTGCTCCTCTTAACTCCTGGATCAGGGTCACTGCTCCTCTTAACTCCTGGATCAGGGTCACTGCTCCTCTTAACTCATGGATCAGGGTCACTGCGTCTCGTTACTCCTGGATCAGGGTCACTGCTCCTCATTACTCCTGGATCAGGGTCACTGCTCCTCTTAACTCCTGGATCAGGTTCACTGCTCCTCTTAACTCATGGATCAGGGTCACTGCGTCTCGTTACTCCTGGATCAGGGTCACTGCTCCTCTTAACTTCTGGATCAGGGTCACTGCTCCATGTTACTCCTAGAAAAGGTTCACTGCTCCTTGTTACTCCTGGATCAGGGTCACTGCTCCTCGTTACTCCTGGATCAGGGTCACTGCTCCTCTTAACTCCTGTATCAGGGTCACGGTGCCTGGTTACTCCTGGATCAGGGTAACGGTGCCTGGTTACTCCTGGATCAGGGTCACTGCTCCTCATTGCTCCTGGATCAGGGTCACTGCTTCTCATTATTCCTGGATCAGGGTCACTGCTCCTCTTAACTCCTGGATCAGGGTCACTGCTCCACGTTACTCCTGGATCAGGGTCACTGCTCCTCGTTACTCCTGGATCAGGGTCACTGCTTCTCGTTACTCCTGGATCAGGGTTACTGCTCCTCATTACTCCTGGATCAGGGTCACTGCTTCCCGTTACTCCTGGATCAGGGTCACTGCTCCACGTTACTCCTGGACCAGGGTCACTGCTCCATGTTACTCCTGGATCAGGGTTACTGCTCCTCGTTACTCCTGGATCAGGGTCAGTGCTTCCCGTTACTCCTGGATCAGGGTCACAGTGCCTGGTTACTCCTGGATCAGGGGCACTGCTCCTCGTTACTCCTGGACCAGGGTCACTGCTTCTCGTTACTCCTGGATCAGGGTCACTGCTCCTCATTACTCCTGGATCAGGGTCACTGCTCCTCGTTATTCCTGGATCAGGGTCAGTGCTCCTCTTAACTCCTGGAGCAGGGTCACTGCTCCTCATTACTCCTGGATCAGGGTCACTGCTCCACGTTACTCCTGGATCAGGGTCACTGCTTCTCGTTACTCCTGGATCAGGGTCACTGCTCCATGTTACTCCTAGATCAGGGTCACTGCTCCACATTACTCCTGGATCAGGGTCACTGCTCCTCATTACTCCTGGATCAGGGTCACTGCTCCTCATTACTCCTGGATCAGGGTCACTGCTCCTCTTAACTCCTGGACCAGGGTCACTGCTCCTCGTTAATCCTGGATCAGGGTCACTGCTTCACGTTACTCCTGGATCAGGGTCACTGCTCCTCATTACTCCTGGATCAGGGTCACTGCTTCCCGTTACTCCCGGATCAGGGTCACTGCTCCACGTTACTCCTGGACCAGGGTCACTGCTCCTCATTACTCCTGGATCAGGGTCACTGCTCCACGTTACTCCTGGACCAGGGTCACTGCTCCATGTTACTCCTGGATCAGGGTTACTGCTCCTCGTTACTCCTGGATCAGCGTCAGTGCTTCCCGTTACTCCTGGATCAGGGTCACTGCTCCTCTTAACTCCTGGATCAGGGTCACTGCTCCACGTTACTCCTGGACCAGGGTCACTGCTCCATGTTACTCCTGGATCAGGGTTACTGCTCCTCGTTACTCCTGGATCAGGGTCACTGTTTCCAGTTACTCCTGGATCAGGGTCACAGTGCCTGGTTACTGCTGGATCAGGGGCACTGCTCCTCGTTACTCCTGGACCAGGGTCACTGCTTCTCGTTACTCCTGGATCAGGGTCACTGCTCCTCATTACTCCTGGATCAGGGTCACTGCTCCTCGTTATTCCTGGATCAGGGTCACTGCTCCTCTTAACTCCTGGAGCAGGATCACTGCTCCTCATTACTCCTGGATCAGGGTCACTGCTCCACGTTACTCCTGGATGAGGGTCACTGCTTCTCGTTACTCCTGGATCAGGGTCACTGCTCCATGTTACTCCTAGATCAGGGTCACTGCTCCACGTTACTCCTGGATCAGGGTCACTGCTCCTCATTACTCCTGGATCAGGGTCACTGCTCCTCATTACTCCTGGATCAGGGTCACTGCTCCTCTTAACTCCTGGATCAGAATCACGGTGCCTGCTTACTCCTGGATCAGGGTCACTGCTCCACGTTACTCTTGGATCAGGGTCACTGCTCCTCTTAACTCCTGTATCAGGGTCACTGCTCCTCGTTACTCCTGGATCAGGGTTACTGCTCCTCATTACTCCTGGATCAGGGTCACTGCTCCTCTTAACTCCTGGATCAGGGTCACTGCTCCACGTTACTCCTGGACCAGGGTCACTGCTCCATGTTACTCCTGGTTCAGGGTTACTGCTCCTCGTTACTCCTGGATCAGGGTCACTGTTTCCCGTTACTCCTGGATCAGGGTCACAGTGCCTGGTTACTGCTGGATCAGGGGCACTGCTCCTCGTTACTCCGGGACCAGGGTCACTGCTTCTCGTTACTACTGGATCAGGGACACTGCTCCTCATTACTCCTGGATCAGGGTCACTGCTCCTCGTTATTCCTGGATCAGGGTCACTGCTCCTCTTAACTCCTGGAGCAGGGTCACTGCTCCTCTTAACTCATGGATCAGGGTCACTGCGTCTCGTTACTCCTGGATCAGGGTCACTGCTCCTCTTAACTTCTGGATCAGGGTCACTGCTCCATGTTACTCCTAGCAAAGGTTCACTGCTCCTTGTTACTCCTGGATCAGGGTCACTGCTCCTCGTTACTCCTGGATCAGGGTCACTGCTCCTCTTAACTCCTGGATCAGGGTCAGTGCTCCTCTTAACTCCTTGATCAGGGTCACGGTGCCAGGTTACTCCTGGATCAGGGTAACGGTGCCTGGTTACTCCTGGATCAGGGTCACTGCTCCTCATTGCTCCTGGATCAGGGTCACTGCTTCTCATTATTCCTGGATCAGGGTCACTGCTCCTCTTAACTCCTGGATCAGGGTCACTGCTCCACGTTACTCCTGGATCAGGGTCACTGCTCCTCGTTACTCCTGGATCAGGGTCACTGCTTCTCGTTACTCCTGGATCAGGGTTACTGCTCCTCATTACTCCTGGATCAGGGTCACTGCTTCCCGTTACTCCTGGATCAGGGTCACTGCTCCACGTTACTCCTGGACCAGGGTCACTGCTCCTCATTACTCCTGGATCAGGGTTACTGCTCCTCTTAACTCCTGGATCAGGGTCACTGCTCCTCGTTACTCCTGGATCAGGGTCACTGCTCCACGTTACTCCTGGACCAGGGTCACTGCTCCATGTTACTCCTGGATCAGGGTTACTGCTCCTCGTTACTCCTGGATCAGGGTCAGTGCTTCCCGTTACTCCTGGATCAGGGTCACAGTGCCTGGTTACTCCTGGATCAGGGGCACTGCTCCTCGTTACTCCTGGACCAGGGTCACTGCTTTTCGTTACTCCTGGATCAGGGTCACTGCTCCTCATTACTCCTGGATCAGGGTCACTGCTCCTCGTTATTCCTGGATCAGGGTCAGTGCTCCTCTTAACTCCTGGAGCAGGGTCACTGCTCCTCATTAATCCTGGATCAGGGTCACTGCTCCACGTTACTCCTGGATCAGGGTCACTGCTTCTCGTTACTCCTGGATCAGGGTCACTGCTCCATGTTACTCCTAGATCAGGGTCACTGGCCACATTACTCCTGGATCAGGGTCACTGCTCCTCATTACTCCTGGATCAGGGTCACTGCTCCTCATTACTCCTGGATCAGGGTCACTGCTCCTCTTAACTCCTGGATCAGGGTCACTGCTCCTCGTTAATCCTGGATCAGGGTCACTGCTTCACGTTACTCCTGGATCAGGGTTACTGCTCCTCATTACTCCTGGATCAGGGTCACTGCTTCCCGTTACTCCCGGATCAGGGTCACTGCTCCACGTTACTCCTGGACCAGGGTCACTGCTCCTCATTACTCCTGGATCAGGGTCACTGCTCCACGTTACTCCTGGACCAGGGTCACTGCTCCATGTTACTCCTGGATCAGGGTTACTGCTCCTCGTTACTCCTGGATCAGCGTCAGTGCTTCCCGTTACTCCTGGATCAGGGTCACAGTGCCTGGTTACTCCTGGATCAGGGGCACTGCTCCTCGTTACTCCTGGACCAGGGTCACTGCTTCTCGTTACTCCTGGATCAGGGTCACTGCTCCTCATTACTCCTGGATCAGGGTCACTGCTCCTCGTTATTCCTGGATCAGGGTCACTGCTCCTCTTAACTCCTGGAGCAGGGTCACTGCTCCTCATTACTCCTGGATCAGGGTCACTGCTCCACGTTACTCCTGGATCAGGGTCACTGCTTCTCGTTACTCCTGGATCAGGGTCACTGCTCCATGTTACTCCTAGATCAGGGTCACTGCTCCACGTTACTCCTGGATCAGGGTCACTGCTCCTCATTACTCCTGGATCAGGGTCACTGCTCCTCATTACTCCTGGATCAGGGTCACTGCTCCTCTTAACTCCTGGATCAGAATCACGGTGCCTGCTTACTCCTGGATCAGGGTCACTGCTCCACGTTACTCTTGGATCAGGGTCACTGCTCCTCTTAACTCCTGTATCAGGGTCACTGCTCCTCGTTACTCCTGGATCAGGGTTACTGCTCCTCATTACTCCTGGATCAGGGTCACTGCTCCTCTTAACTCCTGGATCAGGGTCACTGCTCCACGTTACTCCTGGACCAGGGTCACTGCTCCATGTTACTCCTGGATCAGGGTTACTGCTCCTCGTTACTCCTGGATCAGGGTCACTGTTTCCCGTTACTCCTGGATAAGGGTCACAGTGCCTGGTTACTGCTGGATCAGGGGCACTGCTCCTCGTTACTCCGGGACCAGGGTCACTGCTTCTCGTTACTCCTGGATCAGGGTCACTGCTCCTCATTACTCCTGGATCAGGGTCACTGCTCCTCGTTATTCCTGGATCAGGGTCACTGCTCCTCTTAACTCCTGGAGCAGGGTCACTGCTCCTCATTACTCCTGGATCAGGGTCACTGCTCCACGTTACTCCTGGATCAGGGTCACTGCTCCTCGTTACTCCTGGATCAGGGTCACTGCTCCTCATTACTCCTGGATCAGGGTCACTGCTCCTCTTAACTCCTGGATCAGGGTCACTGCTCCTCTTAAATCCTGGATCAGGGTCACTGCTCCTCTTAACTCCTGGATCAGGGTCACTGCTCCTCTTAACTCCTGGATCAGGGTCACTGCTTCCCGTTACTCCCGGATCAGGGTCACTGCTCCACGTTACTCCTGGACCAGGGTCACTGCTCCTCATTACTCCTGGATCAGGGTCACTGCTCCTCATTACTCCTGGATCAGGGTCACTGCTCCTCGTTACTCCTGGATCAGGGTCACTGCTCCACGTTACTCCTGGACCAGGGTCACTGCTCCATGTTACTCCTGGATCAGGGTTACTGCTCCTCGTTACTCCTGGATCAGGGTCAGTGCTTTCCGTTACTCCTGGATAAGGGTCACAGTGCCTGGTTACACCTGGATCAGGGGCACTGCTCCTCGTTACTCCTGGACCAGGGTCACTGCTTCTCGTTACTCCTGGATCAGGGTCACTGCTCCTCATTACTCCTGGATCAGGGTCACTGCTCCTCGTTATTCCTGGATCAGGGTCACTCTCCTCTTAACTCCTGGAGCAGGGTCACTGCTCCTCATTGCTCCTGGATCAGGGTCACTGCTCCACGTTACTCCTGGATCAGGGTCACTGCTTCTCGTTACTCCTGGATCAGGGTCACTGCTCCATGTTACTCCTAGATCAGGGTCATTGCTCCACATTACTCCTGGATCAGGGTCACTGCTCCTCATTACTCATGGATCAGGGTCACTGCTCCTCATTACTCCTGGATCAGCGTCACTGCTCCTCTTAACTCCTGGATCAGGGTCACGGTGCCTGGTTACTCCTGGATCAGGGTCACTGCTCCACGTTACTCCTGGATCAGGGTCACTGCTCCTCTTAACTCCTGGATCAGGTTCACTGCTCCTCTTAACTCCTGGATCAGGGTCACTGCTTCTCGTTACTCCTGGATCAGGGTCACTGCTTCTCGTTACTCCTGGATCAGGGTCACTGCTCCTCTTAACTCCTGGATCAGGGTCACTGCTTCTCATTACTCCTGGATCAGGGTCACGGTGCCTGGTTACTCCTGGATCAGGGTCACTGCTCCTCTTAACTCCTGGATCAGGGTCACTACTCCTCATTACTCCTGGATCAGGGTCACGGTGCCTGGTTACACCTGGATCAGGGTCACTGGTCCATGTTTCTCCTGGATCAGGGTCACTGCTCCTTTTAACTTTTGGATCAGGGTCACTGCTCCTCTTAACTCCTGGATCAGGGTCACGGTGCCTGGTTACTCCTGGATCAGGGTCACTGCTCCTCGTTACTCCTGGATCAGGGTCACTGTGCCTGGTTATTCCTGGATCAGGGTCACAGCGCCTCGTTACTCCTGGATCAGGGTCACTGCTCCTCTTAACTCCTGGATCAGGGTCACTGCTCCATGTTACTCCTGGATCAGGGTCACTGCTCCTCGTTACTCCTGGATCAGGGTCACGGTGCCTGGTTACTCCTGGTTCAGGGTCACTGCTCCATGTTACTCCTGGATCAGGGTCACTGCTCCTCATTACTGCTGGATCAGGGTCACTGCTTCTCGTTACTCCTGGATCAGGGTCACTGCTCCTCTTAACTCCTGGATCAGTGTCACAGCTCCTCATTACTCCTGGATCAGGGTCACTGCTCCACGTTACTAATGGATCAGGGTCACTGCTCCTCTTAACTCCTGGACCAGGGTCACTGCTCCTCGTTACTCCTGGATCAGGGTCACTGCTCCTCTTAACTCCTGGACCAGGGTCACTGCTTCTCGTTACTCCTGGATCAGGGTCACGGTGCCTGGTTACTCCTGGATCAGGGTCACTGCTCCATGTTACTCCTGGATCAGGGTCACTGCTCCTCATTACTCCTGGATCAGGGTCACTGCTTCTCGTTACTCCTGGATCAGGGTCACTGCTCCTCGTTATTCCTGGATCAGGGTCACTGCTCCTCTTAACTCCTGGAGCAGGGTCACTGCTCCTCATTACTCCTGGATCAGGGTCACTGCTCCACGTTACTCCTGGATCAGGGTCACTGCTCCTCATTACTCCTGGATCAGGGTCACTGCTTCTCGTTACTCCTGGATCAGTGTCACAGCTCCTCATTACTCCTGGATCAGGGTCACTGCTCCACGTTACTCCTGGATCAGGGTCACTGCTCCTCTTAACTCCTGGACCAGGGTCACTGCTTCTCGTTACTCCTGGATCAGGGTCACTGCTCCTCATTACTCCTGGATCAGGGTCACTGCTCCTCGTTATTCCTGGATCAGGGTCACTGCTCCTCTTAACTCCTGGAGCAGGGTCACTGCTCCTCATTACTCCTGGATCAGGGTCACTGCTCCACGTTACTCCTGGATCAGGGTCACTGCTTCTCGTTACTCCTGGATCAGGGTCACTGCTCCATGTTACTCCTAGATCAGGGTCACTGCTCCACGTTACTCCTGGATCAGGGTCACTGCTCCTCATTACTCCTGGATCAGGGTCACTGCGTCTCATTACTCCTGGATCAGGGTCCCTGCTCCTTTTAACTCCTGGATCAGGGTCACGGTGCCTGGTTACTCCTGGATCAGGGTCACTGCTCCACATTACTCCTGGATCAGGGTCACTGCTCCTCGTTACTCCTGGATCAGGGTTACTGCTCCTCATTAGTCCTGGATCAGGGTCACTGCTCCTCATTACTCCTGGATCAGGGTCACTGCTCCTGGTTATTCCTGGATCAGGGTCACTGCTCCTCTTAACTCCTGGAGCAGGGTCACTGCTCCTCATTACTCCTGGATCAGGGTCACTGCTCCACGTTACTCCTGGATCAGGGTCACTTTTCCTCGTTACTCCTGGATCAGGGTCACTGCTCCTCATTACTCCTGTATCAGGGTCACTGCTCCTCTTAACTCCTGGATCAGGGTCACTGCTCCTCTTAACTTCTGGATCAGGATCACTGCTCCTCTTAACTCCTGGATCAGGGTCACTGCTTCTCGTTACTCCTGGATCAGGGTCACTGCTCCTCTTAACTCCTGGATCAGGGTCACTGCTCCTTGTTACTCCTGGATCAGGGTCACTGCTCCTCGTTACTCCTGGATCAGGGTCACTGCTCCTCTTAACTCCTGGATCAGGGTCAGTGCTCCTCTTAACTCCTGGATCAGGGTCACGGTGCCTGGTTACTCCTGGATCAGGGTCACGGTGCCTGGTTACTCCTGGATCAGGGTCACTGCTCCACGTTACTCCTGGATCAGGGTCACTGCTCCACGTTACTCCTGGATCAGGGTCACTGCTCCACGTTACTCCTGGATCAGGGTCACTGCTCCTCGTTACTCCTGGATCAGGGTCACTGCTTCTCATTACTCCTGGATCAGGGTTACTGCTCCTCATTACTCCTGGATCAGGGTCACTGCTCCTCATTACTCCTGGATCAGGGTCACTGCTCCTCATTACTCCTGGATCAGGGTCACTGCTCATCTTAACTCCTGGATCAGGGTCACTGCTCCTCGTTACTCCTGGATCAGGGTCACTGCTCCACGTTACTCCTGGACCAGGGTCACTGCTCCATGTTACTCCTGGATCAGGGTTACTGCTCCTCGTTACTCCTGGATCAGGGTCAGTGCTTCCCGTTACTCCTGGATCAGGGTCACAGTGCCTGGTTACTCCTGGATCAGGGGCACTGCTCCTCGTTACTCCTGGACCAGGGTCACTGCTTCTCTTTACTCCTGGATCAGGGTCACTGCTCCTCATTACTCCTGGATCAGGGTCACTGCTCCTGGTTATTCCTGGATCAGGGTTAGTGCTCCTCTTAACTCCTGGATCAGGGTCACTGCTTCTCATTACTCCTGGATCAGGGTCACTGCTCCACGTTACTCCTGGATCAGGGTCACTGCTCCTCATTACTCCTGGATCAGGGTCACTGCTCCTCATTACTCCTGGATCAGGGTCACTGCTTCTCATTACTCCTGGATCAGGGTCACGGTGCCTGGTTAATCCTGGATCAGGGTCACTGCTCCTCTTAACTCCTGGATCAGGGTCACTACTCCTCATTACTCCTGGATCAGGGTCACGGTGCCTGGTTACACCTGGATCAGGGTCACTGGTCCATGTTTCTCCTGGATCAGGGTCACTGCTCCTTTTAACTTTTGGATCAGGGTCACTGCTCCTCTTAACTCCTGGATCAGGGTCACGGTGCCTGGTTACTCCTGGATCAGGGTCACTGCTCCTCGTTACTCCTGGATCAGGGTCACTGTGCCTGGTTATTCCTGGATCAGGGTCACAGCGCCTCGTTACTCCTGGATCAGGGTCACTGCTCCTCTTAACTCCTGGATCAGGGTCTCTGCTCCATGTTACTCCTGGATCAGGGTCACTGCTCCTCGTTACTCCTGGATCAGGGTCACGGTGCCTGGTTACTCCTGGATCAGGGTCACTGCTCCATGTTACTCCTGGATCAGGGTCACTGCTCCTCATTACTCCTGGATCAGGGTCACTGCTTCTCGTTACTCCTGGATCAGGGTCACTGCTCCTCTTAACTCCTGGATCAGTGTCACAGCTCCTCATTACTCCTGGATCAGGGTCACTGCTCCACGTTACTACTGGATCAGGGTCACTGCTCCTCTTAACTCCTGGACCAGGGTCACTGCTTCTCGTTACTCCTGGATCAGGGTCACGGTGCCTGGTTACTCCTGGATCAGGGTCACTGCTCCATGTTACTCCTGGATCAGGGTCACTGCTCCTCATTACTCCTGGATCAGGGTCACTGCTTCTCGTTACTCCTGGATCAGGGTCACTGCTCCTCATTACTCCTGGATCAGGGTCACTGCTCCTCGTTATTCCTGGATCAGGGTCACTGCTCCTCTTAACTCCTGGAGCAGGGTCACTGCTCCTCATTACTCCTGGATCAGGGTCACTGCTCCACGTTACTCCTGGATCAGGGTCACTGCTCCTCATTACTCCTGGATCAGGGTCACTGCTTCTCGTTACTCCTGGATCAGTGTCACAGCTCCTCATTACTCCTGGATCAGGGTCACTGCTCCACGTTACTCCTGGATCAGGGTCACTGCTCCTCTTAACTCCTGGACCAGGGTCACTGCTTCTCGTTACTCCTGGATCAGGGTCACTGCTCCTCATTACTCCTGGATCAGGGTCACTGCTCCTCGTTATTCCTGGATCAGGGTCACTGCTCCTCTTAACTCCTGGAGCAGGGTCAATGCTCCTCATTACTCCTGGATCAGGGTCACTGCTCCACGTTACTCCTGGATCAGGGTCACTGCTTCTCGTTACTCCTGGATCAGGGTCACTGCTCCATGTTACTCCTAGATCAGGGTCACTGCTCCACGTTACTCCTGGATCAGGGTCACTGCTCCTCATTACTCCTGGATCAGGGTCACTGCTTCTCATTACTCCTGGATCAGGGTCACTGCTCCTTTTAACTCCTGGATCAGGGTCACGGTGCCTGGTTACTCCTGGATCAGGGTCACTGCTCCACATTACTCCTGGATCAGGGTCACTGCTCCTCGTTACTCCTGGATCAGGGTTACTGCTCCTCATTAGTCCTGGATCAGGGTCACTGCTCCTCATTACTCCTGGATCAGGGTCACTGCTCCTTGTTATTCCTGGATCAGGGTCACTGCTCCTCTTAACTCCTGGAGCAGGGTCACTGCTCCTCATCACTCCTGGATCAGGGTCACTGCTCCTCATTACTCCTGGATCAGGGTCACTGCTCCTCGTTAATCCTGGATCAGGGTCACTGCTCCACGTTACTCCTGGATCAGGGTCACTGCTCCACGTTACTCCTGGATCAGGGTCACTGCTCCACGTTACTCCTGGATCAGGGTCACTTTTCCTCGTTACTCCTGGATCAGGGTCACTGCTCCTCATTACTCCTGGATCAGGGTCACTGCTCCTCTTAACTCCTGGATCAGGGTCACTGCTCCTCTTAACTTCTGGATCAGGGTCACTGCTCCTCTTAACTCCTGGATCAGGGTCACTGCTTCTCGTTACTCCTGGATCAGGGTCACTGCTCCTCTTAACTCCTGGATCAGGGTCACTGCTCCACGTTACTCCTGGATCAGGGTCACTGCTTCTCGTTACTCCTGGATCAGGGTCACTGCTCCATGTTACTCCTAGATCAGGGTCATTGCTCCACATTACTCCTGGATCAGGGTCACTGCTCCTCATTACTCATGGATCAGGGTCACTGCTCCTCATTACTCCTGGATCAGCGTCACTGCTCCTCTTAACTCCTGGATCAGGGTCACGGTGCCTGGTTACTCCTGGATCAGGGTCACTGCTCCACGTTACTCCTGGATCAGGGTCACTGCTCCTCTTAACTCCTGGATCAGGTTCACTGCTCCTCTTAACTCCTGGATCAGGGTCACTGCTTCTCGTTACTCCTGGATCAGGGTCACTGCTTCTCGTTACTCCTGGATCAGGGTCACTGCTCCTCTTAACTCCTGGATCAGGGTCACTTCTTCTCATTACTCCTGGATCAGGGTCACGGTGCCTGGTTACTCCTGGATCAGGGTCACTGCTCCTCTTAACTCCTGGATCAGGGTCACTACTCCTCATTACTCCTGGATCAGGGTCACGGTGCCTGGTTACACCTGGATCAGGGTCACTGGTCCATGTTTCTCCTGGATCAGGGTCACTGCTCCTTTTAACTTTTGGATCAGGGTCACTGCTCCTCTTAACTCCTGGATCAGGGTCACGGTGCCTGGTTACTCCTGGATCAGGGTCACTGCTCCTCGTTACTCCTGGATCAGGGTCACTGTGCCTGGTTATTCCTGGATCAGGGTCACAGCGCCTCGTTACTCCTGGATCAGGGTCACTGCTCCTCTTAACTCCTGGATCAGGGTCACTGCTCCATGTTACTCCTGGATCAGGGTCACTGCTCCTCGTTACTCCTGGATCAGGGTCACGGTGCCTGGTTACTCCTGGTTCAGGGTCACTGCTCCATGTTACTCCTGGATCAGGGTCACTGCTCCTCATTTCTTCTGGATCAGGGTCACTGCTTCTCGTTACTCCTGGATCAGGGTCACTGCTCCTCTTAACTCCTGGATCAGTGTCACAGCTCCTCATTACTCCTGGATCAGGGTCACTGCTCCACGTTACTAATGGATCAGGGTCACTGCTCCTCTTAACTCCTGGACCAGGGTCACTGCTTCTCGTTACTCCTGGATCAGGGTCACGGTGCCTGGTTACTCCTGGATCAGGGTCACTGCTCCATGTTACTCCTGGATCAGGGTCACTGCTCCTCATTACTCCTGGATCAGGGTCACTGCTTCTCGTTACTCCTGGATCAGGGTCACTGCTCCTCGTTATTCCTGGATCAGGGTCACTGCTCCTCTTAACTCCTGGAGCAGGGTCACAGCTCCTCATTACTCCTGGATCAGGGTCACTGCTCCACGTTACTCCTGGATCAGGGTCACTGCTCCTCATTACTCCTGGATCAGGGTCACTGCTTCTCGTTACTCCTGGATCAGTGTCACAGCTCCTCATTACTCCTGGATCAGGGTCACTGCTCCACGTTACTCCTGGATCAGGGTCACTGCTCCTCTTAACTCCTGGACCAGGGTCACTGCTTCTCGTTACTCCTGGATCAGGGTCACTGCTCCTCATTACTCCTGGATCAGGGTCACTGCTCCTCGTTATTCCTGGATCAGGGTCACTGCTCCTCTTAACTCCTGGAGCAGGGTCACTGCTCCTCATTACTCCTGGATCAGGGTCACTGCTCCACGTTACTCCTGGATCAGGGTCACTGCTTCTCGTTACTCCTGGATCAGGGTCACTGCTCCATGTTACTCCTAGATCAGGGTCACTGCTCCACGTTACTCCTGGATCAGGGTCACTGCTCCTCATTACTCCTGGATCAGGGTCACTGCGTCTCATTACTCCTGGATCAGGGTCAGTGCTCCTTTTAACTCCTGGATCAGGGTCACGGTGCCTGGTTACTCCTGGATCAGGGTCACTGCTCCACATTACTCCTGGATCAGGGTCACTGCTCCTCGTTACTCCTGGATCAGGGTTACTGCTCCTCATTAGTCCTGGATCAGGGTCACTGCTCCTCATTACTCCTGGATCAGGGTCACTGCTCCTGGTTATTCCTGGATCAGGGTCACTGCTCCTCTTAACTCCTGGAGCTGGGTCACTGCTCCTCATTACTCCTGGATCAGGGTCACTGCTCCACGTTACTCCTGGATCAGGGTCACTTTTCCTCGTTACTCCTGGATCAGGGTCACTGCTCCTCATTACTCCTGTATCAGGGTCACTGCTCCTCTTAACTCCTGGATCAGGGTCACTGCTCCTCTTAACTTCTGGATCAGGATCACTGCTCCTCTTAACTCCTGGATCAGGGTCACTGCTTCTCGTTACTCCTGGATCAGGGTCACTGCTCCTCTTAACTCCTGGATCAGGGTCACTGCTCCTCATTACTCCTGGATCAGGGTCACTGCTCCTCGTTACTCCTGGATCAGGGTCACTGCTCCTCGTTACTCCTGGATCAGGGTCACTGCTCCTCTTAACTCCTGGATCAGGGTCAGTGCTCCTCTTAACTCCTGGATCAGGGTCACGGTGCCTGGTTACTCCTGGATCAGGGTCACTGCTCCTTGTTACTCCTGGATCAGGGTCACTGCTCCTCGTTACTCCTGGATCAGGGTCACTGCTCCTCTTAACTCCTGGATCAGGGTCAGTGCTCCTCTTAACTCCTGGATCAGGGTCACGGTGCCTGGTTACTCCTGGATCAGGGTCACGGTGCCTGGTTACTCCTGGATCAGGGTCACTGCTCCTCATTACTCCTGGATCAGGGTCACTGCTTCTCGTTATTCCTGGATCAGGGTCACTGCTCCTCTTAACTCCTGGATCAGGGTCACTGCTCCACGTTACTCCTGGATCAGGGTCACTGCTCCTCGTTACTCCTGGATCAGGGTCACTGCTTCTCATTACTCCTAGATCAGGGTTACTGCTCCTCATTACTCCTGGATCAGGGTCACTGCTCCTCATTACTCCTGGATCAGGGTCACTGCTCCTCATTACTCCTGGATCAGGGTCACTGCTCATCTTAACTCCTGGATCAGGGTCACTGCTCCTCGTTACTCCTGGATCAGGGTCACTGCTCCACGTTACTCCTGGACCAGGGTCACTGCTCCATGTTACTCCTGGATCAGGGTTACTGCTCCTCGTTACTCCTGGATCAGGGTCAGTGCTTCCCGTTACTCCTGGATCAGGGTCACAGTGCCTGGTTACTCCTGGATCAGGGGCACTGCTCCTCGTTACTCCTGGACCAGGGTCACTGCTTCTCGTTACTCCTGGATCAGGGTCACTGCTCCTCATTACTCCTGGATCAGGGTCACTGCTCCTGGTTATTCCTGGATCAGGGTTAGTGCTCCTCTTAACTCCTGGATCAGGGTCACTGCTTCTCATTACTCCTGGATCAGGGTCACTGCTCCACGTTACTCCTGGATCAGGGTCACTGCTCCTCATTACTCCTGGATCAGGGTCACTGCTCCTCATTACTCCTGGATCAGGGTCACTGCTTCTCATTACTCCTGGATCAGGGTCACGGTGCCTGGTTAATCCTGGATCAGGGTCACTGCTCCTCTTAACTCCTGGATCAGGGTCACTACTCCTCATTACTCCTGGATCAGGGTCACGGTGCCTGGTTACACCTGGATCAGGGTCACTGGTCCATGTTTCTCCTGGATCAGGGTCACTGCTCCTTTTAACTTTTGGATCAGGGTCACTGCTCCTCTTAACTCCTGGATCAGGGTCACGGTGCCTGGTTACTCCTGGATCAGGGTCACTGCTCCTCGTTACTCCTGGATCAGGGTCACTGTGCCTGGTTATTCCTGGATCAGGGTCACAGCGCCTCGTTACTCCTGGATCAGGGTCACTGCTCCTCTTAACTCCTGGATCAGGGTCTCTGCTCCATGTTACTCCTGGATCAGGGTCACTGCTCCTCGTTACTCCTGGATCAGGGTCACGGTGCCTGGTTACTCCTGGATCAGGGTCACTGCTCCATGTTACTCCTGGATCAGGGTCACTGCTCCTCATTACTCCTGGATCAGGGTCACTGCTTCTCGTTACTCCTGGATCAGGGTCACTGCTCCTCTTAACTCCTGGATCAGTGTCACAGCTCCTCATTACTCCTGGATCAGGGTCACTGCTTCTCTTAACTCCTGGACCAGGGTCACTGCTTCTCGTTACTCCTGGATCAGGGTCACTGCTCCTCATTACTCCTGGATCAGGGTCACTGCTCCTCGTTATTCCTGGATCAGGGTCACTGCTCCTCTTAACTCCTGGAGCAGGGTCACTGCTCCTCATTACTCCTGGATCAGGGTCACTGCTCCACGTTACTCCTGGATCAGGGTCACTGCTCCTCATTACTCCTGGATCAGGGTCACTGCTTCTCGTTACTCCTGGATCAGTGTCACAGCTCCTCATTACTCCTGGATCAGGGTCACTGCTCCACGTTACTCCTGGATCAGGGTCACTGCTCCTCTTAACTCCTGGACCAGGGTCACTGCTTCTCGTTTCTCCTGGATCAGGGTCACTGCTCCTCATTACTCCTGGATCATGGTCACTGCTCCTCGTTATTCCTGGATCAGGGTCACTGCTCCTCTTAACTCCTGGAGCAGGGTCAATGCTCCTCATTACTCCTGGATCAGGGTCACTGCTCCACGTTACTCCTGGATCAGGGTCACTGCTTCTCGTTACTCCTGGATCAGGGTCACTGCTCCATGTTACTCCTAGATCAGGGTCACTGCTCCACGTTACTCCTGGATCAGGGTCACTGCTCCTCATTACTCCTGGATCAGGGTCACTGCTTCTCATTACTCCTGGATCAGGGTCACTGCTCCTTTTAACTCCTGGATCAGGGTCACGGTGCCTGGTTACTCCTGGATCAGGGTCACTGCTCCACATTACTCCTGGATCAGGGTCACTGCTCCTCGTTACTCCTGGATCAGGGTTACTGCTCCTCATTAGTCCTGGATCAGGGTCACTGCTCCTCATTACTCCTGGATCAGGGTCACTGCTCCTTGTTATTCCTGGATCAGGGTCACTGCTCCTCTTAACTCCTGGAGCAGGGTCACTGCTCCTCTTAACTTCTGGATCAGGGTCACTGCTCCTCTTAACTCCTGGATCAGGGTCACTGCTTCTCGTTACTCCTGGATCAGGGTCACTGCTCCTCTTAACTCCTGGATCAGGGTCACTGCTCCATGTTACTCCTGGATCAGGGTCACTGCTCTTGTTACTCCTGGATCAGGGTCACTGCTCCATGTTACTCCTGGATCAGGGTCACTGCTCCTCGTTACTCCTGGATCAGGGTCACTGCTCCACGTTACTCCTGGATCAGGGCACTTTTCCTCGTTACTCCTGGATCAGGGTCACTGCTCCTCATTACTCCTGGATCAGGGTCACTGCTCCTCTTAACTCCTGGATCAGGGTCACTGCTCCTCTTAACTTCTGGATCAGGGTCACTGCTCCTCATTACTCCTGGATCAGGGTCACTGCTCCACGTTACTCCTGGATCAGGGCACTTTTCCTCGTTACTCCTGGATCAGGGTCACTGCTCCTCATTACTCCTGGATCAGGGTCACTGCTCCTCTTAACTCCTGGATCAGGGTCACTGCTCCTCTTAACTTCTGGATCAGGGTCACTGCTCCTCTTAACTCCTGGATCAGGGTCACTGCTTCTCGTTACTCCTGGATCAGGGTCACTGCTCCTCTTAACTCCTGGATCAGGGTCACTGCTCCTTGTTACTCCTGGATCAGGGTCACTGCTCCTCGTTACTCCTGGATCAGGGTCACTGCTCCTCTTAACTCCTGGATCAGGGTCAGTGCTCCTCTTAACTCCTGGATCAGGGTCACGGTGCCTGGTTACTCCTGGATCAGGGTCACGGTGCCTGGTTACTCCTGGATCAGGGTCACTGCTCCTCATTACTCCTGGATCAGGGTCACTGCTCCTTGTTACTCCTGGATCAGGGTCACTGCTCCTCGTTACTCCTGGATCAGGGTCACTGCTCCTCTTAACTCCTGGATCAGGGTCAGTGCTCCTCTTAACTCCTGGATCAGGGTCACGGTGCCTGGTTACTCCTGGATCAGGGTCACGGTGCCTGGTTACTCCTGGATCAGGGTCACTGCTCCTCATTACTCCTGGTTCAGGGTCACTGCTCCTCGTTACTCATGGATCAGGGTCACTGCTCCACGTTACTCCTGGACCAGGGTCACTGCTCCATGTTACTCCTGGATCAGGGTTACTGCTCCTCGTTACTCCTGGATCAGGGTCAGTGCTTTCCGTTACTCCTGGATCAGGGTCACAGTGCCTGGTTACACCTGGATCAGGGGCACTGCTCCTCGTTACTCCTGGACCAGGGTCACTGATTCTCGTTACTCCTGGATCAGGGTCACTGTTCCTCATTACTCCTGGATCAGGGTCACTGCTCCTCGTTATTCCTGGATCAGGGTCACTGCTCCTCTTAACTCCTGGATCAGGGTCACTGCTCCTCATTACTCCTGGATCAGGGTCACTGCTCCACGTTACTCCTGGATCAGGGTCACTGCTTCTCGTTACTCCTGGATCAGGGTCACAGCTTCTCGTTACTCCTGGATCAGTGTCACAGCTCCTCATTACTCCTGGATCAGGGTCACTGCTCCACGGTACTCCTGGATCAGGGTCACTGCTCCTCTTAACTCCTGGACCAGGGTCACTGCTTCTCGTTACTCCTGGATCAGGGTCACTGCTCCTCATTACTCCTGGATCAGGGTCACTGCTCCTCGTTATTCCTGGATCAGGGTCACTGCTCCTCTTAACTCCTGGAGCAGGGTCACTGCTCCTCATTACTCCTGGATCAGGGTCACTGCTCCACGTTACTCCTGGATCAGGGTCACTGCTTCTCGTTACTCCTGGATCAAGGTCACTGCTCCATGTTACTCCTAGATCAGGGTCACTGCTCCACGTTACTCCTGGATCAGGGTCACTGCTCCTCATTACTCCTGGATCAGGGTCACTGCTCCTTTTAACTCCTGGATCAGGGTCACGGTGCCTGGTTACTCCTGGATCAGGGTCACTGCTCCACATTACTCCTGGATCAGGGTCACTGCTCCTCGTTACTCCTGGATCAGGGTTACTGCTCCTCATTAGTCCTGGATCAGGGTCACTGCTTCCCGTTACTCCTGGATCAGGGTCACTGCTCCACGTTACTCCTGGATCAGTGTCACTGCTCCTCTTAACTCCTGGATCAGGGTCATTGCTCCTCATTACTCCTGGATCAGGGTCGCTGCTCCAGGTTACTCCTGGATCAGGGTCACTGCTCCTCATTACTCCTGGACCAGGGTCACTGCTCCTCATTACTCCTGGATCAGGGTCACTGCTCCTCTTAACTCCTGGATCAGGATCACTGCTCCACGTTACTCCTGGACCAGGGTCACTGCTCCATGTTACTCCTGGATCAGGGTTACTGCTCCTCGTTACTCCTGGATCAGGGTCAGTGCTTACCGTTACTCCTGGATCAGGGTCACAGTGCCTGGTTACTCCTGGATCAGGGGCACTGCTCCTCGTTACTCCTGGACCAGGGTCACTGCTTCTCTTTACTCCTGGATCAGGGTCACTGCTCCTCATTACTCCTGGATCAGGGTCACTGCTCCTGGTTATTGCTGGATCAGGGTCACTGCTCCTCTTAACTCCTGGAGCAGGGTCACTGCTCCTCATTACTCCTGGATCAGGGTCACTGCTCCACGTTACTCCTGGAGCAGGGTCACTTTTCCTCGTTACTCCTGGATCAGCGTCACTGCTCCTCTTAACTCCTGGATCAGGGTCACTGCTCCTCTTAACTTCTGGATCAGGGTCACTGCTCCTCTTAACTCCTGGATCAGGGTCACTGCTTCTCGTTACTAATGGATCAGGGTCACTGCTCCTCTTAACTCCTGGATCAGGGTCACTGCTCCATGTTACTCCTGGATCAGGGTCACTGCTCTTGTTACTCCTGGATCAGGGTCACTGCTCCTCGTTACTCCTGGATCAGGGTCACTGCTCCTCTTAACTCCTGGATCAGGGTCAGTGCTCCTCTTAACTCCTGGATCAGGGTCACGGTGCCTGGTTACTCCTGGATCAGGGTCACGGTGCCTGGTTACTCCTGGATCAGGGTCACTGCTCCTCATTACTCCTGGATCAGGGTCACTGCTTCTCGTTATTCCTGGATCAGGGTCACTGCTCCTCTTAACTCCTGGACCAGGGTCACTGCTCCACGTTACTCCTGGATCAGGGTCACTGCTCCTCGTTACTCCTGGATCAGGGTCACTGCTTCCCGTTACTCCTGGATCAGGGTTACTGCTCCTCATTACTCCTGGATCAGGGTCACTGCTTCCCGTTACTCCTGGATCAGGGTCACTGCTCCACGTTACTCCTGGACCAGGGTCACTGCTCCTCATTACTCCTGGATCAGGGTCACTGCTCATCTTAACTCCTGGATCAGGGTCACTGCTCCTCGTTACTCCTGGATCAGGGTCACTGCTCCACGTTACTCCTGGACCAGGGTCACTGCTCCATGTTACTCCTGGATCAGGGTTACTGCTCCTCGTTACTCCTGGATCAGGGTCAGTGCTTCCCGTTACTCCTGGATCAGGGTCACAGTGCCTGGTTACTCCTGGATCAGGGGCACTGCTCCTCGTTACTCCTGGACCAGGGTCACTGCTTCTCGTTACTCCTGGATCAGGGTCACTGCTCCTCATTACTCCTGGATCAGGGTCACTGCTCCTCGTTATTCCTGGATCAGGGTCAGTGCTCCTCTTAACTCCTGGAGCAGGGTCACTGCTCCTCATTACTCCTGGATCAGGGTCACTGCTCCACGTTACTCCTGGATCAGGGTCACTGCTACTCGTTACTCCTGGATCAGGGTCACTGCTCCATGTTACTCCTAGATCAGGGTCACTGCTCCACGTTACTCCTGGATCAGGGTCACTGCTCCTCATTACTCCTGGATCAGGGTTACTTCTCCTCATTACTCCTGGATCAGGGTCACTGCTCCTCTTAACTCCTGGATCAGGGTCACTGCTCCTCGTTACTCCTGGATCAGGGTCACTTCTTCTCGTTACTCCTGGATCAGGGTTACTGCTCCTCATTACTCCTGGATCAGGGTCACTGCTTCCCGTTACTCCCGGATCAGGGTCACTGCTCCACGTTACTCCTGGACCAGGGTCACTGCTCCTCATTACTCCTGGATCAGGGTCACTGCTCCTCTTAACTCCTGGATCAGGGTCACTGCTCCTCGTTACTCCTGGATCAGGGTCACTGCTCCACGTTACTCCTGGACCAGGGTCACTGCTCCATGTTACTCCTGGATCAGGGTTACTGCTCCTCGTTACTCCTGGATCAGGGTCAGTGCTTCCTGTTACTCATGGATCAGGGTCACAGTGCCTGGTTACTCCTGGATCAGGGGCACTGCTCCTCGTTACTCCTGGACCAGGGTCACTGCTTCTCGTTACTCCTGGATCAGGGTCACTGCTCCTCATTACTCCTGGATCAGGGTCACTGCTCCTCGTTATTCCTGGATCAGGGTCACTGCTCCTCTTAACTCCTGGAGCAGGGTCATTGCTCCTCATTACTCCTGGATCAGGGTCACTGCTCCACGTTACTCCTGGATCAGGGTCACTGCTTCTCGTTACTCCTGGATCAGGGTCACTGCTCCATGTTACTCCTGGATCAGGGTCACTGCTCCACGTTACTCCTGGATCAGGGTCACTGCTCCTCATTACTCCTGGATCAGGGTCACTGCTCCTCATTACTCCTGGATCAGGGTCACTGCTCCTCTTAACTCCTGGATCAGGGTCACGGTGCCTGGTTACTCCTGGATCAGGGTCACTGCTCCACGTTACTCCTGGATCAGGATCACTGCTCCTCTTAACTCCTGGATCAGGGTCACTGCTCCTCTTAACTCCTGGATCAGGGTCACTGCTTCTCGTTACTCCTGGATCAGGGTCACTGCTTCTCGTTACTCCTGGATCAGGGTCACTGCTCCTCTTAACTCCTGGATCAGGGTCACTGCCCCTCATTACTCCTGGATCAGGGTCACTGCTTCTCATTACTCCTGGATCAGGGTCACGGTGCCTGGTTACTCCTGGATCAGGGTCACTGCTCCTCTTAACTCCTGGATCAGGGTCACTATTCCTCATTACTCCAGGATCAGGGTCACGGTGCCTGGTTACACCTGGATCAGGGTCACTGCTCCATGTTACTCCTGGATCAGGGTCACTGCTCCTTTTAACTCCTGGATCAGGGTCACTGCTCCTCTTAACTCCTGGATCAGGGTCACGGTGCCTGTTTACTCCTGGATCAGGGTCACTGCTCCTCGTTACTCTTGGATCAGGGTCACTGTGCCTGTTTATTCCTGGATCAGGGTCACAGCGCCTCGTTACTCCTGGATCAGGGTCACTGCTCCTCTTAACTCCTGGATCAGGGTCACTGCTCCTCGTTACTCCTGGATCAGGGTCACGGTGCCTGGTTACTCCTGGATCAGGGTCACTGCTCCATGTTACTCCTGGATCAGGGTCACTGCTCCTCATTACTCCTGGATCAGGGTCACTGCTTCTCGTTAATCCTGGATCAGGGTCACTGCTTCTCGTTATTCCTGGATCAGGGTCACTGCTCCTCATAACTCCTGGATCAGGGTCACTGCTCCACGTTACTCCTGGATCAGGGTCACTGCTCCTCGTTACTCCTGGATCAGGGTCACTGCTCCTCTTAACTCCTGGATCAGGGTCACTGCTCCTCATTACTCCTGGATCAGGGTCACTGCCTCTCGTTACTCCTGGATCAGGTTCACTGCTCCATGTTACTCCTGGATCAGGGTCACGGTGCCTGGTTACTCCTGGATCAGGGTCACTGCTTCTCGTTACTCCTGGATCAGGGTCACTGCTCCATGTTACTCCTGGATCAGGGTCACGGTGCCTGCTTACTCCTGGATCAGGGTCACTGCTCCTCATTACTCCTGGATCAGGTTCACTTCTCCATGTTACTCCTGGATCAGGGTCAGTGCTCCTTGTTACTCCTGGATTAGGGTCACTGCTCCATGTTACTCCTGGATCAGGGTCACGGTGCCTGGTTACTCCTGGATCAGGGTCACTACTCCACGTTACTCCTGGATCAGGGTCACTGCTCCTCTTTACTCCTGGATCAGGGTCACTGCTTCTCGTTACTCCTGGATCAGGGTCACTGCTCCACGTTACTCCTGGATCAGTGTCACTGCTCCTCTTAACTCCTGGATCAGGGTCATTGCTCCTCATTACTCCTGGATCAGGGTCACTGCTCCAGGTTACTCCTGGATCAGGGTCACTGCTCCTCATTACTCCTGGACCAGGGTCACTGCTCCTCATTACTCCTGGATCAGGGTCACTGCTCCTCTTAACTCCTGGATCAGGGTCACTGCTCCATGTTACTCCTGGATCAGGGTCACTGCTTCTCGTTACTCCTGGATCAGGGTCACTGCTCCTCATTAATCCTGGATCAGGGTCACTGCTCCTCTTAACTCCTGGATCAGGGTCACTGCTCCTCTTAACTCCTGGATCAGGGTCACTGCTCCTCTTAACTCCTGGATCAGGGTCACTGCTCCTCGTTATTCCTGGATCAGGGTCACTGCTCCTCATTACTCCTGGATCAGGGTCACTGCTCCTCTTAACTCCTGGATCAGGGTCACTGCTCCTCTTAACTCCTGGATCAGGGTCACTGCTCCATGTTACTCCTGGATCAGGGTCACTGCTCCACGTTACTCCTGGATCAGGGTCAGTGCTTCTCGTTACTCCTGGATCAGGGTCACTGCTTCTCGTTACTCCTGGATCAGGGTCACTGCTCCTCTTAACTCCTGGATCAGGGTCACTGCTTCTCTTTACTCCTGGATCAGGGTCACTGCTTCACGTTACTCCTGGATCAGGGTCACTACTCCACGTTACTCCTCGATCAGGGTCACTGCTCCTCGTTACTCCTGGATCAGGGTCACTGCTCCACATTACTCCTGGATCAGGGTCACTGCTCCTCATTACTCCTGGATCAGGGTCACTACTCCACGTTACTCCTGGATCAGGGTCACTGCTCCTCTTTACTCCTGGATCAGGGTCACTGCTTCTCGTTACTCCTGGATCAGGGTCACTGCTCCACGTTACTCCTGGATCAGTGTCACTGCTCCTCTTAACTCCTGGATCAGGGTCATTGCTCCTCATTACTCCTGGATCAGGGTCACTGCTCCAGGTTACTCCTGGATCAGGGTCACTGCTCCTCATTACTCCTGGACCAGGGTCACTGCTCCTCATTACTCCTGGATCAGGGTCACTGCTCCTCTTAACTCCTGGATCAGGATCACTGCTCCACGTTACTCCTGGACCAGGGTCACTGCTCCATGTTACTCCTGGATCAGGGTTACTGCTCCTCGTTACTCCTGGATCAGGGTCAGTGCTTACCGTTACTCCTGGATCAGGGTCACAGTGCCTGGTTACTCCTGGATCAGGGGCACTGCTCCTCGTTACTCCTGGACCAGGGTCACTGCTTCTCGTTACTCCTGGATCAGGGTCACTGCTCCTCATTACTCCTGGATCAGGGTCACTGCTCCTGGTTATTCCTGGATCAGGGTCACTGCTCCTCTTAACTCCTGGATCAGGGTCACTGCTCCTCTTAACTTCTGGATCAGGGTCACTGCTCCTCTTAACTCCTGGATCAGGGTCACTGCTTCTCGTTACTCCTGGATCAGGGTCACTGCTCCTCTTAACTCCTGGATCAGGGTCACTGCTCCATGTTACTCCTGGATCAGGGTCACTGCTCTTGTTACTCCTGGATCAGGGTCACTGCTCCTCATTACTCCTGGATCAGGGTCACTGCTTCTCGTTATTCCTGGATCAGGGTCACTGCTCCTCTTAACTCCTGGATCAGGGTCACTGCTCCACGTTACTCCTGGATCAGGGTCACTGCTCCTCTTAACTCCTGGATCAGGGTCACTGCTTCTCGTTACTCCTGGATCAGGGTCACTGCTCCTCGTTACTCCTGGATCAGGGTCACTGCTTCCCGTTACTCCTGGATCAGGGTTACTGCTCCTCATTACTCCTGGATCAGGGTCACTGCTTCCCGTTACTCCTGGATCAGGGTCACTGCTCCACGTTACTCCTGGACCAGGGTCACTGCTCCTCATTACTCCTGGATCAGGGTCACTGCTCATCTTAACTCCTGGATCAGGGTCACTGCTCCTCGTTACTCCTGGATCAGGGTCACTGCTCCACGTTACTCCTGGACCAGGGTCACTGCTCCATGTTACTCCTGGATCAGGGTTACTGCTCCTCGTTACTCCTGGATCAGGGTCAGTGCTTCCCGTTACTCCTGGATCAGGGTCACAGTGCCTGGTTACTCCTGGATCAGGGGCACTGCTCCTCGTTACTCCTGGACCAGGGTCACTGCTTCTCGTTACTCCTGGATCAGGGTCACTGCTCCTCATTACTCCTGGATCAGGGTCACTGCTCCTCGTTATTCCTGGATCAGGGTCAGTGCTCCTCTTAACTCCTGGAGCAGGGTCACTGCTCCTCATTACTCCTGGATCAGGGTCACTGCTCCACGTTACTCCTGGATCAGGGTCACTGCTGCTCGTTACTCCTGGATCAGGGTCACTGCTCCATGTTACTCCTGGATCAGGGTCACTGCTCCACGTTACTCCTGGATCAGGGTCACTGCTCCTCTTAACTCCTGGATCAGGGTCACTGCTTCTCATTACTCCTGGATCAGGGTCACTGCTCCTCTTAACTCCTGGATCAGGGTCACTGCTCCTCTTAACTCCTGGATCAGGGTTACTTCTCCTCATTACTCCTGGATCAGGGTCACTGCTCCTCTTAACTCCTGGATCAGGGTTACTTCTCCTCATTACTCCTGGATCAGGGTCACTGCTCCTCATTACTCCTGGATCAGGGTTACTTCTCCTCATTACTCCTGGATCAGGGTCACTGCTCCTCTTAACTCCTGGATCAGGGTCACTGCTCCTCGTTACTCCTGGATCAGGGTCACTGCTTCTCGTTACTCCTGGATCAGGGTTACTGCTCCTCATTACTCCTGGATCAGGGTCACTGCTTCCCGTTACTCCCGGATCAGGGTCACTGCTCCACGTTACTCCTGGACCAGGGTCACTGCTCCTCATTACTCCTGGATCAGGGTCACTGCTCCTCTTAACTCCTGGATCAGGGTCACTGCTCCTCGTTACTCCTGGATCAGGGTCACTGCTCCACGTTACTCCTGGACCAGGGTCACTGCTCCATGTTACTCCTGGATCAGGGTTACTGCTCCTCGTTACTCCTGGATCAGGGTCAGTGCTTCCTGTTACTCCTGGATCAGGGTCACAGTGCCTGGTTACTCCTGGATCAGGGGCACTGCTCCTCGTTACTCCTGGACCAGGGTCACTGCTTCTCGTTACTCCTGGATCAGGGTCACTGCTCCTCATTACTCCTGGATCAGGGTCACTGCTCCTCGTTATTCCTGGATCAGGGTCACTGCTCCTCTTAACTCCTGGAGCAGGGTCATTGCTCCTCATTACTCCTGGATCAGGGTCACTGCTCCACGTTACTCCTGGATCAGGGTCACTGCTTCTCGTTACTCCTGGATCAGGGTCACTGCTCCATGTTACTCCTGGATCAGGGTCACTGCTCCACGTTACTCCTGGATCAGGGTCACTGCTCCTCATTACTCCTGGATCAGGGTCACTGCTCCTCATAACTCCTGGATCAGGGTCACGGTGCCTGGTTACTCCTGGATCAGGGTCACTGCTCCACGTTACTCCTGGATCAGGATCACTGCTCCTCTTAACTCCTGGATCAGGGTCACTGCTCCTCTTAACTCCTGGATCAGGGTCACTGCTTCTCGTTACTCCTGGATCAGGGTCACTGCTTCTCGTTACTCCTGGATCAGGGTCACTGCTCCTCTTAACTCCTGGATCAGGGTCACTGCCCCTCATTACTCCTGGATCAGGGTCACTGCTTCTCATTACTCCTGGATCAGGGTCACGGTGCCTGGTTACTCCTGGATCAGGGTCACTGCTCCTCTTAACTCCTGGATCAGGGTCACTATTCCTCATTACTCCTGGATCAGGGTCACGGTGCCTGGTTACACCTGGATCAGGGTCACTGCTCCATGTTACTCCTGGATCAGGGTCACTGCTCCTTTTAACTCCTGGATCAGGGTCACTGCTCCTCTTAACTCCTGGATCAGGGGCACGGTGCCTGTTTACTCCTGGATCAGGGTCACTGCTCCTCGTTACTCCTGGATCAGGGTCACTGTGCCTGGTTATTCCTGGATCAGGGTCACAGCGCCTCGTTACTCCTGGATCAGGGTCACTGCTCCTCTTAACTCCTGGATCAGGGTCACTGCTCCATGTTACTCCTGGATCAGGGTCACTGCTCCTCGTTACTCCTGGATCAGGGTCACGGTGCCTGGTTACTCCTGGATCAGGGTCACTGCTCCATGTTACTCCTGGATCAGGGTCACTGCTCCTCATTACTCCTGGATCAGGGTCACTGCTTCTCGTTAATCCTGGATCAGGGTCACTGCTCCTCTTAACTCCTGGATCAGTGTCACAGCTCCTCATTACTCCTGGATCAGGGTCAATGCTCCACGTTACTCCTGGATCAGGGTCACTGCTCCTCTTAACTCCTGGATCAGGGTCACTGCTCCTCATTACTCCTGGATCAGGGTCACTGCTCCACGTTACTCCTGGATCAGGGTCACTGCTCCTCGTTATTCCTGGATCAGGGTCACTGCTCCACGTTACTCCTGGATCAGTGTCACTGCTCCTCTTAACTCCTGGATCAGGGTCACTGCTCCTCGTTACTCCTGGATCAGGGTCACTGCTCCATGTTACTCCTGGATCAGGGTCACTGCTCCACGTTACTCCTGGATCAGTGTCACTGCTCCTCTTAACTCCTGGATCAGGGTCACTGCTCCTCGTTACTCCTGGATCAGGGTCACTGCTCCTCATTACTCCTGGATCAGGGTCACGGTGCCTGGTTACTCCTGGATCAGGGTCACGGTGCCTGGTTACTCCTGGATCAGGGTCACTGCTTCTCGTTATTCCTGGATCAGGGTCACTGCTCCTCATAACTCCTGGATCAGGGTCAATGCTCCTCATTACTCCTGGATCAGGGTCAATGCTCCTCATTACTCCTGGATCAGGGTCACTGCTCCTCTTAACTCCAGAATCAGGGTCACTGTTCCTCGTTACTCCTGGATCAGGGTCACTGCTCCTCAATACTCCTGGTTCAGGGTCACTGCTCCTCGTTATTCCTGGATCAGGGTCACTGCTCCTCTTAACTCCTGGAGCAGGGTCACTGCTCCTCATTACTCCTGGATCAGGGTCACTGCTCCTCGTTACTCCTGGATCAGGGTCACTGCGCCTCTTAACTCCTGGATCAGGGTCACTGCTCCTCATTACTCCTGGATCAGGGTCACTGCCTCTCGTTACTCCTGGATCAGGTTCACTGCTCCATGTTACTCCTGGATCAGGGTCACGGTGCCTGGTTACTCCTGGATCAGGGTCACTGCTTCTCGTTACTCCTGGATCAGGGTCACTGCTCCATGTTACTCCTGGATCAGGGTCACGGTGCCTGCTTACTCCTGGATCAGGGTCACTGCTCCTCATTACTCCTGGATCAGGTTCACTTCTCCATGTTACTCCTGGATCAGGGTCAGTGCTCCTTGTTACTCCTGGATCAGGGTCACTGCTCCATGTTACTCCTGGATCAGGGTCACGGTGCCTGGTTACTCTTGGATCAGGGTCACTGCTCCTCGTTACTCCTTGATCAGGGTCACTGCTCCATGTTACTCCTGGATCAGGGTCACTGCTTCTCGTTACTCCTGGATCAGGGTCACTGCTCCTCATTAATCCTGGATCAGGGTCACTGCTCCTCTTAACTCCTGGATCAGGGTCACTGCTCCTCTTAACTCCTGGATCAGGGTCACTGCTCCTCTTAACTCCTGGATCAGGGTCACTGCTCCTCGTTATTCCGGGATCAGGGTCACTGCTCCTCATTACTCCTGGATCAGGGTCACTGCTCCTCTTAACTCCTGGATCAGGGTCACTGCTCCTCTTAACTCCTGGATCAGGGTCACTGCTCCATGTTACTCCTGGATCAGGGTCAGTGCTTCTCGTTACTCCTGGATCAGGGTCACTGCTTCTCGTTACTCCTGGATCAGGGTCACTGCTCCTCTTAACTCCTGGATCAGGGTCACTGCTTCTCTTTACTCCTGGATCAGGGTCACTGCTTCACGTTACTCCTGGATCAGGGTCACTACTCCACGTTACTCCTCGATCAGGGTCACTGCTCCTCGTTACTCCTGGATCAGGGTCACTGCTCCACATTACTCCTGGATCAGGGTCACTGCTCCTCATTACTCCTGGATCAGGGTCACTACTCCACGTTACTCCTGGATCAGGGTCACTGCTCCTCTTTACTCCTGGATCAGGGTCACTGCTTCTCGTTACTCCTGGATCAGGGTCACTGCTCCTCATTACTCCTGGATCAGGGTCACTGCTCCTCGTTATTCCTGGATCAGGGTCACTGCTTCACCTTACTCCTGGATCAGGGTCACTGCTCCTCATTACTCCTGGATCAGGGTCACTGCTCCACATTACTCCTGGATCAGGGTCACTGCTCCACATTACTCCTGGATCAGGGTCACTGCTCCATGTTACTCCTGGATCAGGGTCACTACTCCACGTTACTCCTGGATCAGGGTCACTGCTCCTCTTAACTCCTGGATCAGGGTCACTGCTTCCCGTTACTCCTGGATCAGGGTCACTGCTCCTCGTTACTCCTGGATCAGGGTCACTGCTTCCCGTTACTCCTGGATCAGGGTCACTGCTCCTCGTTACTCCTGGATCAGTGTCACTGCTCCTCATTACTCCTGGATCAGGGTTACTGCTCCACATTACTCCTGGATCAGGGTCACTGCTCCACATTACTCCTGGATCAGGGTCACTACTCCACGTTACTCCTGGATCAGGGTCACTGCTCCTCTTAACTCCTGGATCAGGGTCACTGCTCCTCATTACTCCTGGGTCAGGGTCACTACTCCACGTTACTCCTGGATCAGGGTCACTGCTCCTCTTAACTCCTGGATCAGGGTCACTGCTCCATGTTACTCCTGGGTCAGGGTCACTACTCCACGTTACTCCTGGATCAGGGTCACTGCTCCTCTTAACTCCTGGATCAGGGTCACTGCTCCACGTTACTCCTGGATCAGGGTCACTGCTCCTCGTTACTCCTGGATCAGGGTCACTGCTCCACGTTACTCCTGGATCAGGGTCACAGCTCCATGTTACTCCTGGATCAGGGTCACTGCTCCTCATTACTCCTGGATCAGGGTCACTGCGTCTCGTTACTCCTGGATCAGGGTCACTGCTTCTCGTTACTCCTGGATCAGATTCACTGCTCCTCATTACTCCTGGATCAGGGTCACTGCTCCATGTTACTCCTGGATCAGGGCCACTGCTCCTCATTACTCCTGGATCAGGGTCACGGTGCCTGGTTACTCCTGGATCAGGGTCACTGCTCCTCATTACTCCTGGATCAGGGTCACTGCTCCTCATTACTCCTGGATCAGGGTCACTGCTCCTCATTACTCCTGGATCAGGGTCACTGCTCCACATTACTCCTGGATCAGGGTCACTGCTCCTCTTAACTCCTGGATCAGGGTCACTGCTTCTCGTTACTCCTGGATCAGGGTCACTGCTCCATGTTACTCCTGGATCAGGGTCACTGCTCCTCGTTACTCCTGGATCTGGGTCACTGCTCCTTGATACTCCTGGATCAGGGTCACGGTGCCTGGTTACTCCTGGATCAGGGTCACTGCTTCCCATTACTCCTGGATCAGGGTCACTGCTCCTCGTTACTCCTGGATCAGGGTCACTGCTTCCCGTTACTCCTGGATCAGGGTCACTGCTCCTCGTTACTCCTGGATCAGGGTCACTCTTCCATGTTACTCCTGGATCAGGGTCACTGCTCCACGTTACTCCTGGATCAGGGTCACTGCTCCTTTTAACTCCTGGATCAGGGTCACTGCTCCTTGTTACTCCTGGTTCAGGGTCACGGTGCCTGGTTACTCCTGGATCAGGGTCACTGCTCCTCTTAACTCCTGGATCAGGGTCACTGCTCCTCTTAACTCCTGGATCAGGGTCACTGCTCCTCTTAACTCCTGGATCAGGGTCACTGCTCCACGTTACTCCTGGATCAGGGTCACTGCTTCTCGTTACTCCTGGATCAGGGTCACTGCTTCTCGTTACTCCTGGATCAGGGTCACTGCTCCACGTTACTCCTGGATCAGGGTCACTGCTTCTCGTTACTCCTGGATCAGGGTCACTGCTCCTCGTTACTCCTGGATAAGGGTCACTGCTTCTCGTTACTCCTGGATCAGGGTCACTGCTCCTCATTACTCCTGGATCAGGGTCACTGCTCCTCGTTACTCCTGGATCAGGGTCACTGCTTCTCGTTACTCCTGGATCAGGGTCACTGCTCCCTGTTACTCCTGGATCAGGGTCACTGCTTCTCGTTACTCCTGGATCACTGTGCTGCACTGTCAGAGGGTCAGTACTGAGGGAGTGCTGCACTGTCAGAGGGTCAGTACTGAGGGAGTGCTGCACTATTAGACGGTCAGTACTGAGGGAGTGCTGCACTGTCAGAGGGTCAGTACTGAGGGAGTGCTGCACTGTCAGAGGGTCAGTACTGAGGGAGTGCTGCACTATTAGACGGTCAGTACTGAGGGAGTGCTGCACTGTCAGACGGTCAGTACTGAGGGAGTGCTGCACTGTCAGAGGGTCAGTACTGAGGGAGTGCTGCACTGTCAGACGGTCAGTACTGAGGGAGTGCTGCACTGTCAGAGGGTCAGTACTGAGGGAGTGCTGCACTGTTGGAGGATCAGTACTGAAGGAGCCAGCACGATTGGTGGTGTGATCTATGGGATGAGTTGTTAAATCGAGGCTCTGTCTGCCCTCTCGGGCAGATGTAAAAGATCCTGTGATGTTATTTTGACGAGGAGCAGGGGAGTTCTCTCCTGTGCCCTGGCCAATGTTTATCCCTCAATCAACATCACCAAAACAGAGTGTGTCTGATCATTATCACATTGCTGCTTGTGGGAGCTTGCTGTGCACAAATTGGTTGCTGTGTTTCCTACATTTTAACAGTGCATACACTTTAAAAGTAATTCATTAGCTGTAAGTGCTTTGAGATGTCCTGAGGTTGTGAAAGGTGCTATAGAAATGCACGGTTTGTAAAGGGTTCTATTTGGGTCAATGTTTCAACTTGCAGGTTGAAAATATATCCAAGAGAATACTACAAGTATTTATGCTGCAGTAGCCCTTTAAATCTTACAGCAACACCATGTTTCAAACCAGCATTACCCGCCCCCACCACCACCCCCACCCACCCCCACCTGACCACAGATATTTACATTGCCGGGAGTTCTGTGTCCTTGCCCGAATGAAACCAACCTCAGAATTACACACAGGTCCGGAACACACACTTGCAATGACCCACACCAACCCAATCTCCATTGCTTAGAAAATCGACGTGACAGATTCTGGCTTTCCACATGAAGCCATGAGACCAACGATGAGATTTTTTGCAAAGACTGCCCAGGTCGGGCGGTTGATGCCTGTGGGCCTGTAATACTCTAGCAGCAACACCAGGTGGCAGGTACGCTCTGTCGAAGTTGCACTGAGCCGCATCTACAGGACAGTGTGGCTGGAGTTACTGTGACAGATACAACAAGGTGAACCCCGGTCACCACCTCAAACAGTCACTCCCTCCACCGCCAGCACTCAGTGGCTGCAGTGTGTACCATATATAAGATGCACCTGACTGCAGAAGTTTACCAAGGCTCTTTTGACAGCATCTTCCAAACAACAACTTAACTCATGTAGCACCTTTAACATATGAAGCGTTCTGATCCCTCAGAGAATCAGGGAGTGTTGGAATATGGTGGGAACGTGAAGCTGAAGCAGTGGATCAGCCATCGTCGTATTGAACAATGGAGCAGGCCCGAGGGGCTGTAAGATTTACTCCTGCTCCTATTTTCTATTTTCTCCTGTTGTTCAAAGAGGTACATGTCAAGGAGCATCTTACGTGAGGTAAAGGGGCAGTGAGGTTTAGGGAGGGAACTCCGGAACTTAGGATCCAGGCAGCTGAAGGCACGGCCGGCAATGGTGGAGCGATTAAAATCAGGGATAGCCATGAGGCTGGAAATGGAGGGGCACGGAGATGTTGGGGGGCTGCAAGGCTGGGTGAGTTAACGGAGAAAGGGAGGGGGAGAAGGTGATGGAGGGATTTGAAAACAAGGACGTGAATTTTAAAATTGAAGCGTTGCTTTACTAGGAGTCAGTGTAGGCCAGTGAGCACAGGGGTGATAGGTGAATGGGATTTGTTGTAAGTTTGGATACGAGCAGGAGAGTCTGGGGTGGCCTCAAGTTTACAGAGGGTAGAGTGCGAGAGACCAGCCAAGAGCGTATTGGAATAGTCAAGTCTAGAGGTAGGTCCAGTGGAAGTGGTGTATATGGATTTTCGGAAGACTTTCGATAAGGTTCCACACAGGAGGTTAGTAAACAAAATTAGAGCACATGGGATTGGGGGGAGTGTCCTGACATGGATTAAGGATTATTTAACAGGGAGTAGAAAACACAGCGTAGGAATAAATGGGTCATTCTCACATTGGCAGCCTGTGACTAGTGGGGTACCGCAGGAATCCTGGGCCCCAGCTATTCCCAATCCATATCAATGATTTGGATGTGGAGATTAAATGTGATATTTCTAAGTTTGACGATGACACAAAGCTAGGTGGGAGTGTGAGTTGTGAGAAGGATACAAAGAGGCTTCAAGGGGATTCAGACAGACTGAGCGAATGGGTAAGAACATGGCAAATGGAATATGATGTGGAAAAATGTGAAGTTGTCCACTTTGGTAGGAAAAACAGAAAGGCAGAGTATTTCTTAAATGGTGAGAGGCTGGGAAGTGTTGATGTGGAAAGGGATCTGGGTGTCCATGATCATAAATCAGTGAAAGCTAAAATGCAGATACAGCAAGAAATTGGGAAGGCAAATGGTAAGATGGCCTTTATTGCAAGAGGATTTGAGTACAGGAGTAAAGATGTTTTTAAATCCTTTCATGGAACCATAGAAAAGTTATGGTGCAGAAAGAGGTCAGTCAGCCCATCATGTCTGTGTCAGCCAGAAAAATAAACTAGCCGTTGATTTTAATCCCACTTTCCAGTACCTGGCCCATAGCCTTGCAGGTTACAGTGCTTCAGATGCAGCTCCAGGCACCTTTTAAATGAGTTGAACATTTCAGCCTCAACCACCAACTTAGGCTGTGGATTCCAGACACCCACCAGCCTCTGGGTGAAAAGGTTTTTCCTCATGTCCCCTCTAATCTTTCTACCAATCACCTTAAATCTCTGCCCCCTGGTAATTGACCCCTCAGCTAGGGGAAACAGGTCTACCCTATCTAGGCCCCTCATAACTGTGTACACCTCAATTAGGTAACCTCTCAGCCTCTTCTGTTCTAAGGAAAACAACCCTCGCCTATCTGATCTCTCCTCATTGCTGCAATTTTCAAGCCCTGGCAACATTCTTGTAAATCTCCTCCATCTCTCTCCAGAGTAATTATATCCTTCCTGTAATATGGTGACCAGAACTGTACACAAAGTTCCAGCTGTGGCCTAACCAGCATTTTATACAGTTCCAGCATTATATCCCTGCTTTTGTATTCAATATCTTGTCCAATAAAGGGAAGCATTCCATATGCTTTCTTTACCACCTTGTCCACCTGTCCTGCCACCTTCAGGGACCTGTGGACATGTACTCCAAGGTCTCTCACTTCCTCAATCCCTCTCAATAACTTCCTGTTGATTGAGTATTCCCCTTGCTTTGTTTGCCCTCCCCAAACGCATTACCTCACACTTTTCCGGATTGAATTCGATTTGTCACTTCTCTGCCCACTGAACCAAACCATTGATATCAGTATGGAGACAACAGCTATGCTCTTCACTCTCAACTACACGGCCAATTTTTGTGTCATTTCCCAATTAGACCCATCCCCCACCCACCTTCATGGATGTCAGTCCCTCCAGTACATCCTTTCTCATTATGCTTATTGTGTCTAATATTTCACACTCCCCTTTAAACTGAATGTCTGCACCATTCCTCTCCTTAGTGAAGATAGAGACAAAGTACTCATTGAGAACCCTGCCCACATCTTCAGCATTAACCCACAAGTTACCATGTACATCTCTGATAGGCCAGACCCTTTCCTTAGATATTCTCTTGCTCTTAATGTCCTGGTAAAACATCTTTGGGTTTTCTTTGATTTTACCCACCAATATTTTTTTTCTCCTCTCTTTGCTTTCCTAATTTCCTTTTTTATTTCACCCCTGTACTTTCTATACTCCTCTAGGCTTTCTACAGTATTACATTTTTTGTGACTGTTATAAACTTTCTTTTTCTGCTTTATCTTACCCTGTATGCTCCTGGATAATCAGGGGGCTCTAGATTTGGCAGTACCACCCTTTGTCTTTGTGGGGACTCTACACTGTGTCCATGGCATCTCACTTTTGAATGCCTCCCACTGATTTGACACTGTTTTCCCTTCTAATAGCTGTATCCAGTCCACTCTCACCAGCTCACCTCTTTGTAAAATTTGTCTTTCTTCAATTTAGAACTTTCACTCCTGTTCTATCTTTGTCCTTTTCCATAATGATTCTAAATCTGACTGTATTATGGTCACTTTCTGCAAAGTGGTCCCCCACTGCTACTTCAACCAATTGCCCAGCTTCATTTTCTAAGACTAAATCTAGAATTGTTCCCCCTCTCTTTGGGTTTGTTATCTGCTGGCTAAAAAATTTCTCTTGAATGCAGTTCGAGAATTTTGTGCCCTTTATGCCCTTCACACTGTTTGTATCCCTGTTGATATGAGGATAGTTGAAGAGGGTAATTACAATGGAATGAGGGCAGAGTTGGCTGGAATGGAATGAGAAAGCAGGTTAGTAGGAAAGATAGTTGATGAACAATAGCAGACGTTTAAGAAAATAGTTCATGACTCTCAACAAAGACATATCCCAGTGAGAAAAAAGGATTCAAGGAAGGGGATAAATCAACCATGGTTAACCAAGGATGTGAAGGATAGTATCAAATTGAAAGAAAAAACATACAACGTGGCAAAGATTAGTGGTAAGTCAGAGGATTGGGAAAGGTTTAAAAACCAACAAAAGATGACCAAAAAAAAAGCGGGAGAAATAAACTTTGAGGGTAAACTAGCAAGTAATAGAAAAATGGACAGTAAGAGCTGCTTTAAATATATAAAAAAAGAAGAGAGAGGCCAAAGTGAACATAGGTCCCTTACAGAATGAGGCTGGAGAAATAATAATGGGGAACCAGGAAGTGGCAGAGGAGTTGAATAAATACTTTGCATCAGTCTTCATGGTGGAAGACACTAATAGCATTCCAAAAATACTAAATAATCATGGGGCAAAAGGCAGGGAGGAAATAAATACAATAACTATCACTAGAGATAAAGTACTAGGGAAACTGACGGGTCTAAAGGCTGATAAGTCCCCTGGACCTGATGGGTTGTATCCTAGGATATTAAAGGAAGTAGCTACAGAGATAGTGGATGCACTGGTAGTAATCTTCCAAGAATCCTTATATTCTGGAAAAGTCCCAGAGGATTGGAAAACTGCCAATGTAACACTCTTATTCAAAAAGGGAGGGAGACAAAAACCAGATAACTATAGGCCAGTTAGCTTAACATCTGTCATTGGGAAAATGTTAGAGTATATTATAAAGGATGTAATAACAGAGCATTTAGAAATACATAATCTAGTCAAGCAGAGTCAGCATGGCTTCATGAAGGGGAAATCATGCCGCAAAAACTTATTAGAATTCTTGGAGGAGGTAACAAGCAGGATAGATAAAGGAGAACCAGTAGATGTAATGTATTTGGATTTCCAAAAAGAGTTTGATAAGGTACTGCACATAGGGCTACTTGATAAGATAAGAGCTCATGGTGTTAGGGGTAGTATATTAGCATGGATAGAGGATTGGCTAACTAATGGAAGACAGAGAGTTGGGATAAGGTGGACATTTTTGGGATGGCAACCTGTAACTAGTGGAGTGCCACAGGGATTGGTGCTGGGGCCACAATTATTTACAATATATATTAATGACTTGGATGAGGGAAGTGAATGGACTATCGCCAAGTTTGTGGATGACACAAAAATAGGTGGGAAGGCAAGTGGTGAGGAAGACACAAGGAGTCTACAGAGGGATATAGACAGGTTAAGTGAGTGGGCAAAAACCTGGCAGATGGAATATAATGTGGGAAATATGAGGTTATGCACTTTGGCAGGAAGAATAGAGGAGCTGAATGTTATTTAAATGGAGAAAGACTGCAGAAAGCTGCAGCACAGAGGGGTTTGGGGGTCCTTGTGCATGAATCACAAAAAGCTAAAATATAAGTTCAATAGGTAATAGGGAAGGCAAATGGAATGTTGACCTTTATTTCAATGGGAATGGAGTATAAAAATAGGGAAGTCTTGCTAAGACTATACAAGGCACTGGTTAGACCACACCTAGATTGCTGTGAACAGTTTTGGTCCCCTTATCTTAGGAAAGATATACTGGCATTTGATTGTGTTCAGAGAAGGTTCACTAGGTTGATCCCGGTTGAGTAGATTGGGCCTGTACTGATTGGAGTTTAGAAGAATGAGAGGCAACCTTATTGAAACATGTAAGATTCTTACATGCTTGACAGGATGGATGCTGAGAGGTTGTTCCCCCTTGTGGGAGAGTCTAGGACCAGAGGGTATAATCTCAGAGTAAAGGGGCGCCCATTTAAAACAGAGATGAGGAGGAATTTCTTCTCTCAGAGGATAGTGAATCTATGGAATTCTTTACCACAGAGGGCTGTAGAGGCTGGGTCGTTAAGTATATTCAAGGCTGAGACAGACAGATTTCTAGTCAGTAAGGAAATCAAGGGTTATGGGGAAAAGGCAGGAAAGTGGAGTTGAGGATTATCAGATCAGCCATGATCTCATTGAATGGCAGAGCAGACTTGATGGGTCAAATGTCCTACTTCTGCTCCTACGTCTTATGGACTTATGGTCCCCAACGATTACTGCCCTATTGTTTTTGCACTCAGAAATCTGCCCATATATTTGCTTTTCTAACTCCCTTCCACTATTTGGTGGTCTGTAATACTCTCCTAGCAATGTGGCTGCCCCTTTTTTTATTTCTGAGCTCAACTCATATGGTCTCATTTGATGCTTCATTTAGTATCTCATCCCTCTTCACAGCTGTAATTGATTCTTTAACCAATAATACCACACCCCACCTTTTTTACCCCTCTTTCTATCCTGTCTGAAAACTCTATACCTAGGGATGCTGAGCTGCCATTTTTGCTCCTCTTTAAGCCAGGTTTCCGTTATAGCGATGATATCATGCTACCATGTGTCTATCTGTGCCCTCAGCTCATCGGCTTTATTTACTATGCTCCTTGTATTTACATATATACCTTTTAACACTGCCAGATTCCTGTGCTGTAAACTTTTTAACCTGTGCTGCTTCTGTCTTTCAGAGTCGCTGACTAATTCCCCATCTCCTGTTCCCTGCTCTGAATTTGCCCTCAGGTTCCCATCCCCCCTGCCAATCCAGTTTAACCAACACCCACCACCCCCCGCCAACCCCCCAACAGCACTGGCAAATCTCCCTGCAAGGATATTCGTCCCAGTCCTGTTCAGGTGTTGACCGTCCAGCTTGTACAGGTCCCACCTGCCCCAGAACTGGTCCCAATGCCTCAGAAACCTGATGCCCTCCCCCCTACACCAGCTTTCCAACCACGTGTTCAATCGCTCAGCTCTCCTATTTCTGTGCTCACCAGCAGGTGGGACTGGGAGTAATCCTGAGATTATTGCTTCAGAGTTCCTCCTTTTCAATCTCCTTCCTAGCTCCCTAAAGTCTGCTTTCAGGACCTCATCCCCTTTCCTACCTGAGTCATTGCTACCAGCGTGGACCACAACCTCTGGCTGTTCACCCTTCCCCAGAAGAAGGTCCTGTCATCAGTCCATCACATCCTTGATCCTGGCACCAGGGAGGCAACATATCATCCTGGAGTTACACCTACGGCCACAGAAACGCCTGTCTGTTCCTCTAACTAACAAATTCCCTATCACTACTGCTCTTCTCCTCTCCTTCCTCCCCTCCTGTACAGCAGAGCCTCCTGTGGTACCACAGATTTGGCTCTGACTGCACTCCTCTGAGGAACCAGCACTTACCAGCTTCCAAAACAGAAAACCGATTTGTGAGCAGGATTCCAGGGGACTCCTGGACTACCTGCCTAGTTTCCTTGGACTGCCTGGTGGTCACCCATTTCCTTTCTTACTCCAAGCTCCTAGGCTGTGGTGTGACCACCTCTCTGAACACACTATCCATGTAGTTCTCAGCCTCGCGACGCACCACAGTGACTCCAGCCGCCGCTCGAGCTCTGAAATCCAGAGTTCAAGCTTCTGCAGCTGGTGACACTTCCTGCACATGTGGTCATCTAAGATATCAGGAGCAACCACAACTTCCCACATATTACAGGACACGCATTCCACACGACCAACCTATCCTGCCATGGCTTCAATTTTTACGTTTACTTTATTTTACTTTGGTTTACTTCTAATAACTTTATAATACTTGGTCCTACTTAATAAACCTTACCAAAAGTACAGTTCCTACTTTATTTTAAATCATAGGAATAGAATAAACCTTAAACACTTACCAGATATTTACCAGATACTCACCAAACAGCGAGATTCTTCTCCATCCAATCAAATTGCTTCTTTCCTGTGAAGTCACAATTTTTTTTCACTTTCCTTTCGAACTCAGTGTGGGCTGGTTCCAAGCAGCTGACAGGCCCTCCTCTCTGACTGCTCTTCCCAAAGGTGATATAGGCTGCTCTTCCCAGGCTGTATTTATCCTCTCCCCCCCATCATGTATCTCCCGCAGGTCCATATCTCCGAGTACTCTTTCTGAAGTTAAATTCACAAGATGTGGGTGTTGCTGGCTAGGCCGGAATTTATTGCCCATCCCCAGTTGCCCTTGAGAAGGTGGTGGTGAGCCGCCTTCTTGAACCGCTGCAGTCCATGTGGTGTAGGTACATCCACCGTGCTGTTAGGGAATGAGTTCCAGGATTTTAACCCAGCAACTGTGAAGGAACAGGTGATATAGTTCCAAGTCAGGATGGTGAGCGTCTTGGAGGCAGTGGTGTTCCCATGCGTCTGCTGCCCTTGTCCTTCTAGATGATAGAGACCATGGGTTTGGAAGATGCTGTCAGAGGAGTCTTGGTGAGACCACATCTGACCATAGAAACATAGAAAATAGGAGCAGGAGTAGGCCATTCGGCCCTTCGAGCCTGCTCCACCATTCGATATGATCATGGCTGATCCTGTATCTCAATGCCGTACTCCCGCCCTCTCCTTATATCCCTTGAAGTTTTTAGTGTCTAGAAATGTGTCTATTTCTTTCTTAAATATATCCAGTGACTTGGCCCCCACAGCCTCTGTGGTAGAGAATTCCACAGGTTCACCACCCTCTGAGTGAAGAAATTTCTCTTCATCTCAATCCTAAATGGCCTGCCCCACATCCTGAAACGGTGACCCCTTGTTCTAGACCCCCCAGCCAGAGGAAACATCATCTCTGCATCCAGTCTGTCCATCCCTGTCAGAATTTTATATGTTTCAATGAGATACCTGGAGAATTGTGTACAGTTTTGGTCTCCTTACCCAAGGAATGATGTGCTTGCCATTGGGGGAATGCAATGAAGGTTCACCGGACTGACTCATGGGAAGGCGGGATTGTCCTATGAGGAGAAATTGAGGAGACTGGGCCTGTATTCTCTAGAATTTAGAAGAATGAGAGGTGAATAATTGAAGCATACAAAATTTTCACAAGGCTCGACAAAGTAGATGCAGGAAGGATGTTTCCTGGCTGGGGGGTGGTCTAGAACCAGGAGACACAGTCTCAGGATAAAGGGCAAGTCATTTAGGACCGAGATGAGGATGAACTTCTTCACTCAGAGGGTGGTGAATCTTTGGAATTCTCTACTCAGCGGGCTGTAGAGGCTCAGTCATTGAGTATGTTCAAGGCAGAGGTCGATAAGTTTCTAGATAGTAAAGGTATCAAGGGATACGAGGATAGTGCGGGAAAATGGATTTGAGGTGGAAGGGCAGCCATAATCTAACTGAACGGTGGAGCAGGCTCAAAGGGCCGAATTGCCTTCTCCTGCTCCTATATTCCCCTGTTCCTATCAGGCAGGGATGAAGGTTTCAGCAGCAGATAAGCTGAGGCAGGTGAGGAGTCAGGCGCTGTTATCGATGTGGAAATAGGTGGTCTTAGTGATGACACGAGTATGTGATCAGAAGGTCATCTCAGTGTCAGATGTGAGGACAAGTTTGTGAACAATTGGTTCAGCCTCAGACAGTTGCCAAGGAGAGGGGTGGAGTCAGTAGCTTGGGAACTGGGTTTGGAGGAGGGACCAAAAACAATAGTCTTCCAAATATTTAATTGGAGGAAATTTCTGCTCATCCTGTACTGGATGTTGCATAATCAGTCTGAAAATTTAGCAAGAGTGCAGGAGTTGAGAGAGGCGGTGGTGAGGTAGAACTGGGTGTCGTCAATGTACATGTGGAAACTAACACTGTGCCAAGGGGGCAGAATGTAGATGAGAATTAGCAGAGTGTGAATGATAGATCCTTAGGGGGCACCAGAGGTAATGGTATTGGAGCAGAAGATGGCGGAGGGTTGAGAAAGGTCACTGATTTAAGGTGGTTGGCAAAAGAAAATGAGAAATTGTGAAAAAAAAAACCTGTTCATTCAGCGAGTAGTTAGGATTTGGAATGCACTGAGAGTGTGGTGAGGCCAGGTTCCAACATGACTTCCAAAAGGTAATTGGATGAGCACCAGAAGATAAAATGTATGCAGGGCTATGGGGAAAAGGCAAGGGGCTAGCTGAGAGAGTCTGGCTGACAGCTGGCATGGACAAAATGGGTCAAATGTCTTCTGTGCAGTAACAAGTCTATGATTCTATGAGATTAAAAGGGAACCAGCTAAGACAGTCCTTTAAATATTGATGAATATCTTAAATAGCTCTCTGTAACATTAATAAGACCTGGATTCTCAAATAGAAACAAGATTATACTTAACATTCCTAGAACTATCAATGTTGCGATTACCATCAAAAGTGAAATGAATGTTCCGTTCTTTAATAAACTTCTATATAATTTAGAAAATATGTGGTCTCAGATAGTCTTCTGTATCCAAACTCAAGAACCCATCTCCGTAGACTCTTCAGTGGAGAGATATGTTGTTGGGGAGAGAGGCTTGGACCTTATAATATCCGGATTGTTATAATCTGGCTAAAACCTGTTAAAAAGACTATCTGGAGAATGGTAATGTTCTCTTTCCTTCACAGAGAGCTAGGTCAGTTCTTTAGATCCATTTAAGTGCCTGTGAGGCCTCCTTTCTCAACCTTAATTGAGAGTGATCATTCGAAGAGTAATTCTGCTCCAGAATCACCCCAAAAAGGGGCTCGGATTAGAACCCACTTCAGCTTTACCATCGTTTTTGTCAGAAACAGTTTTTTCATAAGGAGTAGTTTTGAACGCAGTGACTATGAGAAAACATTCTGATCCATTTGGTCCCCGCAAATCCCAAAGAGAGCATTAAGGTGAATGTCCATTGATTGGGTTTGTGATGCTGTTACTTGGTACCTCAGAATAAAAACAGGCCCAGAAGTAAATCCAGATGTAGTGAACCCACTTGTGGCAGTGTTGGAAGCAGAGATACCAACCCCCAAGCTCAAACTTAACAAACTCCAACCCCTCAAATCCCCAACCTGTTGAACCAGCAATTCATCAATCAAACCCCCAACCCATCAAACTGCAATCCATCAACACATTGAACCCCAAATCCACCGAATCCCAACCCATTGAATCCCCAATCCATTACCATGCCAACCCAGTGAACACCCAGCCCACAGAGCCACAACCTTGTCCCTCTTTCCTTATTGTATATGGCTTCCATTTTAGATGCAGTGTCTGTGAGTCACCAATCGAATTCTTTGAAAAAGTTCAGAGTGATTGAAGGATGTTTAATTAATTAGTGATTCTGGTCTGTCATTGGAATTTCTCTAGTACTGTTATTCCTGATTCCAATCTATTTAAAGCTTCCTGTGGATAGACTCCATGACCATGTTATTATTAGCTGTGCCCTCCCCTGCCACAACAAGGTCAGGCTAATACAGCTGAACTGCCAGTTTGCATTGGCCATCAGCAGCCAATGAAAATCACACTTTGGGCAGCAGTGCCCTGATAGCGATGCCCCTGGAGAACATTGGCTCCCAACAAGAATCAACACCTTCAGGACAGGGGAGAGGGAGGGAAAGAAAAGGCAATCGACAGAACCTCCGTCAACACCTTGTACTGGAATCACACGCCTTGAGTAAGATATCTGACAGTAATGTATAATTAAAGAGCTATTTATAACCAGAGCCAGTCAGGTGGTTAGGATGGCATTTTCTGGGACAATTTCCAATTCTCATTTCACTCTCTCTCTCTCTCTCTCTCTCTGCTGTAGACTCAAGCAAATGGAAAAGAGTTTCTAAATCAGGCTTTTTAAATCTCCACTTTGGGATCTTTGCCATGTTTATGCTTCTGACATGATTCAAAATTTCCTTCTTCTCTCCTAATCAAGCACCTCTTACCCCATCCAATCCAACGGCTTTAAATCACGGAACTGTAAAGCACAGAAGGAGGCCATTCGACCCATCGAGCCAGAGCTGGCTGTTTTGAAGTAGCTCCATTTAGTCACACATGCCCACATTTTCTGCCTTTCCCTATAATTATTTCACCATCAAATATCTAAACTCCTTTTTGAAGGTGACTATTGTAACTGAATCCAGCACTCTATCAGGCAGTGCATTCCAAATCCTAACCACTCATTACACAACGACACAGACTCCTTGCATCACCTGAGCATAAGGAAGACACATGTGATTAAAGTTTCCACTTTTATTTTGAGTATTATGTTTCTCTTCCTCTCACCGCTCCTTTTTTGCCAATCACCTTAAATCTGTGCCCTCTGGTTATTGGCACCACTTCAACCAGTGGAAGTGGTTTCTCTTTATCTAAATCCGTAAGGCTTTAAACAGCTCAATCAAGTCTCCTCTTAGCCCTCCCTGCTCTGATTTATGAGTGTTTTGTAGCACCACCCCCTTGCTCTGCAAAGCAACATTGCATGTACATAACTGATCTGTATGTGGTATCACTGCAGATTGATTTATTTATTCATGATGTCCGATGACACAGTCAAGGTCGGTATTCATTATTCATCCATAGATGCCTTGAGTTTGTGAAGAGTCTAAACAAGATTCAGTCATCTCCCTCTGACATTTGGCAAAACTACCACATCCCCCGCCATCGAAATCAGGGGAGTTACTATTGACCAGAAACTAACTGGATCAGCGAGCTGCCTTTTCCACTGCCTCAATCCTCTAGGTAACACGATGTCTTGGAAAAGGGTACTCATTGGATCGTTGTAGGAGCTGGTTGTGTGCACAAGGAGTGGTTAAGGTGAATAGTATAGGACCACTTAAGAGGAAGCTAGATAAATACATGAGGGAGAAAGGAATATAAGTAACAAGTGCTGTGGATAAAGGGGAACCGGTGGATGTGCTGTACTTAGATTTCCAGAAGGCATTTGATAAAGTACCACGCCAAAGGTTATTGTGGAAAATAAAAGCTCATGGTATAGAGAGCATCATACTGGCATGGGTAGAGGATTGGCGGGCTAACAGGAAGCAGAGAATTGGCATAAATGGGTCTTTTACAGGTTGGTAAGATGTAACGAGCGGTGTGCCACAGGGATCAGTGCTGGGACCTCAACTGTTTACAGTTTATATAAATGACTTGGATGAAGGGATTAAAGGGATAGTTGCCAAATTTGCTGATGACACAAAGATAGGCAGGAAAGTAAGTTGTGAGGAGGACATAAGGGGGCCACAATAAGATATAGGGTGGAATTTTCCGTGCCCACTGGCAGTGGGTATAATAGGTGGCGGGGCACGGACAATATGGTGCAATCAGTTTCACAACAAGGGGAAGGCAGGTTGTGATCGACCGCTCAGCCCGCCGATGGCTGTGTTTCCTGTCAACGATTGTAATACGTCAGCATCTCATTAAAAGGCCATCGCTCCAGGCTCTTGGACCCCCGGTGGATGGTCTATCCACGATGGTGGGAAAGCACGCCAACGTGTTTCACAACAGCACTTGGCGGCCTTCACCGTGGGGGAGCTGGGGGTTAGGGGACAGTATCGTTCTGCAGAGTTCGCCAGGGTCAGCTGTTCCTTGTCAGACTTCAGGGGCGTTGGGGAGGCCGGGGTGAAGTGCCGCCCAGCCACAGAGGCAATTGTTGTTGGTGGGGGCTATCCGGGGGCAACTTCTGCCCTGGGTTTGGATCCTGTGCACAAGAAAATGAGGTTGGGGGGCAGGGTAAGTGAGGGAAGTGGCCACGCGGTAGGGACGCCCTGTATAAACTGACCATGTCTCTGCAACTGAGACAGATCAGGCGCAGCCACATTGATATGATTGGGGTCAGGCTCCTAGACTGCCCAACCACACAAGCAATGAGGAGGCAACAAAGGGCCACCAAGCTCACCAGACCTTCCCCCCGCCCCCCCCCACCTCCCCCAGCACCTTGACTCGCACCCCCCCCGGTCCGGCACAGATTGCAAATCCGCCATCATTTTACTGGACCATGGAGCAGTTGGACTGCACACATTGTACAATCTCCTCGCCAATGCTGGCCATGGAGCAGTCACTGCTGGAGGTGCTCACAGCCCTTTGCAATCTCAGCATCCCGCTTTGGATCAGTGTCCCCCATCTCGCAGGCTGACAGGGCAGCCATGCAGCACACTCACCTCTGGCCAACCGAGGGGTGACCAGCACCCTCCGGGAAGCATTAAGGGGCAGTCACACAGGGAAGGTGCTAAGTACAACCATGATAACCACGTCTCTCTTTCATGCTGCAGGAGGACACGTCGGGATCATGGATCCTGGTGACCTAGCTGTCTGCCTGATGGCCCACAGAGAGGAGAAAGGGACTGAGGCTCCGGGCTGCGCAAAGGCAAGAGCAGCAACCTCATGAAGAAGGGGCAGCAGGGACTCCCACACACACTGCCCAGGAGTGACAGTGAGCTGTGGCTGGTCAGCGTCCTGCAACAACCAGGGTCTATAGACACCGCCTGCCATTCCTGCAGATGACTGAGAACCAGTGTCGCCAATGACTGCACATGTCCAGTGATCTGGTCGCTCACATCTGCCACTTACTGCAGGACTAGGCGCCAAGAGGACATGGAGGGCATCCACTGCCAGTGGCTGTGAAAGTGCCCACGGTGCTCAATTTCTATGCCAGTGGCTCCTTTCAGGGCTCCACAGGCGACCTCTGTGGGATTTCACAACCTGCCACCCACAAATGCATCCATGAGGTCACAGATGTATCTTCTCCATAGCAACAACTTTGTGCATTTCACCCAGGTCCGGGACAGCCAGGATGCCAGGGCCATTGGATTCACCCAGACCTCAGGATTCCCACAGGTGCAGGGGGCGATCGACTGCACCCTGGCCTCCATCGCTACACTCAGTGAACTTCATCAACCACAAGGGCTTCCACTCACTGAACGTGCAGCTGGTGTGCGACCACCAGAAACACATCCTGCAGGTGTGTGCACGGTTTCCAGAGAGTGTGCACGACTCCTACACCCTCAGTCAGTCACAGATCCCTGGAGTGTTCCAGGGTCCACAGAAGCTGCAGTGTTGGCTCCTCAGGGACAAGGGCTACCCACAGAGACCGTGGCTGATGACACCCGAGCAGCAGCCTCAGACTGCAGCAGAGCGACGCTGTAATGAGGCTCATGCTGCAGCTCGCAACTTGGTGGAGCAGACCATCGGGATGCTGAAGATGAGGTTCCGGTGCCTGGACCGGTCTGGTGGAGCCTGCAATACAGTCCACAGAGGGTGTTACACATCATCATCGTCTGCTGTGCCCTTTACAGCCTGGCGCTGTAACAGGGAGAGGAGCTGCCTGAGGAGGAGATGGAGGTCTCCTCCAATGAGGAGGACACTGATTGAGTTGAGGGTGAGGAGGTCCTCAAAGGTGATGATGACGTGAATGAGGACCTCTCACTGTCCAGACGAGGCAGGCTCCCTTGGGAGATCCTCATAGCTGCCAGATTTGTGGAGGATGATGATGAGATGCAGTGAGGAGACCCCATAGATCCTCACATTGCATCTGTGAATGTTTGACTCCAGTCTCACTTATGGCAGGGCACATACCCTCTGTGAGAATGCTCCTGTCATGGATTCTCAGTGGAGGCCCTAATAGTCACTCGATTGCAGGAGGAGGATGACAATGTGCAGTGAGGATGCTCCATAGATCTTCCCACAGCCTCTGAAAATGTCTGACTCCTGTCTGGCCGAGGGCAGCTCGCTTGTGCTCTGTGATCAGGGTCATCTCAGAGACACAGCCATGAAACTTTAGAAGCTTCTGATCCTTTGTCCATCTTCAGTACCTGAGCCCTTCAGGAGCACAGAGTCACTGGTCACAGATGCTGAAGGGATGGGGGCCAGCCCCACCTTAAAGCTGCTGAGAGCACACAGAGAGACTGAGGGAACTCTGTGACTCCTGCCCACTACATTCTGGCAGCAATGACCAGCACCATCGAGGTGCAGGCATCAGTAATGTGTCCAGGGAGTGTGAGGCTGGACCATCATTTTGGTCTGAAGGCTGCACAGACACAGGGAAGAGGCCCTGGACTGAGATACCTGCCTTTATCTTGTGCAGAAAGGTTTCACATCTGAGTGACAGGAACACTGTTCATCAAAACAAGGAGCCATAGGCAGGGAGACATACTAGGAAGTTTATTGACAATAGTGAGCATTATGTACAAGTGATTAACACCCATGCTCAGACTGTGCAATTAATTCTCCTTAACCTTCCTAACCCTGCCGCCTCGTCTTGGTGCTCCCCGGACATCCACAGTGGAGGTGGGGGCAGCCTGCTGACTGTGACCCCCTATCTGTGATGACCTTGGCGGGGGTCCTCTGGAGGGCTGAGACCTGGAGGGTTCCAGCCTGGTTTCGGGGTCCTGCTGTGCGGCAGTGACACCCTCCTTGGCCTGTGGAGCTGGAGCTGCTGAGGTCACAGGAAGAGGGGATTCGGATGGGCCGGTCACTCCCAGAGTCACCTGGGTGGATGGTCCCGGAGTGTAGACCTGCTGATCCTCCTCCCTGTGGGTGCTCGAGGGCCCCAGGTTGACTCCTTGAGAAGCAGGGGTAGCTGGAGTGAGATCGAGCTGCTCTGCAATACTCTCGTGTACACATTGTTGGAGGCCAAATATGACATCAGTGATGGAGTACAGTCTGCGCAGCAGTGCAGGTGTGATGTCCTGGACCAAGATCTCCATGTCAGCCGCCACCCTACCAGTGTTGACCTCGGTGCATTACAATGCTAGTGCCATCACCTTAGTGTGAAGGTGGACAGATTCCTCCATCATGCTTTGCAATCTGAGGAGTGCAGCAGACATCCCTTCCTGATGTTCCCGAGTTTGCCTTTGCAGCTCCAGCAACGGTGACATGACCGAGTCCAGAGGCTCATCATCTGATTCGGACTCAGCAACGTTCTGGCCTCCAGCCGTCCTCTGAGTGCCGGGGACCTGGGAAGTTCCTGCCTCCACCTGCTGTGGATCAGACTGTGCGATGTGCTCACCAGATTGTGACCCCGAGGCTACTCTAAAGCTAGATCCCACTGAGGTGTGTGTCCCTGCGCTGGTGGAGGGTGTGGGTGAGGCTGTGACGGGTCTTCAGGGAGGGAGCCTCCAGATTCCTCTTCAGAGGTTTCTTCGGGGCCTGATTGGAGGCCCTGGGTCATGGACTCTGTCGGCTGTTTGGTAGATGTGCCTGTGGAAGCAAGGGGAGATAATTAGTGCCTGGCAATGGCCTGTGAAACAGGACACATCACACACAGCATGGCTGTCTGATGGATGTTGCACTGCTGGATCCTCACTTGGTAGAGTAGCGCCAACCTCATCGTAAGCACAGGACCGGACCCGGTCATCGCCGGCCAGCTGGATGGCTCTGTTTTCAAAGTCCGTGTAGACCTTGATTTCAGGTATTCCTCCACCGGTCTGTGACCTCTCCCTCTTGTTGTGTGTGAGCTTGTCCTGCATGAATAGAGATGGAGAGAGTGTAAGCAGGATGCCAGACAGGCCAGATGATAAGTATACCTGGCCTGTGTGGGTGGTGAGTGGTCCCATGGACAGGATGAGGACAATGTCAGTGAGTGTGAGAGAGTGAATGGTAATGTCCATTAAACCGGCAGTGAGTTAGGGCCCTGTGGATGTGAGGTGGGTTTGTGAGTGTGTGAGTTGAGAGTGATGAGAAGAGTGACTTACCCCGGCGGAACGGAAATCATTCATCCTCTTACGGCACTGGGCAGCTGCCTTCTTCTGAAGGGCATTGGCGCTGACCACCGCCTCCCAAGCTGGATTGGTCATGTTGCAGCCCATCCTGCGGCCAGGGTGCGGGTACAGGAGATCCCGATGGGCCTCCATGGCGCCAGCAGTCGCTCGAGGGACCCGTCTTTGAAGTGGGGGCTGTGGTCTTATTTCCTTTGCTCGCCACGTCCCCCGGGCAGCAGTGGTGAGCTGGAAGCAATGAGCGCTGTGCTTGTGGCTGGACTTCAACATGGTGCCCGGCGTGATATGGAGGCAGGGTGATGACTGGAGGGTGAATGAGAGACCACCCGCCCGCCATGGCAACAGCCTTTCCCGGGAGTGCATAAATAATGAGCTGGGTTTGGGATGATATGGCATGAAAACCCACCAAGAAGGCAGGAAGGTAAAACATTGTTTTAGCCACCCGCTACCACACTTGGTACAAACCTTGGAAAATTCCACCCATAAATAGGTTAAGTGAGTGGGCAAAGATCTGGCAAGTGGAGTATAATGTGGGAAATTGTGTAATTATTCACCTTGGCAGGAAGAATAAAAAGAGAAGAATATTATCTAAATGGTGAGAGATTGCAGAGCTCTGAGATGCAGAGGGATCTGGGTGTCCTGGTGCATGAATCACAAAAGGCTGGTTTACAGGTATAGCAGTTAATTCGGAAAGCTAATAGAATGTTATCATTTATTGTGAGGGGAATTGATTACAAAAGTACGGAGGTTATGCTTCAGTTGTACAGGGCATTGGTGAGACCACATCTGGAGTACTGTGTATAGTATTAGTCTCCTTATTTAAGGAAGGATGTAAATGCATTGGAAGCAGTTCAGAGAAGGTTTACCAGACTAATACCTGGAATGGGTGGGTTGCCTTATGAGAAAAGGTTGGACAGACTAGACTTGTATCCACTGGAGTTTAGAAGAGTAAGAGGCGACTTAATTGAAACCTTTAAGATCCTGAGGGTACTTGACAGGGTGAATGTGGAGAGGGTGTTTCCTCTTGTGGGAGAATCTAGGACTAGGGGTCACTTTTAAAAATTAGGGGTCGCCCATTTAAGACAGAGATGAGGTTAAATTTTTTCACTCAATGGGCAGTGATTCTTTGGAACTCTCTTCCTGAAAAAGTGGTGGAAGCAGAGTCATTGAATATTTTTAAGGCAGAGCTGGATAGATTCTTGTTAATCAAGGGGCTGATAGGTTATTGGGGGGGGTGGGTGGGATGCAAATTCCAGGTTACTATAAGATCAGCCATGATCTTATTAAATGGCGGAGCAGGCTCGAGGGGCTGAATGGCCTACTCCTGCTCCTTGTTCGTATGTTCGTACAAAATTAGTTTGGTGGTGAAATGAGAAGCATGGGAGGATGCTAAAGTGGAGCATAAACACCAGTATGGGGTACTTGGGCTGAATGGCCTGTTTCTGTGCTGAAAATACTTTGTAATAATTTGTGATGTTGCCTGAAAACACAATTGCACCTTGACCATAGTGCTTTCATTTGCCATGAGTAGGTTCCGATACGTTGAGTTGTAATTCAGTCTAACACCCTAACAGTGCCCCATCTCCAGCTGTCTCTTCATCTGCAAAAACCTTCTCAGTCCCAATTTTCAGACCATGGGTTTGGCAATCACTCCAGCCAAACACTGTTTGATAGGGACAGTGTAGAGAGAGCTTTACTCTGTATCTAACCCCGTGCTGTACCTGTCCTGGGAGTGTTTGATAGGGACAGTGTAGAGAGAGCTTTACTCTGTATCTAACCTCGTGCTGTACCTGTCCTGGGAGTGTTTGATGGGGACGGTGTAGAGGGAGCTTTACTCTGTATCTAACCTCGTGCTGTACCTGCCCTGGGAGTGTTTGATGGGGATGGTGTAGAGGGAGCTTTACTCTGTATCTAACCCCGTGCTGTACCTGTCCTGGGAGTGTTTGATGGGGACAGTGTAGAGGGAGCTTTACTCTGTATCTAACCCTGTGCTGTACCTGCCCTGGGAGTGTTTGATGTGATGTTCTCCAGTGTTAACTGTACGTGTGCAATTATTTACTCAGTGATTTTTTAACAGGCATGGTGATGAATTGCAACCCCCTGGTAATTTTTAGTTATTTGTTGTTATTTTATTTGATTTCCCACAGCCTAAGGCATATGTTGTAACTGGTTTGATGAGCAGAGCTCTGAATTCCTTGCATTATCCTTGGCTGCTGTCTTCTTGGATCTGCCCTGAGGTGCTGTTGTGGTCTCTTGCTATGAGTCCCTAGTTAGACCAGAACGATTCACACACTGCTCCTGTTCTCAGTGCTGATCTCTGGCTCCACCCAAACCCCTGGTAATTATTCCTGCCCAATAATCATCACTGGGGGAATAGAATTGCTTCAATCTCAAAATAGTTATTACCTTCTTTTCAGAAATCCAAAACCATTATTTCAAATGGTACATCGGGAAAAACCTTCAACCTTGTAAATTATTTCACTGAAGTGCATGGTTAAACTAATCCGTTGCAGCTCGATGGGTATTGCTTTGCTGGGTTTGAAGGTTGTGGGTTCAAGTCTCACTCCAGGATATGAGCAGAAAATCTAAGATGACACTTCCCGTGCAGTACTGAAGGAATGCTGCATTGTTGGAGGTGCGCTGTTTTGGATGAGGTGTTAAACTGAGGCCCCGCCTGCCATTCAGGTGGATTTAAAGACACTTTGGCCAATGTTTTGAAGAAGAGAAGAGGAGATTCCCCCTCCCCTCACCCCACACCATCCTGGTCAATATCTATCCCTCAGTAAACAAGCTGGTGATCTGGTCATTAACATGATGCTGTTTGTGGGATCTTGCTTTGTACAAATTGGCTGCTGTATTTCCCACACTATAACAGGGACTGCACTTTAAAGAGCACTTCATTGGCAGTGAAGAACTTTGGGATGTTCTGAGTTTGCGAAAGGTGTTATAAAAATGTAAGTCTTTCAAGCCTTTTTTGAATGCAAGAATGTGAAGGCTACAGATAATATTCAGTGTGCATGACCTCCTGAACTAGCTTCAAGCACCTGAGGAGGTCAGGGAGGAATTGGAGGCACATTTTCAGAGTATTTTTTCCCATGGGCTTTTTTTGTTGCCTCTCTCAAGGAATCACAGTGTTTCTGGGATGGGGTGAGCGGTAGGTGGGTGAAAGGAAAGACCAGTTAATTTAACATTGATGGTAGCAAAGATACTTGAATCTTTACTCAAAGATCGGATAGAAAACATCTAGAAACAGTACAGGTTTCAAAAGGGAAGGTCATGTTTGACAAACTTCCTTGCATTCTTAGAAGTAGGGAGAGAATGAGTAGACAAGGATAATGTGGAAGATGTAATATATTTGGATTTTCAAGCCCCTTTGATAAGGTACCACATAACAGACTAATGACTTGTGATATTGGAATCAGAGGACAGGTTACAAAACGGATAGCAAGTTGGCTACAAAACAGGAAACATAGAGGAGGGGTTAAAGGTAGTTGTATTATCACCGCTGATCACCATGTTGCATTTTGGTGTGCTGTGATGTCTCAGCGATGAGATCCTAGACTTGTATGTTTAAACAAGAGCCATTTATTGTTAATCTTTAATTATGTACAGATCCAAGGTTAATGTCATGTAGGTGCTGCTGCCATGCTGGTAGGCTGCTTCTAGAGTGTTCTCTCTAGATTGTTTTCTCAGTCTTTTACCATGTGACTCTATGCACCTTGCCATGGGCAGTGCTATTCTCCAATCCCACGTTAACCCTTGCTCTGCCAAGCACCTTTACATTATAATGGCATGCAGGCAAATACAACATCATACAACATCCCCCTTTCTTCTCCAAAGAAAACCTTCCTCCCTCCCAATGGAATATTACAATGCAATATTTACTTGCTATTGTTTCTTCCCCATCTCAAATCCATGGATTTATAAATTCAAATATTCTTAAGGCTTGACAGTTTTTCCACATCTCGGTGTGTCACATTTGGAGGAATGACAGTAGTATTCTGTGTTACAGATGTTTGGTTATTTCCATTTGATTTGTTTTTTCTATTCCTTTGACTTGTGTGAAGAGAGCTCATCCTGATTGCGACACAGCCACAGTGAGTGTGGGGATTGGCAATTCGGTGCACAGTGGGAATTCAGTGCAGAGGGGAAGAGGTCCGCTCTGCATTTTTTCTTTGCTATCCAACTTCTTAAATCTTCAGAGAGTGGTCTTGCCCTGCTGCAGCAGTAAAGGCTACAAGAGAGAGAATGACTGGTAAGTAGTGGGTAAGGTCGGGTAAGTATTTACTACTTTAATCGCTTATAGTTTAAGGTCTTTTTGTGGTTTATAGTTTGTATATTCGATTGTAACGGAGATCGGGAAAGAAGGGCCCTGGAGTAATTGATTGAAAAGGTTGAATTTAAAGGGATAAGTCATTGGCAAGAGAGCTCAAAGCCGTGGCGTGCTCCATGTGGGAAGCCGGGGACATTTCTAGTGCCTGGGACCAGCATATGTGCAGGAAGTGTGTCCAGCTGCAGCTCCTGGAAGCTCGGGTTTCAGAGCTGGAACAGCAGCTGGGGACACAGTGGAGCATCCGCGAGTCTGAGAGCATCATGGATAGCACGTTTAGAGAGGTGGTCACACCGCAGATGAAGGGACTTGAGGAAGGAAGGGAATGGGTGATCACCAGGCAGTCCAAGAGAAACAGGAAGGTAGTTCAGGAGTCCCCTGGGGTCCCACTCACAAATCGGTATTCCATTTTGGAGGCTGATGAGGGCGCTGGTTCCTCCAGGGAGTGCAGACAGAGCCAAGCTTCTGGCACCACAAGCAGCCTGTCTGTACAGGAGGGGAGGAAGAGAGGAAGAGCAATAGTAATAGGGGATTCTATAGTCAGGGGAACAGATAGGCGCTACTGTGGCCGTCAACGTGACTCCAGGATGGTGTGTTGCCTCCCTGGTGCCAGGGTCCGGGATGTCACTGAACGGCTGCAGGGCATCCTGAAGGGGGAGGGTGATAAGGCAGAGGTCATGGTACATGTTGGTACCAACGACATAGGTAGAAAGTGGGATGAGGTCTTGCATCAAGAATTCAGGGAGTTAGGCAGTTGACTAAAAAGCAAGACCTCTCGGGTTGTAATCTCTGGATTACTCCCAGTGCCACGTGCTACCGAGCTCAGAAATAGAATAGTGCAGAGGAATATGTGACTTAAGAGTTGGTGCAAGAGGGAGGGTTTTAGATTCCTGGATCACTGGGACCATTTCTGGGGAAGGTGGGACCTGTACAAGCGGGACAGTCTACATCTGAACCAGAGCAAGACTAACATCCTTGCGGGTGGGTTTGCTAGTGCTGTTGGGAGGAGTTTAAACTAATTCGGCAGGGGGAGGGGACACAGAATGTTAGCAGAATAGGGACACGACATAATACAAGTCAGAGGGAGTACAGCTGCATTAAGTTTCAAGGGAGTAAGACAAGGCTGGATGGCCTCTACTTTAATGCCAGGAGTATCACAGGTAAAATGGATGAGTTATGGGTGAGGATTGACAGGTGGAATTGTGGTATAGTAGCCATCACGGAGATGTGGTTTAGGGAGGGGCAGGATTAGCAGCTCAACATTCCAGGATATTAGAATCTGCAGGCAAGACAGGGGAGGGGGTAAAAGAGGAGGAGGCATTGCATTATTAGTTAAGGAGTCAGTTACTGTAGTAAGGAGAGATGAAATCTTGGAGGGGCATCGAATGAAGCTTTCTGGGTAGAGTTTAGGAATAAAAAAGGGGCAGCCACATTGTTAGGTGTTTATTATAGACCCCAGATAGTCAGCGGGAAATTGAGGAGCAAATATGTAGAGGTGCGTAAAAACAATAACAATAGGGTAATTATATTAGGTGATTTCAACTTTTGCAACATTAATTGGGATAGACATAGTGTTAAGGGCTTGGATGGAGTGGATTTCTTGAAATGTGTACAGGAGAACCTTTTAGGTCAATATGTAGAGGGTCCAACAAGGGATGGTGCATTGCTGGACCTAATTCTGGGGAATGAAGCCGGACAGATGGCTGAGATGTTGGTGGGGGAGCATTTTAGCGATAGTGACCACAACATGATACAGTTTAAGTTTGTTATGGTCAAAGAAATCGACAAAAAAATGTTTTGGGAGTGGGGGAGAGCGGATTTTAGTAAAATAAGGCAGGATCTGGCCAAGGTAGACTGGGAACAGTTACTTGTGGGGAAATCTACAGAGGAGCAGTGGGGATCATTCAAAAGGAAATGGGGAGGGTACAGGCTCAACATGTTCCCTCTAGGGTGATAGGAAGGAGTAACAAGCCCAGAGAAGCATGGATGACCAGAAATATTCAGGATACGATGAGAAGGAAAAGAGAAGCTTTTAGCAGGTACAAGGGAAGCAAATCAGCAGAGGCATTAGTGGAGTACAGACAGTGCAGGGTGGAGCTTAAGAAAGTAATTAGGAGAGCAAAGAGTGGATGTGAGAAAGCTCTGGCTCGTAAAAGTAGGGAAAATCTCAAGATATTCTGTAAGTATATCAATGGGAAGAGGATAACCAGGGAAAGAGTAGGGCCCATAGGGACCAAGGGGGCAATCTATGGGTGGAGCCAGAGGACATCGCTAGAGTGTTGAACGAATACTTCACATCCGTCTTCACCCAAGAGAATGAGGATGAAGGTATCGAACTCAGAGAGAGATGACTATGTGGGGGGTAGGATTAGTAAGTTTGCGGATGACACAAAGATTGGCCGGGTGGTTAACAGTGAGGTTGAGTGTCTTGGGCTACAGGAAGATATAGACTGGATGGTCAAATGGACAGATAAGTGGCAGATGGAACTTAACCCTGAAAAGTGTGAGGTGATACACTTTGGAAGAAGTAATTTGACAAGGAACTATTCAATGAATGGCATAACACTAGGAAGTTCTGAGGAACAAAGTGACCTTAGCGTGTGTGTCCATAGATCTCTGAAGGCAGAGGGGCATGTTAGTGGGGTGGTCAAAAAGCCATATGGGACACTTGCCTTTATCAATCGAGGCAAAGATTACAAAAGTAGGGATGTCATGTTGGAGTTCTATAGAACCTTGGTGAGGCCACAGCTGGAGTACTGTGTGCAGTTCTGGTCACCACATTATAGGAAGGATGTGATTGTACTGGAGGGGGTGCAGAGGAGATTCACCAGGATGTTGCCTGGGATGAAACATTTAAGTTATGAAGAGAGGTTGGATAGACTTGGGTTGTTTTTGTTGGAGCAGAGAAGACTGAGGGGCGACCTGATCGAGGTGTACAAGATTATGAGGGGCATGGACAGGGTGGATAGGGAGCAGCTGTTCCCCTTAGTTGAAGGGTCAGTCACGAGGGGGCATAAGTTCAAGGTGAGGAGCAGGAGGTTTAGGGGGGGATGTGAGGAAAAACATTTTTACCCAGAGGGTGGTGACGGTCTGGAATGCGCTGCCTGGGAGGGTGGTGGAGGAGGTTGCCTCACATCCTTTAAAAAGTACCTGGATGAGCACTTGGCACATCATAACATTCAAGGCTATGGGCCAAGTGCTGGTAAATGGGATCAGGTAGGTAGGTCAGGTGTTTCTCATGTGTCGGTGCAGACTCGATGGGCCGAAGGGCCTCTTCTGCACAGTGTGATTCTGTGATTCTGTGTTTCCCTTTATTAACAACCCATCTACTTTTATTGGGCACTGTGGGTTTGTTCTGTTCCTTCTGAAGGGAATGTGCACTCCGTTCGTTCTTAAAGTGGACTCGAATTTTCTTTTCCTGTGATTTCTGCCACTTTCTTGCTGAATGTTGAGTTTTGCAAATGAAACCTTCATTTCCACTTGTTTCACAATCTCAGGTGCTTCATTTTTCAACAACCCAATGGTTCTGAGCTCGCCTGCAACATCTGATGCTTTTTCTTCTTCTAGTTCATTGTGTTTCAGGGTTGGATTTACATTTTCCGATCTTATTTCTGTCATTTCTTTGTCTGTAACAGAACTTTGTCCTTGTCCTTCATTTTGTTTCACTAAAATAAAAGCAAAACACTGCGGATGCTGGAAATCTGAAACAATAACTGAAAAGGCTGGAAAAACTCAGCGGGTCTGACAGCAAAAGGATGGAAAATGGGATGGAAGGGGGGATAAAAAATGGGATGTAACCATGGATAAATGAGTAAAAATAGAAATAAAAATAAGTGGTAAAAAATAAAAATGAATGTAGAATAAAGGGGATTAAGAAAAGGGGGAAGATAGAGGAGAGAGCTCACAGTCTGAAGTGGTTAAACTCAATGTTAAGTCCAGAAGGCTGTAAAGTGCCTAGTCGGAAGATGAGGTGCTGTTCCTCCAGTTTGCGTTGGGCTTCACTGGAACAATGCAGCAAGCCAAGGACAGACATGTGGGCAAGAGAGCAGGGTGGGGTGTTGAAATGGCAAGCGACAGGGAGGTCTGGGTCATGCTTGCGGACCGATCAAAGGTGTTCTGCAAAGCGGTCACCCAGTCTGCGTTTGGTCTCTCCAATGTAGAGGAGACCGCATTGGGAGCAGCGAATACAGTAGACTAAATTGAAGGAGGTGCAAGTGAAATAAATGCTGCTTCACTTGAAAGGAGTGTTTGGGCCCTTGGACAGTGAGGAGAGAGGAAGTGAAGGGGCAGGTGTTCTGAGTAGGACTGGAACAAGGAATGTTCCACATACCCCATAAAGAGACAGGCATAGCTGGGGCCCATGTAGGTACCCAATGCCACACCTTTTATTTGGAGGAAGTGAGACAAGTTTAAGGAGAAATTGTTCACTGAGAGAAGTTAAGTGGTGGTGGATGGGGATTGTTCGGGCCTCTGTTCAAGGAAAAAGCTAAGGGCCCTCAGACCATCCCGATGGGGGATGGAGGTGTAGAGGGATTGGACGTCCATGGTGAAGAGGAGGCGGTTGGGGCCAGGGAACTGGAAATTGTTGATATGATGTAGGGCATCAGAGGAATCGCGGATATAGGTGGGAAGAGACTGGACAAGGGGAGAAAGAATGGAGTCAGGATAAGAAGAAATGAGTTCCGTGGGGCTGGAACAGGCTGACACGATCGGTCTGCTGGGACAGTCCTGTTTGTGGATTTTGAGTAGGAGGTAGAAGCGGGCTGTCTGTGACTGGGAGACTATCAGGTTGGAAGCTGTGGAAAGAAGATCTCCAGAGGAGGTGAGGTCCGTGACAGTCCTGGAAACAATGGCTTGATGTTGGTGATGGGGTCATGGTCCAGGGGGAGGTAAGGGGAAGTGTCTGAGAGTTGGTGCTCAGCCTCTGCGAGGTAGAGATCAGTATGCCAGGCACCAACAGCACCACCCTTGTCAGCAGGTTTGGTATCAAAGTCAGGGTTAGACCTGAGAGAACAGAGTGCAGCAAGTTCAGAAGGAGACACATTAGAGTGGGCGAGAGGAACAGAGAAATTGAGATGGCTGATGTCACGCCCACAGCTCTCAATGAAAAGATCAAGAGAAGGCATGAGGCCAGAAGGAGGGGTCCAGGTGGAGGGAGAATACTGGAGGCAGGTGAAAGGATCTGTGGACCTGTGGGAGGACTCTGCTGCCCTTGTTCTGCTAGTAACACAATCTGCTTTCTTACCATCACGCCACTATCAGCACCTTTTTTTAGCACTTACCACTACCATTAATGCTCCCTTTGTCTTTTAGTTCAGGACATCTTTGTCAGCCCCTCCTTTGTTCCCACCTATCACTGGCCTTCTATGTAGCTCCATCTGCCCCACACCTCTTAAATAGATAGAGAATCAGCCATGGTCATATTGAATGGCGGAGCAGGCTCGAAGAGCTGGATGGCCTACTCCTGCTCCTAGTTTCTATGTTTCTATGTAATTAACAAATGAATTTCAATTTTGATAGGTGTGAGGTGGTACATTTTTGTAGGAAGAATAAGCAGACCACATACTCCTTGAAAAAATAAAAGTCTGAATGGGTTGGACAAACAAAGGATACCAATGTACAAATGGCAGTGGCTTAGATCATAGGTTGACAGATCAGGAAACATTCTTAATGGTGAAATGTTTAAAGCAGGGGCAAAGAGGCTTATGGGTCCATATTCAAAGATCTTTAAAATATCGTGGTCAGATATAAAAGAAAATCACAACTGCTAATGGCCTTTATGTTGAGAGGACTAGATTGCGCCTGATTAAATATCATGCTTCAGTCAAACCGTGCCCTGTTTAGACCACATTTGGAGCAGTTCTGTGCATCACACCCTAGGAAGGATATATTGTCCTTGGAGGGAGCGCAGTGTAGATTTACCAGAATGATGCCTGGACTCCAAGGATTAAATTGTGAGGAGAGATTGCACAAAGTAAGATTGCATTCCCTGAAATTTAAAGGTTAATGGGTGATTTGATCAAAGGTTTCAGGATATTAAGGGGGGCAGATAGGGTAGAGAGAGAGAGAGAAACTATTTCCACTGGTCTGGGGGAGTCCAGGACCAGGGGACATGGTGTAAAAATTAGAGCCATGAAGAGTGGGATTAGGAAACACTTCTACACACAAAGGCTGGGAGAAGTTTGGAACTCTCTTCCACACACAACGTTTGGAACTCTCTTCTACACACAAAGGCTGGGAGAAGTTTGGAACTCTCTTCCACAAATGGAAATTGATACCAGGTCAATTGAGTATTTTGCGTCTAAGATTGATAGAATTCTATTAACCAGAGGTATTATACAAAGGTGGGTAGATGGAGTTAGATCACAGATCAGTCCTTTGTTCCTTTGCTGAACAAGTTATTTTGTAATAGCAATTTCCTTCACTTAAAGTAATTCTCCTGTTCGCTCAGTGCTAACTACTCAGCATCACACAGAGACATGTTGGTAAGTTCATCACAGTCTGGCCTATGTGAGCGATCTCAGTTGCATCAAAGGTTTATTTATTTGTGTAACCACACCCAGGGTCTACCTGGCCGCTCCCATGGGTGTAATGGAGCTGTCACTGGAAACTTTTGCAGTTGCTGACATTGCACACAGTGCTTTACTAAACTCTCTATTTCACCATCAATCCCAGGCCACCACAGATAGCTGTGCGCTATGCTCTTCATTCGGGAAATTCCTCAATGGGCACTGTGAGTTCAATTAAAAGTGGCTCCCTTCCCTTTGGAGGAACTATCACTCGTGCTCCCCACAATAAGACACCATCCTGGCTGGTTTGTTTATGTCTCCTGTTGAAGTACAGTTTCATTTCATCAGATACGGGCTCCTGTGACCAACCATGTAGCACTTGTTCTCGTACTTGAGATAGGACTAGGACCTGTCCAGTCTCTGATCTGTTGAGCACATGCCAGCAAGGAATCTAAGAAATTTAACAATAAGACAAGTTCCTGTCGAACTGGGACATGCTCATTATTTTCTTGTAAAGGCAAATGACTAAGAGCATCAGTGTTTGCGATTTGATTTCCAGGCCTATGTACAAAAATGTATTCATATGCTGCCAGACTTGAGGCCCATCATCGTATTCTTGCTGAGACTATGGGTGGTGTAGCCTTGATCTCACTAAACAATCCTAGCAATGGTTTGTGGTCTGAAACAATTGTAAAATGGCATCCATGTACGTAGTGATAAAATTTCTTGACATTAAGGATGATGGACAGGCCTTGTTTTTCTATCTGCGAGTATCCCTTTTCCAATGTGGTGAGTGTTCCTGATACGTAACCTATTGGCCGTTCTGTGTCATCATCCATCTGATGGGAGAGCAGTGCTCCCACTCAATAGAGAGATGCGTCACATGTCAGCACCAACTCTTTCGTCTGGTCATATTACACTAACAGATTGGACGAGTGCACCAATTGCTTCAACTTTATGAAAGCTTCTTTCTGGGGCCTCGCAAGACCAACATTGGTTCTTTTTGAGTAGAGATTGCAGGGGGGTCAGCACCAGAGACAAATTGGGTAAGAACCGCCTATAATAATTGATCATTCCTAGGGATGATTTGAGCTCTGAGGTTTCTTTGGTGCAGGTGCCGCTCTCACGGCTCTCACTTTCTCCTCAGCCGGGTGGAGGCCCTGTGAATCTACCCGGTGACCCAAATAAATTATCTCCCTCGCTTGGAACGTGCACTTTTCTTATTTAAACTCACTCCAGCCTGCAAGAAACGTTTTAAGACTTCTTCTAAGTTTGCCAGATGCTGTTTTTTAGTGAATCCTGTCACCAATACACCGTCTGAATAGACTACAATGTGGGACCGTCCCTGCAGTAAACTTTCCATTGTTCTCTGGAATATGGCACAAGCTGAGGAGATGCTGAAAGCAATTGTGTACATTGGTACAATTCTTTGTGGGTATTAATTGTGACAAATTCCGGGGAGGCATTATTCAACTCTAGTTGTTGATAGGCATGACTCATGTCAGGCTTTGTGTACTTTGTCCCTCCTGCCAGCTTAGCATACAGGTCTTCAATTTTGGAATGGGGAGCCTGTCTAGCTCAGCTACTTTATTAACCCGTCAGTTTGTAGTCTCCACAAATTCGGACACTTTGGTCGGGTTTAAGGACAGGGACTATGGGTGCCGCCCATTCTGAGAACTGAACAGGTTGTATAACGCCCAGTTTTTCTAGTCTGTTCAATTCAATATCGCTTTTTTCTCACAGGGCGTATGGCACCGGTCTCACCTTCATGAACCGAGGGTTTGCTTCTGGATCTACATGAACCTTGGCCTGCAGGCCCTGGATTTTCTCCAGTTTGTCCTTAAAGACAGTGGCGTACTTTCTAAGTGGCTCTGGTAACCCACTTGCTCTCAACTGGAAAATTGCAGACCATTCTAAGTTAATCTCCTTTAACCAACTTCATCCCAGGAGGCTTGGTTCCTCTCCTGCTATCACCATTAAGGGTAGATTTGCCAATTGGCTTCCATAATGGACAGTTACTCTGCTTATGCCTTTTATTTGAATGTCTTCACCCGTCTATGTTTTTAGTTTGGGGACAGTTTCTTCTAAACTTAATTGATGTTCATCATTATTCAGATATCTGAAGGTATGTCCCCCAATTACTGTAGTGGAAGGTCTCGTGTCCGCTTCCATTTTAATATTGGTTCTGTCTTTCCAACTTTCCAACTTTCAGATTAAACAATGAGTAAATGTCTGAATTTGCTGTTTCAGGCTCTTCTACATTGTAGATTTCATTGGGCTTCTTCTCTTGTTTACAAGCCTGCCTGAATCTTTCCTTGCACTGCCTCAAAATATGTCCATTTCTGTGACAATAGTAACATTGGGTAGAATTTTATGGCAGTGAGATTTCACCTTCCCGCTGAAGTCAATGGGGTTTAGAATGTCTCGCTGCATTTTACAGCCCCTTTCCCACTGAAACGGGGCCATAAAATTCTGCCCATTCAATTTTTTTAAACTGCCAATCATTAAAAGGCTGATTGTTTCCAATTTATTCAAATTATTCTTTGATTTTGTTGCTAAGTTATTTTTTTGTGCATTCATGGGATGTGGGTGTCACTGGCTAGGCCAGCATTTATTGCCCATCCCTAATTGCCCTTGTTCAGAGGGCTTTTAAGAGTCAACCACATTGCTGTGGGTCTGGAGTCACATGTAGGCCCAGACCAGGTAAGGGTGGCAGATTTCCTTCCCTAAAGGATATTAGTGAACCCGACAGGTTTTTACAACAATTGACAATGGTTTTATGGTCATCATCAGACTTATAATTCCAGGTTTTAATTGAATTCAAATCCCACCATCCACTATTGTGGGATTCAAACACAGGGTCCCCAGAGCATTACCCTGGGTCTCCCGAATATTAGTCAGTGACAATAGCACTGTGCCACCCTATTTTTTTCATTTTCGGCTAGCAGGGGCTGTTTCCTGCTTCTCGGCAGGGTCTTGGCCTTTTTTGTGCCACATTCGGCTGAGGTTTCCCACCCGATATAGAGGTCGGCGCCATTTTGCGTGCCCTGCATTGCTTTTCAATCCCTTACTGCACTTTCCATGGCCAGCGCTATCTCTAGCACCTTCTTGAAATCCAGATTCACTTCAGACGATAATCTTTTCTGAATAGTGTCCTCGTTCATACCACACACTAACAATCCCTGAGCATGCCGTTCAGAGGTGTACCGAACTCACAATGTTCTCTGAACTGCTTCAAATTTGCCATGTAGCATGCAATTGTTTCAGCCGGGGGTCTATTCATGAATTAAACCTGAACCTCCGCACCGTGACTGAGGGCTTGGGTTGAAAGGCACCCTTCGCGGTCCATCAATTCATCAAAATTCCTCAAATCTGGGGCACTGGGTGCTGTCAAACTTCAAATAAAACTGTAGGTTTTGCTTCCAGAAGTACTCAAAGGGGTCGCTCGCTTCTTCTCTTCCCCCATAATCTCATTTGCTTGAAAAAAGAATGTGAGGCATTCTATGTATTGAGACCAACCATCTGTGGCTGGTTCAAAAGGACTAATTCTTCCAAATTGTGGCATTTTGAGAGGGGATAACTTCTTCACTTCTAACGGAGCTTGCTGCTCACAATCACTGGGTGAGGTACAGTGCCAATTTCCTTTTAACTTGATTTCTTCTGTTCAATCCTGTTTTATCCTCATTGCCATTTTGTTACAGGGTGACCAAGTTGTAATATTAATGATAAAGTTGATCTGTAAACACCTCTTGGGCAGAAACTTTAATTTTATTCACAATATACTCAGCAGCAACTGCACGTGTGCTTTCAATTCCAACTCTATCTCTACACTGACTGCGGAGTTAGCCCATCCTACTCTCCTATTGGTTAGTACAGATCATGTGATCTTTCCTAACAAGTAGTATTCTCAAAGGTAGATTACGCACCAAATAAAACCATAATTACTACAGGCTGGGACTGTTCTCCTTGGAGTGAAGAAGGCTAAGAGGAGATTTGATAGAGATGTTCAAAATCATGGACAGAGTAGATGGGAAAAGCTGTTGCTGCTCACTAAAGGATCAAGCACGAGAGGGCACAGATTTAAAGTGATTTTCAAAAGAAGCAAATGTGACACGAGAAAAAACTGTCACACAGCGAGTGGTTTGGGTCTGGAATACACGGCCTGGAAGTGTGGTGGAGGCAGATTCAATTGAGGCATTCAAGTGGGCATTAGATGATTATTAGAATAGAAACAATGCACAGGGTACAGGGAAAAGACAGGGTAATCGCACTAGGTCATAATATTTATTGAGAGCTGGTGCAGGCATGATGGGCCAAATGGCCTTCTTCTGTACCATTAAAATTCTTTGATTCTGTGAAGTCCTCGGTGCTAACTGGGGCGCCGGGAGACGAGCAGACAGGAAGGGTGTGGGATGAGCAGAGGATGAAAAAATGACCAGATGGTGAAAAAGAGCATCCACTGGAAGGAAAAAAATACCATCAGCCGATCTTGGGCCAACGCTATTCATCTGTGCCAGCTGCAGGAGGAGCTGTCATTCATGACTCAGTCTCAGGCAATGCTCAACACACAAACGGCACAGACCCTGAATGCAATCCATCGTTTCCTGAAATGGATGGATGTCTAACTGTTGCTTGACACTTTAGTTCAGTTAAGTTGCTTTGAGTTCCAGTGTTGCAGTGAAAGTTACTACAATCTTGCCTCTGTGGCTCTGTCCTTGAAACAAGAAGTGGAGACTGTTCACTCCCTCAAGCCTGATACACAGGATCAGGATGAGGCCATTCAGCTCCACAAGCCTGTTCTGCTATTTTATTAGATTATCATCGATCTGTACCTCAGTTATGAAATCTTCAGTTGACCTTAACAGTTTTTTGGGAGAGCTCCAGGCTTCACTGTGCTTTGTCTGAAGTGAAGCTCCCTGATGTCAGGGGCGGTGGTGTAGTGGTATTGTCGCTGGACTGCTCAATCCAGAGACCCAGGGTAATTTTCTGGGGAGCTGGGTTCAAATCCTGCCACGGAAGATAGTGGAATTTGAATTCAATAAAAATCTGGAATTAAAAGTCTACTGATGACCATTGCTGATTTAGCTTGAGAGAAGGAAATCTGCTGTCCTTACATGTGACTCCTGACTCCAGACCACAGCAATGTGGTTGACTCTCAAATGCCCCCTGAACAAGGACAAGGGTAATTAGGGATGGGCAATAAATGTTGGCCCAGCCAGTGATACCCACATCCCATGAGTGAATAAAAACATCACCCCTGAACAGCCTTGCTCTAATGTTAAGGTTCTGCCCCCTTGGTCTGGAATACCCCTGCCCCCTCCACCACCAGAGGAAATAGTTTCTCTCTAAGGACCTTATTAACTCCTTTCATCATCTTAAACACCTCAGTTAGATCACCCAGTAACCCTTGATATTAGAGGGAGGGGGTATTTTGCCAGCAGCAAGGTAGGTGTTGGACAACCTGCCAGCTCACCCTTGGGCCAACTGAGGCCTTCAAGTGACCAATTAATAGCCAGTCAAGGGCCTCTTCCATTTGCTGCTAGTTTTTCACCTGTGGAGGGGTGTCCACGCCACATAGTGAGGCCGCCAAGTAAAACCTGTCCTCCTGGTTGTGATTTTGGGTTCAAGCAGAAAGGACCGCCCCTTCAACTACTTAACCTCGGCAGGCCTGTCTAACTCCCCCCAGCGACACCATCCCACTTGCCTTCTAGTCCCACCTCCAGCGACGCTCCTGCTCGGGGCCTGGCTGCTATCCTGCTTCTGGTCGCACTGCTGGGCCTGGAGAACTGCAGGCCCTCTGATTGGCAGGCAGCGCTTGGGGGCAGGATCCTTCCTCTGGAGGTGGGGGGGGAGTTGGGGGGGGTGGGGGGGGCGGCAGAAACCATGACCTTAGGCAGCTGACTGCCTGAGCCACGTAAAAACTGCTTCCTGGACCAGCGGAGGTGGACCTGAGCATAAAATTCAGCCCAAGGTGTCCATGGTTCCCACACAGATGTGTGCAAGAGTCTGTTGCAAAATATTGCTTCACTTTACTACTAAGGATTTCTTGACATCCAGTAACGTATGCATATACCCTAAGATCAAGCTGAACTACGTTAATTAATTTGCAGGTTAGGATTGTTTTCTTCACACTGGCTGAATATTACAACAATGAACTTTATCTCAGGACATACTGTGCACAATCCAGCCCTACATCTGTAAATGATCAGCCTTCCAGCTCTGCTGCTTACTATCCTGCTACAATTGATGAACAAAAATTGGCTGCATTCCAAATATTTCTGGTTAATACTTGCCCAGCTTCTGTTAATTGCAAAAGCCAAGAGTATAAGTTAAGCCTCTTAAACAATTGGCTGTGGTCCAAGACTAGAAAGCCCCAATTATCACTGACACCAATATTTGGTAGGATTGAGGTAATGTATCAATTCTTATCCCAAATTTCCTTTGAATTTCATTCTCTTTTAGGAAAAAACATTCGGTGTAAAACACAGATCTCTTCAGGCTAGAGTCAGCATCAAATTAGATACAGAGTAAAGCTCCCTCTACACTGTCCTCATCAAACACTCCCAGGACAGGTACAGCACGGGGTTAGATACAGAGTAAAGCTCCCTCTACACTGTCCTCATCAAACACTCCCAGGACAGGTACAGCACGGGGTTAGATACAGAGTAAAGCTCTCTCTACACTGTCCCCATCAAACACTCCCAGGACAGGTACAGCACGGGGTTAGATACAGAGTAAAGCTCCCTCTACACTAACCCCATCAAACACTCCCAGGACAGGTACAGCAAACTCCACTCGGCCATTCAGGAGTGGAAGTTAACTTGCTCTGAAGGAGCATCATACAGGCTCAAAGTATTACCTCTGTTTCTCTCTCCACATATGCTGCCAGACCTGATGAGTTTTTCCAGCATTTTCTATTTTTAATATGCTCTATGAGTATTTCTGGTGTTTGATCACACAGGGCATTGACAACAGCAAACAAATTCAGCCTTTAAAAGGTCAGCACAAACTATCTGTTCAGCGTTCACTAGCACTTGACAAACTGCTGATTCACATAAAGTCCAGCCAGATAGGTCAGAGAAAGTTTTCCTTTCTGAGGGTCATCAGAATCCAATCTGAATGTACTACTCAGTTTCTCAGAGAGTTTGCTACTGTTGAGGATATCAGAGGCAGGGGAATCTCCACTTTGGGTGCAGTCAGGAATCTGGGTGCAGATTGTACTTGAAATTCCATTCTTTTTTACACTTCAAATTTCCACCCACTCATTTACATAATCACAGAATGTCCCATGCAGCAACAGAATCGGAGGGCAGGGCAGAATCCAATCCTTCCTTTGCTTTTCTTCCCATGTAAATATATATTCCTGGATAAATTTTAATGCGGTATTTATTAATACTGCTGATAATGAATTCATCACAAAAATAAAAGTTTTTAATAATATTTCACAATGTCCCATCATCCAGCTCCCTCTGTAGAAGGGGGTCAGGTGGGAAGTGGAAGTTGAGGCTGTGTTGAGCACATTCTTCACTGGCTGCCCTCAGAGTCATATGGACATGGATTAGTGAACTGTCCTTTGGTGTCTGAGAGTTGAAGCTGAGCTTTGAGGCCATTTCCTTTGTGGTCTTGGATGAGCCATGAGCTAGGATTCCAGGTACTGCTTCAGGATGAGTCGGATTTCAAAAGGAAATCTGGCCTAAGGGCCCTCCACATGGGCACAGCGCGGAAGTTTAACAACTGCATTCTGCCTTCTCTCTGACGTCAATGTCCATGTGTTGATGCATGGGCTCAACCTCTGCTCTGGTGAGGGATGTGTTGGGGCCTCGGGAGTGGATCCAATGCCAAATTGTTCCAACTGGATGTTGTAGTCTGGCCCTGTCTCTTATTTGTAATAGAGTTGATCTGCAGACAACTTTTTAAGTGGAAACATAAGGTTTATTTACAAGACAGCCAGCAGCAGCTACATGCGTGCTTTCAACTCCGTCTCTATCACTACACTGACTGTGTAGGTTCCCCGCGCTGCTAACACATTGGTTTAAATAGATCATGTGATCTTACATCACAGGACTATTCTTAAGGGTGCAGTCCAACATGTAACAAAACCATAATTACTACATATTGCAAAGTAAATTATAAAGCAGTCAGGCAGAGTCTGCATGAATCGGACTGAATTTTACCCAATGATATGGTGTTACTGCCTCTGCACTGCTAGAGATAGAAGAACCCACATTGATACAATGCCTTTCACATCTGCAGGTCGTCTCAAAGTGCTTCACAATTAATGAGCACTTCTACTGTTTTTGAAGTGTCGTCACTGTTGTGATGTAAGAAACATGGCAGCCAATTTGTGCATGGCAAGCTCCCATAAAGAACAATGTGCTCTCTGTGTTAAAGAGAAACTACATGGTGAGGCCTGGCTCCCAAACAGACTTGTCCCTCAGGGCTCCTCACTGCAAGACTTCCTGCTCTGTTAAATAGGCATCAACGAAATGGAGGCAGATGGTTGCAGTTTGGAAGCAATGGCTTTTCTGCTGTTCTAAAGAATATAATCGCCCGGCTTATGCTGTTCAACGGAAGAGTTAATCCTTGATTTTACATTGCAAGCTTAACATTACATTGAGTCTACAGTACAGAAACATCCCTTAAGGATACCACTGTTTCTGCTCCATACAAGCCTCCTTAAACCCCTAGTTCATCTCGCCCAATCAGCATATCCTTCAATCCCTTTCCACCTCATGACTTTAAACCTTAAATGTATCTATACTATTCACCTCAACCACTCCCTGTCCTAGTGAATTCCACATTCTCACCCTCTGGGTGTAGTAATTATGGTTTTATTTAGTGCGCAATGTACCTTTAAGGATAATATATGTTAAGAAAGATCACATGGTCTGTAGTAACCAATAGGAAAGTAGCATGGGCTACCTCAGCAGTCAATGTAAAGATAGAGTTGGAGTTGAAAGCACATGTGTTGTTACTGCTGAGTATATTGTAAATAAATTTTAAGTTTCCATCTAAGAAGTGTCTGTGAATCAACTCTATCAGTAATAGCACAACTCAGCCACCCTACAACAAACTGGTGATGAGAATAAAACAGTAGAAATCAAGTTAAAAATAAATCGGCACTGTACCTCAACCAGTGATTTGAAGTAGCAAACTCTGTTGGAATTGAAAAAGTTATCCTCTCTCAAAATGCCACAATTTGGGAGAATTGATCCTTCTGAACCAGCCACAGGTGATTGGTTCAATACTTGAACGCCTCACGTTCTTTTTTCAAGCAATCAAGATTACGGGGGAAGAGCAGAGGCGAGCAATCCTCTTGAATACTTGTGGGAGCAAAATCTACAGTCTGATTCAAAATTTGATGGTACCCAGTGCCCCAGATTCAAAGAATTTCAATGAATTGGTGAACCTCGTGAAGGGTTACTTTCAACCCAGGCCCTCAGTCATGATGCAGAGGTTCAGGCTTAATTCATGAAAAGAGCCCTGGATGAGACAATTGCATGCAATGTGGCAAATTTGAAGTTATAAAATTGGTATGACTGCGAACGAAATGCTCAGAGATCGTTTAGTGTGTGGTGTGAAAAAGGACTCCATTCAGAAAAGATTATTGTCCGGAGTGAGTCTGGATATCAAGAAGACAGTAGAGATAGCGCTGGCCATGGAAATCGCTGTCAGAGACTCACAAGCAATACAGCAAAATGGCGCCAGCCTCCACATCGGGCGGTAAACCTCTGCCAAAAGAGGCACAAGAAGGTGAGACTCCACCAATAAGCGGGAAACAGCCCCCGCTAGCCAAAGAATAAAGAAAAATAACTTAGTAGTGAAATCGAAGAATAATTTTAATGGAGGTGCAAACAATCAATCTTTTAGTGATCGGCAGTTTTTAAAAATGAATGCTACTATTGTCACAGAAATGGACAAATGATGAGGCAGTGCAAGGAAAGATTCAGGCAGGCTTGTAAACAAAAGAAGAAGCCCAATGAAATCTACAATGTAGAAGAGCCGGAAACAACAAATTCAGACATTTACTCGTTATTTAATCTGAAAGTTGGAAAGACAGAACCAATATTTGTCACAGTGAAAGTAAATGGGAAACCCGTTAGAATGGAAGTGGACACAGGACCTTCCACTACAGTAATTGGGGAACATACCTTCAGATATTTGAATAATGATGAACATCAATTAAGTTTAGAAGAAACTGTCCCCAAACTAAAAACATAGACGGGTGACGACATTCAAATAAAAGGCATAAGCAGAGTAACTGCCCATTATGGAAGCCAATCGGCAAATCTACCAGTGTTGGTATTGAGAGTCAGAGGACCAAGCCTTCTAGGATGAAATTGGCTAAGGGAAATCAACCTTGATTGACCACTGAGATTTCAAGAGGAAGCTGGAAGCGTTCCTGTTCTGAAAAAGGAGTGTGTAAGGACTCAACAACCTGAAGAAATGCAGACTGTCTTAAACCAAAATCTGGTAGAACAGCAGAAGGAACTGGAATAGACCCTGTTTGTTGGCAGAGTTCAAAATGAGGTGAGCAACCTCCAAAAGGAAAAAGAAAACCTGTTGAAAGACCTTCACACATGACAAGATTCCCTCAGCTCAGAGTTTGTACCTCTGGAAAAGTATGAAGAGAAAATTAAAGAATTCAGCACCTCTCTGAACAAACTGAAGAATGAATTGGCATAGAAGATACAGCAATGTTCAATTTTCCAGGAGGCAGCAAATAAATAAAAAACAGAGATGGAAAAGCTGAAGAATCAGCTAAATGAAGCCAAAGAGGATTTGGAAGCAAAAGTCGCAGAATTTTCCAAGAAGCAGACAGATAATGAAATTTTGGGAGACTCAACCACTGAACTCAGACAAGCTGAGCTTGCATCTGAGAGGAGTCTGGCCAATAGTGAAGTCAAAAAGAAAGCGGAATTAAAGTCTCGCTAGAAAATAGAAAAGTGCAAGTTCCAAGCGTGGGAAGTAATCTATTTGGGCGTCTGGGTAGATTCATCGGGCCTCCACCCGGTTGAGGAGAAAGTGAGAGCCATAAGCACCAATGCCAAAGAATGCCTCCAAGCTGAAATCATTCCTAGGAATCATCAACTATTATGGGTGGTTCTTACCCAATTTGTTCACAGTGCTGCCCCCGCTGCATTCTCTACTCAAAAAGAACCAACGTTGGTCTTGGGAGGTGCCCCAGAAAGGTGAAACAATTGGTGCACTCGTCCAAACTGTTAGTGCATTATGACCAGACGAAAGAATTGGTGCTGACATGTGACACATCCCCGTGCAGAGCGAGAGCAGTGCTCTCTCACCGGATGGATGATAGCACGGCGGCCTGTGGTATACTGGTATTGTTGCTGGACTAGTACTCCAGTGACCCAGGGTAACTCTCTGGGGACCTGTGTTCAAATCCCACCATAGCAGATGGTGAAATTTGAATTCAATGAAAAATCTGTAATTAGAAGTCTAATGAAGACAATGAAACCACTGTTGTTTGCCTTAAAAACCCATCTGGTTCACTAACATCCTTCAGGGAAGGAAATTCGCTGTCCTTACCTGGTCTGGCCTACATGTGATTCCAGGCCCACAATAATGTGGTTGACTCTTAAATCCCTCCCAAAATGACCTAGCAAGCCACTCCCTTCTCAAGGGCAATTTGGGATGAGCAATAAATTCTGGCCTAGTCAGCAACACCCACATGCCAGGAATGAATGTTAAAAAAAATTGGAACAGCCAATAGGTAATGTGTCTGGAATGTTCATCACAGTGGAAAAGGGGTACTTGCAGGTGGAAAAACAAGACCTGTCCATCATGTTTGGTGTTAAGAAATTTCACCAGGATGTACATGGCAGCCATCAAACCATTGCTACGATTGTTTAGTGAGGACAAAACTGCCTCAGCAAGAACACAACGATGGGCTTTAATTCAGGCAGCGTACAAATACACTTTTGTACACCAGGATCTGGCAATCAAATCACAAACTCCAATTCCCTTAGTCGTTTACCTTTACAAGAAAATGACGAGCACATCCCAGTTCCACAAGAACTTGGTTTACTCTTAAATTTCTTAGATTCCTCGCTGGTATGTACTCGACAGATTAGAGACTGGACAAGTCGGGACCCAGTCCCATCTCAATTACGAGATTAGGTGCTACATGGTTGGTCACAAGAGCCTCTATCTGACGAAATGAAACTGTACTTCACCGGAAGACATGAACAAACCAGCCAGGATGGTGTTATATTGTGGGGAGTACGAGTGATAGTTCCTCCAAAGGGAAGGGAGCCATTTTTAATTGAACTACACAGTGCCCATCCTGGAATATCCCAAATGAAGACCATAGCACACAGCTATCTGTGGTGGCCTGGGATGGATGGTGAAATTGAGAGTTTAGTAAAGCACTGTGTGCAATATCAGCAACTGCAAATTTGCCAGTGACAGCTCCATTACACCCATGGGAGTGGCCAGGTAGACCCTGGGTGTGGTTACACATTGACTACATTGGTCCTTTCCTAGGAACAATGTTTCTGCTCATTGTCGATGCCCATTCAAAATGGTTGGATGTGTATGAGGTGAAGTCACCAACGTCGTCCGCTACAATTGAGAAACTACTTCAGAGTTTTGCCATTAACGGACTACCAGGAGTAGTCGTTTCTGATAACAGCACGGTATTTACGAGTGATGAATTTCAATGGTTTATCAGCCTCAACGGTATCACTCATGTGAAACCTGCACCATACCCACCCTTCCTCAAACAGACCGGCTGAAAGGGCAGTTCAAACGTTCAAGACAGGCACGAAGAAGCTAACTGGTAATTCCTTAGCAACCAAGCTAGCACACTTTCTCTTTCATTACAGGACCACTCCTCACACAACAACAGGTATCACACCTGGGGAGTTATTGTTGAAACACCGTCTCAGGATGAGATTGAGCTTAATAATGCCAAATTTAGAGGGGAAGGTGGAAAGGAGTCAGGGAAACCAGAAAACTAGTCACAACTGGCATGGTTGAGAGAGGAAATTTACCGTGGGAGAGATGGTTTACGTGAAAAATTTCAGGGAAGCACCAAAGTGGTTACCAGGTGAAACAACTGCGGATCTGGACCTCTACCTAATCACATGGAGGTGGAAGGCCAGATCATCCATAAACAAGTGGACCATTTAAGGAAGAGAGAGACAAATCACCAAGGTTTGGTTTCACCAGTGACCATGACCAGGTCTGTGTTTCCTGTTGAGGATCCTCAACCCAGGACTGACACGTCTGATGTTCATGTAAGAGTTGAGGATACAGAACTGCAAGTGACCACCGAAGCACCTGATGTTCAGGCAACTCCAGAAAAGGAGGCTCCTGATAAAGAATCTGAGGTTGTGGAGCTGCGAAATTCCACACGGACCAGGAAACCACCGGAAAGACTGAACTTGTAAATTCCTTACCCAGTGTAAATATTATGCTGTCTTGAAAATATGTACTTGTAAATATAATATGTATAGCTGAGTTAAAGGGGGAGGAATGCAGTAATTATTGTTTTATTTAGTGTGTAATGTACCTTTAAGAATAATATGTGTTAAGGAAGATCACATGATCTGTAGTAACCAATAGGAGAGTAGCAATGGGCTACCTCAGCAGTGTAGAGATAGAGTTGGAGTTGAAAGCAGACATCTAGTTGCTGCTGAGTATTTTGTAAATAAACTTAATGTTTCCACCCAAGAAGTGTCTGCAGCTCAACTCTATCGTTAATAATACAACTCAGCCACCCTATAACACTGGGTAAAGAGGATTCTCCTGAATTCCTGATTGATTTATTAGTGCCTAACTTAGCCTCATAGTTCTGGTCTCAACAGTAAATGGAAACATCTCCTCTACATTTACGCTATCAAACTCCTTAATTTTAAAGATCACCCCTCAGCCTTTTGTTTTGTAGAGAAATGAGTCATAGCCTGTTCGATCTTTCCAAATCAGTATAATTTCTCAGCTCTGGTGGGTTGAGTGTAAAATTTAAGAGTTGTTTGCTCGCAGGCCGGGCCTGTACATCTCCTTCACTCAGGTGTGGCTCGGTGGACAACGCTCTCATTTTGGAGTCAGAAGGTTGTAGGATCTGCTCCCTCGGGTATGCTAATCCATGCAGAGAGCCAATAAAAATCTTACTAATGCTTTTTTTGTTATCCATTCACAGGGTGTGGGCTTCGCTGGCTGGGCCAGCATTTATTGCCCATCCCTAATTGCCCCTTGAGAAGGTGGTGGTGAGCTGCCTTCTTGAACCGCTGCAGTCCATGTGGTGTAGGTTCACCCACAGTGCTGTTAGGGAGGGAGTTGCAGGATTTTGACTCAGCAACAGATTATGCTACTACACCTGGGCAATTTTCTACATAGCCGGGTAGATGCCAGTGTTGTAGCTGTACTGGAACAGCTTGGCTAGGGGCGCGGCAAGTTCTGGGGCACAAGTCTTCAGTACTATTGCCGGAATATTGTCAGGGCCCATAGCCTTTGCAATATCCAGTGCCTTCAGCTGTTTCTTGATATCACGTGGAGTGAATCGAATTGGCTGAAGACTGGCATCTGTGATGCTGTGGATCTCTGGAGGACGCCGAGATGGATCATCTACTCGGCACTTCTGGCTGAAGATTATAGCAAATGCTTCAGCCTAATCTTTTGTACTGATGTGCTGGGCTCCCATCATTGAGGATGGGGATATTTGTGGAGCCTCCTCCTCCAGTCAGTTGTTTCATTGCTAGATGGTAGTAAATTGTGACCATCCGGCTGCAATCGTCTAGCTCTTGCTGGCCTCGAGCATTTTGTAGCATTAGAATCACAGAATCGTTACAGTGCAGAAGAAGGACATTTGGCCCATTGAGCCTGGACTAGCTCTCTGAAAGAGCATTCTACCTTCTCCCACTCCCTTGCCTTATCCCCATGACCTTGCACATTTTTCTTTTGAGATAGCTATTCAATTCCCTCTTGAATACTTCGATTGAACCTGCCTCCAGACTCCAACCACCCTCTGGGTGAAAAAAAATTTCCTTGCATCATTTTGACTCCTCTTGCCAATTATTTTGAATCTGTGCCCTCTAGTTCTTGATGCTCTCTTGAGTGGGAACTGTTTCTCACTATTTACCCTGTCCATACCCCTCAGGATCTTGAAAACCTCTATAAGTTTCCTGCCAACCTTCTTTTCTCCAAGGAAAACAGTTCCAATCTATCATCATAGTTCTTCATCCCTGGAATCATTCTTATGAATCTCCTCTGTACTCTCTAGATACTCTCTCTTTATCCATGAGTTAAACCAATTTCCTCAACTCTCAGGTCATAAAACGTTGGCACTCTACCTTGTTGGAAGTGTGAACTAATAGCAGAATAGTGAGGACAACGGGGCATTTTGGACCTCAACAAATGACGTGAGTGACAGTCTATCTCCTTAACCACTGAGATTTAAGGATGGAGAAACAGACAGAGAAACCACAGAGCAGAAACTCAAGCAAGTTACAGCGAAATCAGGTCCAGAAATGGAAATAAAGAGAGGGAAAGAAAGACTTGACAGAAAGAGAAAAAAAAGACAGAAAAAAAGTAAGAAAAAGATTTTCAATTAAAAATTGACAATTTTTAAATCTCCAACTATAATTCACTACCTGAAGAAGTGAGATCAAATAGTTTAAATTGTTCCTTTTCTAGGCTAGAGAGATTGACTAACAATTATTAAGATTATCATGTTGTTAGATGGATATTTAGGCTGTTAATTATTATAAGTCTGAACTTTTTGTAGTGAGTTTAATTGACAATTAATTTGTAATTAATTTTCAAAAACAATAGGGAGGCTAAGGGTGAAATATGTGCAAAGCAAGCGATGGCGAGGGTAAAAGCAAAATACTGCGGATGCTGGAAATCTGGAACAGTTGGAGAGGATAGGTTATCCAGCATGTTCTGGAGCCTCACAACTCATGGCAAATCTTTTAATCCTCTAAATTTGCTGGGCGGTTCATGGACTATTTCACAGAATGGATTGTTAACACACTGCTATATCTACAGCAAGATGCAGCCCATGTTCTGATTTTGACTCCAAGGGTTATAGACTTCCTGTGAGATTAAACAGGATCTTTTGATTATCTGCTCCTATCACTGCTTGCTTGTCCCTACAACCACACCACTGCCCCACCCCCCCCAACTTCTCTCCCCCCACCCCCCGACCTTAAACCAGTTTATATTTCACCCCTTTCCTAAGATTCACTCAGTTCAGTTGAAGGGTCATGAGGACTCGAAACGTCAACTCTTTTCTTCTCCGCTGATGCTGCCAGACCTGCTGAGTTTTTCCAGGTAATTCTGGTTTTGTTTTGGATTTCCAGCATCCGCAGTTTTTTGTTTTTATCAATGTCGTCTGGCAAAACTGTCGAAACTGGAGCGAAGCATTGAGGAGTTTTAACCGTGAGTTACATCCAATGTAAACTGAGTTTCTGCCATCTTTGATGGTGGTTTATAAAACCTCCTGCTGGAGTTTGACTCCTGCCCACAGAACTGACGATGTCGTCAGATTGAGTTAATTAGCATGGGGAGTTTCTGGCGAAATGTGACTGTTTGAGAATGCTCTTCTGAGACACATTGGCTCTAGTCAGGAAGTTTCCAAAAGCTAAAAAATACTTCATTTATGAAGAAACTGACTGAATGCCAATGAAACTAATAAAGCAGTCATTCTAGTTCTGGTGACACTCAAATAGGTAAGGAGAACTTTCTCCAACCTATCTGGCTGGACTTTATGTGAATCAGCAGTTTGTAAAGTGCTAGTGAACGCTGAACAGATAGCTTGCGCTGACCTTTTAAAGGCTGAATTTGTTTGCTGTTGTCAGTGCCCTGTGTGATCAATCACCAGACTGAAATATTCACAGAGCATGTTACCTCCAGTCCTGAATGGCTGAGTGGAGTATGCTATACCTGTCCTGGGAGTGTTTGATGGGGACAGTGTAGAGGGAGATTTACTCTGTATCTAACCCCGTGCTGTACCTGTCCTGGGAGTGTTTGATGGGGACAGTGTAGAGGGTTTACTCTGTATCTAACCCCGTGCTGTACCTGTCCTGGGAGTGTTTGATGGGGACAATGTAGAGGGAGTTTTACTCTGTATCTAACCCTATGCTGTACCTGTCCTGGGAGTGTTTGATGGGGACAGTGTAGAGGGAGCTTTACTCTGTATCTAACCCCATGCTGTACCTGTCCTGGGAGTGTTTGATGGGGACAGTGTAGAGGGAGCTTTACTCTGTATCTAACCCCATGCTGTACCTGTCCTGGGAGTGTTTGATGGGGACAGTGTAGAGGGAGATTTACTCTGTATCTAACCCCGTGCTGTACCTGTCCTGGGAGTGTTTGATGGGGACAGTGTAGAGGGAGATTTACTCTGTATCTAACCCCGTGCTGTACCTGTCCTGGGAGTGTTTGATGGGGACAGTGTAGAGGGGGTTTTACTCTGTATCTAACCCCGTGCTGTACCTGTCCTGGGAGTGTTTGTTGGGGACAGTGTAGAGGGAGCTTTACTCTGTATCTAACCCACGCTGTACCTGTCCTGGGAGTGTTTGATGGGGACAGTGTAGAGGGAGCTTTACTCTGTATCTAACCCCGTGCTGTACCTGTCCTGGGAGTGTTTGATGGGGACAGTGTAGAGGGAGATTTACTATGTATCTAACCCCATGCAGTTCCTGTCCTGGGAGTGTTTGATGGGGACAGTGTAGAGGGAGTTTTACTCTGTATCTAACCCCGTGCTGTACCTGTCCTGGGAGTGTTTGATGGGGACAGTGTAGAGGGAGCTTTACTCTGTATCTAACCCCGTGCTGTACCTGTCCTGGGAGTGTTTGATGGGGACAGTGTAGAGGGAGCTTTACTCTGTATCTAACCCCGTGCTGTACCTGTCCTGGGAGTGTTTGATGGGGACAGTGTAGAGGGAGATTTACTATGTATCTAACCCCATGCAGTTCCTGTCCTGGGAGTGTTTGATGGGGACAGTGTAGAGGGAGATTTACTCTGTATCTAACCCCGTGCTGTACCTGTCCTGGGAGTGTTTGATGGGGACAGTGTAGAGGGAGATTTACTCTGTATCTAACCCCGTGCTGTACCTGTCCTGGGAGTGTTTGATGGGGACAGTGTAGAGGGAGCTTTACTCTGTATCTAACCCCGTGCTGTACCTGTCCTGGGAGTGTTTGATGGGGACAGTGTAGAGGGAGCTTTACTCTGTATCTAACCCCGTGCTGTACCTGTCCTGGGAGTGTTTGATGGGGACGGTGTAGAGGGAGTTTTACTCTGTATCTAACCCCGTGCTGTACCTGCCCTGGGAGTGTTTGATGGACACAGTGTAGAGGGAACTTTACTGTGTATCTAACTCCGTGCTGTACCTGTCCTGGGAGTGTTTGATGGGGACAGTGTAGAGGGAGATTTACTCTGTATCTAACCCCGTGCTGTACCTGTCCTGGGAGTGTTTGATGGGGACAGTGTAGAGGGAGCTTTACTCTGTATCTAACCCCGTGCTGTACCTGTCCTGGGAGTGTTTGATGGGGACAGTGTAGAGGGAGATTTACTCTGTATCTAACCCCGTGCTGTACCTGTCCTGGGAGTGTTTGATGGGGACAGTGTAGAGGGAGCTTTACTCTGTATCTAACCCCGTGCTGTACCTGTCCTGGGAGTGTTTGATGGGGACAGTGTAGAGAGAGCTTTACTCTGTATCTAACCCCGTGCTGTACCTGTCCTGGGAGTGTTTGATGGGGACAGTGTAGAGGGAGATTTACACTGTATCTAACCCCGTGCTGTACCTGTCCTGGGAGTGTTTGATGGGGACAGTGTAGAGAGAGCTTTACTCTGTATCTAACCCCGTGCTGTACCTGTCCTGGGAGTGTTTGATGGAGACAGTGTAGAGGGAGTTTTACTCTGTATCTAACCCCGTGCTGTACCTGTCCTGGGAGTGTTTGATGGGGACGGTGTAGAGGGTGCTTTACTCTGTATCTAACCCCGTGCTGTACCTGTCCTGGGAGTGTTTGATGGGGATGGTGTAGAGGGAGATTTACTCTGTATCTAACCCCGTGCTGTACCTGTCCTGGGAGTGTTTGAGGGGCACAGTGTAGAGGGAGCTTTACTCTGTATCTAACCCTGTGCTGTACCTGTCCTGGGAGTGTTTGATGGGGACAGTGTAGAGGAAGCTTTACTCTGTATCTAACCCCGTGCTGTACCTGTCCTGGGAGTGTTTGATGGGGACAGTGTAGAGGGAGTTTTACTCTGTATCTAACCCCGTGCTGTACCTGTCCTGGGAGTGTTTGATGGGGACAGTGTAGAGGGAGATTTACTCTGTATCTAACCCCGTGCTGTACCTGTCCTGGGAGTGTTTGATGGGGACAGTGTAGAGGGAGCTTTACTCTGTATCTAACCCCGTGCTGTACCTGTCCTGGGAGTGTTTGATGGGGACAGTGTAGAGGGAGCTTTACTCTGTATCTAACCCCGTGCTGTACCTGTCCTGGGAGTGTTTGATGGGGACAGTGTAGAGGGAGATTTACTCTGTATCTAACCCCGTGCTGTACCTGTCCTGGGAGTGTTTGATGGGGACGGTGTAGAGGGGGCTTTACTCTGTATCTAACCCCGTGCTGTACCTGTCCTGGGAGTGTTTGATGGGGACAGTGTAGAGGGAGCTTTACTCTGTATCTAACCCCGTGCTGTACCTGTCCTGGGGAGTGTTTGATGGGGATGGTGTAGAGGGAGCTTTACTCTGCATGGAATTTTCTGTGCCCGCTGGTGTTGGATGGGATCGGTGGTGTGAGTAGACAATATGCACAATCGGTTTCATGACGGCGTGAAACCAGTCACTCACCATCCTGACTTGGAAATATATCGCCGTTCCTTCACTGTCGCTGGGTCAAAATCCCGGAACTCCCTCCCTAACAGCACGGTGGGTGTACCTACACCACATGGACTGCAGCGGTTCAAGAAGGCAGCTCACCACCACCTTCTCAAGGGGCAACTAGGGATGGGCAATAAATACTGGGCCCAGCCAGCGACACCCACACCCTGTGAATGAATTTTTTTAAAGTTCACTGTTGTCCACTCAGCACTGACACTGGGACCATGTGTTCCACCATCAGATGTCAGGAACCTCATTGTAATACATCAGCGTATCAATATCAGGCCTGCCCATTGGAATCATCCCCTCCCCCCAACCCCACTCCCAACCCCACCTCAATCCATCCTGCTGGAATCATCCCCTCCCCCCAACCCCACCCCCACCACCCCCCCCACCTCCACCACACTGCGTCCCACTGGAATCATCCCCTCCCCCCAACCCCACTCCCAACCCCACCTCAATCCGTCCCACTGGAATCATCCCCTCCCCCCACCCCCACTCCCAACCCCACCTCAATCCGTCCCACTGGAATCATCCCCTCCCCCCACCCCCACCCCCACCACCCCCCCCACCTCCACCACACTGCGTCCCACTGGAATCATCCCCTCCCCCCAACCCCACTCCCAACCCCACCTCAATCCGTCCCACTGGAATCATCCCCTCCCCCCACCCCCACTCCCAACCCCACCTCAATCCGTCCTGCTGGAATCATCCCCTCCCCCCAACCCCACCCCCACCACCCCCCCCCACCTCCACCACACTGCGTCCCGCTGGAATCAGCCCCTCCACCCAGCCCCACCCCCACCCCCCATGTCCCACTGGAATCATCCCCTCCCCCCAACCCCCACCCCTACCAACCCCCGTCCCGCTGGAATCATCCCCTCCCCCCAGCCCCACCCCCACCCCCACCCCACCCCCCCATCCCGCTGGAATCATCCCCTCCCCCCACCCCCCATCCCACTGGAATCAGCCCCTCCCCCCACCCCCACCCCCACCCCCACCACACTGCGTCCCACTGGAATCATCCCCTCCCCCTCCCCCCACCCCCACCCCCACTCCCATCACCCCCGTCCCACTGGAATCATCCCCTCCCCCCAGCCCCACCCCCACCCCCACCACCCCTATCCCACTGGAATCATCCCCTCCCCCACCCCCACCCCCACCCCCACCACACTGCGTCCCACTGGAATCATCCCCTCCCCCACTCCCATCACCCCCGTCCCACTGGAATCATCCCCTCCCCCCAGCCCCACCCCCACCCCCACCACCCCTATCCCACTGGAATCATCCCCTCCCCCACCCCCACCCCCACCCCCACCACACTGCGTCCCACTGGAATCATCCCCTCCCCCACCCCCCACCCCCATCACCCCCCGTCCCACTGGAATCATCCCCTCCCCCTCCCCCCACCCCCACCCCCACCCCCACCCCCCCGTCCCACTGGAATCATCCCCTCCCCCCACCCCCTCCCCCTCCCCCCACCCCCACCACCCCCGTCCCACTGGAATCATCCCCTCCCCCTCCCCCCACCCCCACCACCCCCGTCCCACTGGAATCATCCCCTCCCCCTCCCCCCACCCCCACCACCCCCGTCCCACTGGAATCATCCCCTCCCCCTCCCCCCACCCCCACCCCCACCACCCCTATCCCACTGGAATCATCCCCTCCCCCACCCCCACCCCCACCCCCACCACACTGCGTCCCACTGGAATCATCCCCTCCCCCACCCCCACCACCCCCGTCCCACTGGAATCATCCCCTCCCCCTCCCCCCACCCCCACCCCCACCACCCCTATCCCACTGGAATCATCCCCTCCCCCACCCCCACCCCCACCCACACCCCCCTGCGTCCCACTGGAATCATCCCCTCCCCCACCCCCACCCCCACCCCCACCACCCCTATCCCACTGGAATCATCCCCTCCCCCACCCCCACACCCACCCCCCCCCGTCCCACTGGAATCATCCCCTCCCCCACCCCCACCCCCACCCCCACCACCCCTATCCCACTGGAATCATCCCCTCCCCCACCCCCACACCCACCCCCCCCGTCCCACTGGAATCATCCCCTCCCCCACCCCCCACCCCCACCCCCCCCCGTCCCACTGGAATCATCCCCTCCCCCCACCCCCACCCCCACCACACTGCGTCCCACTGGAATCATCCCCTCCCCCCACCCCCACCCCCACCCCCCCCGTCCCACTGGAATCATCCCCTCCCCCACCCCCACCCCCACCCCCACCACACTGCGTCCCACTGGAATCATCCCCTCCCCCCACCCCCACCCCCACCCCCCCCGTCCCACTGGAATCATCCCCTCCCCCACCCCCACCCCCACCCCCCCCCGTCCCACTGGAATCATCCCCTCCCCCACCCCCACCCCCACCCCCCCCCGTCCCACTGGAATCATCCCCTCCCCCACCCCCACCCCCACCCCCCCCGTCCCACTGGAATCATCCCCTCCCCCCACCCCCCCCCGTCCCACTGGAATCATCCCCTCCCCCCACCCCCTCCCCCACCCCCACTCCCACCCCCCCGTCCCACTCGATCGTCTGTCCACGCCGACATGTCTCACATGTAAGAGACCTGCACTTGGTGGGCTGCACTTTGAGGGGAACCTGAAGATGGGCCCAGAGCAACGATGTGCAGAGCTCGGCAGGGTCACCTATTGGACTCCAAGCTCGAGGGGCGTTAGCGGGGCGGGGGGTGGGGGGTGGGGCCAAGGGCAGCCCTGCTGTTCAGGAGAACTGTGGGGAGGGGGTTCGGACACCTGCCTTTATCTTGTGCAGAAAGGTTTCACATCTGAGTGACACGAACACTGTTCATCAGAACAAGGAGCCACAGGCAGGGAGACATTCTTGGGAGTTTATTGACATAGTGAACATTATGTACAAGTGATTAACACCCATGCTCAGACTGTGCAACTACTTTTACCGAAATGTCCTAACCCTGCCGCTACGTCTTGGTGCTCCCCGGACATCCACAGTGGAGGTGGGGGCAGCCTGCTGACTGTGACACCCTGTCTGTGATGACCTTGGCGGGCGTCCTCTGGAGGTCCGAGACCTGGAGGGTTCCGGCCTGCGTTCGGGGTCCTGCTGTGCGGCAGTGACACCCTCCTCGGCCTGTGGGGCTGGAGCTGCTGGGGTCACAGGAAGAGGGGGTTCGGACGGGGCGGACACTCTTAGAGTCATCTGGTTGGATGCCCCCGGACCTGCTGATCCTCCTCCCCATGGGTGTCCGAGGACCCCAGGCTGACGCCTTGAGAAGCAGGAGTAGCTGGAGTGAGATTGAGCTGCCCAGCATCCCTCTCACATACACACTGTTGGAGGCCAACTATGGCACCAGCGATGGAGCTGAGCCCGTGCAGCAGTGGAGAAGCAAGGTTCTGGGGCAAGGTCTCCATGGTGGCTGCCATCCTACCTGTGTTGACCTCAGTGCGTTGGCATGCCGGCGCTATCACCCTAGCCTGAAGGTGGACAGACTCCTCCATCATACCTTGCAACCTGAGGAGTGCCGTGGACATCCCTTCCTGATGTTCCCAAGTTTGCCTTTGCAGCTCCAGCAACTGTGACATGACCGAGTCCAGAGGCTCATCATCTGACTCGGACTCAGCAACGTTCTGGCCTCCAGCCATCCTCCGAGTGCCGGGGACCTGGGAAGTCCCTGCCTCCACCTGCTGTGGATCAGACAGTGCGATGTGCTCACCAGATTGTGATCCCGAGGCTACTCTAAAGCTAGATCCCACTGAGGTGTGTGTCCCTGCGCTGGTGGAGGGTGTGGGTGAGGCTGTGATGGGTCTTCAGGGAGGGTGCCTCCAGATTCCTCTTCAGAGGTTTCTTCGGGGCTTGATTGGAGGCCCTGGGTCATGGACTCCGTCTGCTGCTTCCCAGATGTGCCTGTGAAAGTGAGGGGAGATAATTAGTGCCTGGCAGTGGCCTGTGAAACAGGACACATCACTCACAGCATGGCTGTCTGATGGATGTTGCACTGCTGGACCCTCACTTGGTAGAGCAGCGCCAACCTCATCGTCAGCACAGGACCGGACCCGGTCATCACCAGCCAGCTGGAATGCTCTGTTTTCAAAGTCCATGAATACCTTGATTTCAGGTATTCCTCCACCGGTCTGTGACCTCTCCCTCTTGTTGTGTGTGAGCTTGTCCTGCATGAACAGAGATGGAGAGAGTGTAAGCAGGATGCCAGACAGGCCAGGTGATAAGTATAAAAGCAAAATACAGCGGATTCTGGAAATCTGAATTAAAAACAGAAAATGCTGGAAAAACTCAGCAGGTCTGACAGTATCCGTGGAGAGAGAAACAGAGCTAATGTTTCAAGTCTGTATGACCCTTCTCCAGATGATAAGTATACCTGGCCTGTTTGGGTGGTGAGTGGTCCCTTGGACAGGATGAGGACAATGTCAGTGAGAGTGAGAGAGTGAATGGTGATGTCCCTCGCACTGGCAGTGAGTGAAGGCCCTGTGGGTGTGTGATGGGTTTGTGAGTGTGTGAGTTGAGAGTGATGAGAAGAGCGACTTACCCTGGTGGAACGGAAGAGATCATTCATCCTCTTGTGGCACTGGGTAGGTGTCCTGTTTTGAAGGGCGTTGGCACTGACCACCACTGCCACCTCCTCCCAAGCTGGGTTAGCGCTGTTACTGCCCATCCTGCGGCCAGAGCGAGGGTATGGGACAGCCCGGCCGCCTCCATGACTCGTCACTGACCCTGGGGCCTGCTGCCTGCTTCGGTTTCAGGGCCATGTCTCCCGGGCAGCGGTGCTGGGCTGGAATCACTGAGATGTGCCTGTGGCTGGATTTTAAACATGGCGCCCGGCGTGATACAGCGGCGAGGTGATGGTGTGGCGGACGAGTGAGATCATGCTCGCCATGGAAACGGCGTGTTTCCCGGGAGAGCGTAAATAATGTGGCGGGTTTGGGATAATACATTGTGAAAACCCACCCTCACTGCCGGCGGGTAAAACATCATTTCACCAGCCTGCTACCGCACTTAGCGCCAATCTGGGATGATTCTGCCCGCTGTACCTAACCCGGTGCTGTACCTATCCTGGGAGTGTTGGAAACTATTCCCTGAAATTGACTCTGTAGCATCACCTACATGGGTAAAAATTTCAATGAGAATAAAAAAAGTTGCAAGTCATTGTTGTTTATTTTTACGGCTGTGATTTGAACCTATGATTCTGGTTAAACATGTGTGGAGCTTGATATTTACAAGTAAATCAGTGACAAATTGATTGTCTCCACCTGACTCCACTGCAGGAATAGTAAGACTGTCTTATCCACTGACATGTTTTCACTCAGCAGTTGGCGGAGGGCAACAGTGAGCCCGAGTGAAACAGATTCAAAACTTGTTCGTTATATAGAAATATAGATATTTTTTATAGAAATATCTGTGCCCTCCCTCCATCTGTCAACCCATATTTACTGAGGGAGTCAGAGGGTCAGTACTGAGGGAGTGCTGCATTGTCAGAGGGTCAGTATTGAGGGAGTGCTGCACTGTCAGAGGGTCAGTATTGAGGGAGTGCTTCACTGTCGGAGCGTCAGTATTGAGGGAGTGCTTCACTGTCAGAGCGTCAGTATTGAGGGAGTGCTGCACTGTCAGAGGGTCAGTATTGAGGGAGTGCTTCACTGTCGGAGCGTCATTATTGAGGGAGTGCTTCACTGTCGGAGCGTCAGTACTGAGGGAGTGCTGCACTGTCAGAGGGTCAGTACTGAGGGAGTGCTGCACTGTCAGAGGGTCAGTACTGAGGGAGTGCTGCACTGTCAGAGGGTCAGTACTGAGGGAGTGCTGCACTGTCAGAGGTCAGTATTGAGGGAGTGCTGCACTGTCAGAGGGTCAGTATTGAGGGAGTGCTGCACTGTCAGAGGGTCAGTATTGAGGGAGTGCTGCACTGTCAGATGGTCAGTACTGAGGGAGTGCTGCACTGTCAGAGGGTCAGTACTGAGGGAGTGCTTCACTGTCAGAGGGTCAGTATTGAGGGAGTGCTGCACTGTCAGAGGGTCAGTACTGAGGGAGTGCTGCACTGTCAGAGGGTCAGTATTGAGGGAGTGCTGCACTGTCAGAGGGTCAGTACTGAGGGAGTGCTGCACTGTCAGAGGGTCAGTATTGAGGGAGTGCTGCACTGTCGGAGCGTCAGTATTGAGGGAGCGCCGCACTGCAGGAGGTGCTATTTTTCGAATGGGACATTACACTGAGCCTCACACACACACACACACACACGCACACAGAAAAGTTCTATATACAAATGGACATGCATACACAAGTACACAGACAATTCTAACCTGCATTTGAAATGTAGAATATGAAAAAGATGAGGAAAGAGCAAGAATCAATCACATTTGCCGCTGGAGTCCTAGCAGTGACACAGATGGGCTGGGCTGATAGCCTGCTCCTGTGCTGCAGTCACTTTGGGTCCATCCTCAGTTAAGCCTGTTCACGATGTCCTGCACAGATTGTTGATTTAGGACACAAAAACAAAAATACCTGGAAAAACTCGGCAGGTCTGGCAGCATCTGTGAGTTTTTCCAGGTATTTTTGTTTTTGTTTTCAATTTCCAGCCTTCGCAGTTAATTGTTTTTCTCTTGTTGATTTAGGAGTCTGGCCTTCATCAGTCAGACTACATCAGTCAGAAAGATGACCATTTAATGGGCTTCCCCCTTGTCTTCTGAGCTGCAGTTTCGATGAAAGCTTTTCATTCACATCAAATTAGTGACAACAAGCAAGATGCATGCACAAAAGAGAAGGACTGATCCCTGTCAGCTCTGTTAGTCAATGTTCCTCAGAATGCTGCTGTGTTATTTGCCCCTGATTGTTCGGCCGTGATCACCTGCTGCCCATTGACAAACTCTCCATCCCTGACACCCCCACCCTCCCCACACCCAGCGGACATTGTCTGAGGGATAAATGGGGCTCCCAGATGTCATGCTTGATGGAAGACGTTCCCCTCCAGGTGCCACAATTCTGCGATCAACACCCTCCATGCCTCATACAGTCCTCCTCCCCCATCCCCGGGTCCCCTCATGCCTTTACTCAGGTTTGCTTTCAGGTTTTCCTGAAGCTTGGGCAGCTCATAAAATCATAGAGGTCTACAGCACAGAAAAAAGCCCTTCGGCCCATCGAGTCTGCGCCAGTCAAACAGGTACCTAACTATTCTAATCCCATTTTCCAGCACTAGGCCCATAGTCTCGTATGCCATGGCATCGCAAGTGCAATCCAAATACTTCTTCAATGTTATGAAGGTTTCTGCCTCCACCACCCTTTCAGGCAGTGAGTTCCAGATTCCCACCACCCTCTGGGTGAAAAAATTCTTCCTTACATCCCCTCTAAACCTCCTGCCCCTTACCTTAAAGTTGTACTCCCTGGTTATTGATCCCTCCACCAAGGGGAAAAGTTCCTTCCTGTCTACCCTATCTATGCCCCACATAATTTTATACACCTCAGTCATGTCCCGCCTCAATCTCCTCTGTTCCTGGGAAGATAACCCCAGTTTATCCAATCTCTCCTCATAACTAAAACTCTCCAGCCCAGGCAACATCCTGGTAAATCTCCTCTGCACTCTCTCCAGTGCAATCACATCCTTCCTATAATGTGGATTCCAGAACTGCACGCAATACTCCAGCTGTAATCTTGCCTAACAAGTATTATTCTTAAAGGTACAATACACACTAAATTAAACAATTATTATTACATTCCTCCCCCTTTAACTTGGCTATGCTTAGTATATTTACAAGTACATATTTTTGAAGACAGCATAATATTTACACTGGGTAAGGAATTTACAAGTTCAGTCTTTCCGGTGGTTTCCTGGTCCGTGTGGAATGTCGCAGCTCCACAACCTCAGATTCTTTATCAGGAGCCTCCTTCTCCGGAGTTGCCTGAACATCAGGTGCTTCGGTGGTCACTTGCAGTTCTGTATCTTCAACTCTTACAGAAACATCAGACGTGTCAGTTCTGGGCTGAGTATCCTCAACAGGAAACACAGACCCGGTCATGGTCACTGGTGGAACCAAACCTTGGTGATTTGTCTCTCTCTTCCTTAAATAGTCCACATGTTTATGAATGATCCAGCCTTCCACCTCCACATGGTAAGGTAGAGGTCCAGTCACTGCACTTATTTCACCTGGTAACCACTTTGATCCTTCACTGAAATTTTTCACGTATACAGTCTCTCCCACAGTAAATTTCCTCTCCTGACTATGTCAGTTGTGTCTAGTTTTCTGGTTTCCCTCACTCCTTTCCACCTTCCCCTCTAAATTCGGCTTTATTAAGCTCAATCTCATCCTGAGACGGTGTTTCAACAATAACTCCCCAGGTGTGACACCTGTTGTTGTGTGAGGGGTGGTCCTTAATGAAAATGAAAGCGTGCTAGCTTGGTTGCCAAAGAATCACCAGTTAGCTTCTTCATGCCTGTCTTGAACGTGTGAACTGCCCTTTCGGCCAGTCTGTTTGAGGAAGGGTGGGTATGGTGCAGGTTTCACATGAGTGATATCATTGAGGCTGATAAAAAATTGAAACTCAGTACTCGTAAATACCATGCTGTTATCGGAAATGACTACTCCTGGTAGTCCCTGAATGGCAAGACTCTGATGTAATTTCTCAATTGAAGCTGCCGACGTTGGTGACTTCACCTCATACACGTCCAAACATTTTGAATGGGCATCGACAATGAGCAGAAACATTGTTCCCAGGAAAGGTCCAACGTAGTCAATGTGCAACCACACCCAGGGTCTACCTGGCCACTCCCATGGGTGTAATGGAGCTGTCACTGGCAACTTTTGCAGTTGCTGATATTGCACACAGTGCTTTACTAAACTCTCTATTTCTCCATCCATCCCAGGCCACAATATATAGCTGCGTGCTATGGTCTTCATTCGGGATATTCCTGGATCGGCACTGTGTAGTTCAATTAAAAGTGGCTCCCTTCCCTTTGGAGGAACTATCACTCGTACTCCCCACAATAAGATACCATCCTGGCTGGTTATCTCATGTCTTCTGTTGAAGTACGGTTTCATTTCATCAGATATGGGCTCCTGTGACCAACCATGTAGCACTTGTTCTCATACATGAGATAGGACTGGGTCCCAACTGGTCCAGTCTCTGATCTGTTGAGCACATATCGATGAGGAATCTAAGAAATTTAACAGTGAAACAAGTTCCTGTGGAACTGGGACGTGCTCATCATTTTCATGTAAAAGCAAATGACTAAAGGCATTGGAGTTTGCGATTTGATTTCCAGGCCTATATATGGACATGTATTCATTTGCTGCCAGAATTAAAGCCCATTGTTATGTTCTTGCTGAGGCTATGGGTGGTATAGCCTTGTCCTCACCAAACAATCCCAGCAATGGTTTGTGGTCTGAAACGATTGTAAAATGATGTCCATGTACGTACTGGTGAAAGCTTCTTTCTGGGGCGCCTCCCAAGACCAACGTTGGTTCTTTTTAAGTAGACAATGCAGCAGGGGGCGGGGGGGGCAGCACTGGAGATAAATTGGGTAAAAACCACTCATAATAATTGATCATTCCTAGGAATGATTTGAGCTCTAAGGCGTTCTTTGGCGCAGATGCCTCTCTTATGACTCTCTCTTTCTCCTCAGCCAGGTGGAGGCCCTATTAGTATTTCTGTATCTTCCTTCTACGTGCTTTCTTTGTTCTAGCACAGACTTTAATTTCAGCCTTCGTTTTAACTTCACCATTGACTTCAGATGCAAGCTGAGCTCGGTGGCTGAGTCAAAGTTTCATCATCTGCCTCTTGGGAACTTCTGTGACTTTTGCTTCCAAAGCCTCTTTGGCTTCATCTAGCTGATTCTTCAGTGCTTCGCCAGACAGCTAGCTTCACCAAGCAGGCACTGCCTTGGAGTTTATCCAAACTCCTGTCTCCTGGCTGTATCCTGCTATACATTGCTCCCTGGGTTCTTCTGAACCCTCTCTGAGTAACAGGGCTTCTCCTGAGCTCTCTTACATCACCAGGGCTTCTCCTGATCCCTCTTCTCATTTCTTCTGCTGTGCTTCCATTCTACTGTTTGAGACAGCCTTCATTTCTTCATGTTGCTGAATGGTTACACATTCCTTTTGCAGTTGATCTTGAAGGACAATCAACTGGTTCTTTAACCTGTTTAATTTCTTGTTTCCCTCCCTCTGGGGTGTCCTGTTGCACTTGGCAGAGTTGCCTTAATTTTAGGGCCTCTTATTCCCTTCGGCAGTGTTGCCCTCTCTCTGGGCTCTCTTGCTCCCTTTGGCAGAGTTGCCCTTCTCTGGGGTCTGTTCTAATTTTCTGTCCATAGCCATTTTTCTTGTATTTACCACTTTAAATGTATTGCCGCTTTAAGACCAGCTGCTGATTTTTTCACTTGGACTATCTCTGCAGCTGTCAGCTTTTCTGTGCTGGGTTCCCCGGACAGGGGTCCTGCAACCCCAATCCTATTGCTTCAATGTCAGGAATGCTCCGGGAGATTTGTCAGCCATTTGGATTGGGACCTGTTTCTTCTTTAACCTAGAACGGCCTGGCAAGTATATCTTCCTTTCTTTTTAACTTGTTTCTTCTGTTCAGTCCCGTCTTATACTCATCACCAGTTTGTTGTAGGGTTGCCGAGTTGTACTATTGATGATAGAGTTGATCTGCAGACACTTCTTGGGTGGAAACATTAAGTTTATTTACAATGTGCTCAGCAGCAACTACACTTGTGCATTCAACTCCAACTCCATCTCTACACCAACTGATGATGTAGCCCGAGCTACTCTCCCATTGGTTGCTACAGATCATGTGATCTTGTCTAACAAGTATTATTCTTAAAGGTATATTGCACACTACATAAAACCATAATTACTACACTCCGCCTCTCCAGGGAGGCTGTGACCTCCATTTGTCAGATGACTGGCCCGAGGTCATCTCCAACTGTGTGGGTGGACACCCCATTCCAGCGGCTCTGAAGGTCACAGTGGCCCTAAACTTCTATAACTCCAGCTCTTTCCAGGGCTCAGTGGGAGATCTTTGTGGAGTCTCCCAATCAGCTGTCCACAGTTGCATCAAGATGGTGAGAGAAGCTCTGTTAGAAGGTGGGTAATGACATTTATTCATTTCCATATGGATGAGGTCAGCCAGGCTGTGCCAGCCAGAGGCTTTGCAGCGATTGCTGGGTTCCCCCGTGTCCAGGGTGCAATTGACTGCGTACATGTGGCCATCAAGGCGGTCAGTGGGTCAGCCGGGTACCTTCGTCAACAGGAAGGGATTCCACCCCATGAACGTGCAGATAGTGTGTGATCACAGGATGCTGATTCTACAAGTCTGTGCCAGGTACCCTGGCAGCTCCCATGACACTTACATCCTGAGACTCTCCCAGGTGCTGAGGCTCTTCAGTGCTCCAGCCCGGCTGGATGGATGGCTGCTGGGTGACAAGGGCTATCCCCTCAGAAGGTGGCCCATGATGCCTCTCAGCCACCCAGGAACAGAGGCAGAGCAGCGGTACAATAGGGGTCATGCCTTCACAAGGGTGGTGGTAGAGAGAACCATAGGGCTTCAAGATGTGCTTCCAATGTCTGGATGGCTCAGGGGGTGCAATGCATTACCCCCCAGAGCGGGTGCCACTGACAGTGGTTACACGCTGCGCTCTCCACAATCTGGCACTGGCAAGGAGGGACCCACTGCAGGAAGAGGATCTTGAGGCAGCTGCACAGGCCCCAGAGGATGGATGCAGTAGTGAGTCAGAAAAGGGGCACGGTGAGGAGAACGGTGAGGGTATGGAGGCAGACCGCTGGATCCTTCAGGGAGGCAGGGACACCAGGGACACATTGATCCAATGTTCCTTCAAGCAAGGCTGCCAAAGATCTGCTTCCACTTCACGACAGGGCTGCTGCCTCTATCCCAGATGTTTCAAATGACCCTTTCATTTGAACCCAAAGTCCACTCAGTATTTGTGCAATAAAGTTTAGAGCTACTCATGTCCAACATTTCATACTGGCGGTCTCTGCACCTACAAAACAAGTGAAGCATTCTCAGGCCATTAAAACAAAAGCAAAATTTATATCATGTTGGCACACGCATCAAATGAACAAAACAATATATAGTGTTAATGTCCACACCAGTAAACATATTAACAAAACATGGCAGAACAGAAGATCACCACCAACAGCCCCTCCTGTGCTGATGGTGCCTTTAACTTACGTTTGTGGGTGCTGAGTCTTGGTGCTCCCCCCTCGCTGACAGCAGCATTGGAGACAGCTGCTCACTCTGCTGTCCTGTTGACCTTGATGACCTTGGCGGGCGTCCTCTGGCCAGTGGAGCCTGTGCTGGTCCCACCTGGGAGGGAGCGGCCAGTGCCATGACTGGTATCTCCCCAGTCACCGCAGCCTCATCAGATACCACGGTCACTGGCAGAGGGGCAGAGGAGCTGCTGCCATCATCCAGAGCACCCTGAGAGGAGCCCGCAGGGATAACAGGCAGCTCGTGTGCCAACGTGAGGTCACTCTGGACCTCCCTGCTCACCATTGATGGACGGGCACCGAGCTGGGATACTGGGTGCCCCATCCATCTCCCACACTGACACTGACCACCTGAGGTCATTGCCTGTGTGAGGGCTGCAGGTCCGAGAGCAACCCCAGGAAGCCCTGATTCTGCTCCTAGAGGAGCTTCCATGAGAGTCACCAATCTCTCAATGGACGAGACAGTGCGCTCGGCCATGAGGGTCAACGCAGTGCTCACACTCCGCATGGGCTCCTCCATAACGGAGACCATGACACGCAGACCCTCATGGATCTCCGCCAGACCCTCCCACACATCCCGCTGGACATCCAGCATCTTCTGCCTAATGGACGGCTCCAGAGGCTCATCATCTGCCTTTGAATCAGCATCATCCTGATCCCCAGCAGCCCTCCGATTGCCGGTGCCCTGGGTACTCTCTGCCTCCGCCTGCCCCTCAAGCGAGTGTGAAGTGCCCTCACTGCTGTGCACCAACATTCTAGCCAAAGATCTAACGCCCAGCGAGGTGCTGGTATCTGCGCTGGTGCCTGTTTCAGAGAGGGGGTGTGATGCAGGGGCACCTAAAGCCCAGTGGTCCTCTGGCATCAAAGGTGGCTCTCTGGGGTTCTGGCGTTCGAGGGTGAGCTGGGGATTTTAGGGGAGAACAAGGAAATGTCATTAGTTACAGTCATCACACTGTCACTGGGCATGCCAGACACCCTGGTGAGACCAGGGAGACCTGCATCATGATGCCATCATTTTTCAATGATCAATGAGGACTCCAGGTTTGAGGATCCCATCAATGAAGAGACTGCACTAGAATGGTTGCACAATCCGAAACTCTCACCTCTGTGCACTGAACTCTTACCTTCGTCTGACACCCCTACCCCTCCACGAATGGCTGAACAAGATGGGTGCTGGCTCTCCAGCTCCAAGGCATCCATCTCATACCTCGTCAGAATGAGGAGGTTTGAGGGGCCTCCGCCTGTCTTAGTTCTTTCGTTGGTTTGTCTTCTCTCCTCCTGAAAGGACAGAGGAGCATTGATGAGTCCACTCTCTACCTGCAGCACCATTACAGCCTGGACAACCCCAGCTGAGGGACACCTCGCTGGGCACGTCCGAATCCTGGCCCTCGAGCCGCAAGACACTCAGTCCAAGCAGCCGGGACTCATCCCCTTGACCAGCTCTGGCATCGGTGACAGTTGGTGCTCAGACTCCAACGCCCCTGATCTCCACAAGGGGGACGGCCAGACCTTAACACTTCTGCACACTGCTCCATGCCAACACGGTACTCACCCTTGCCGAGCGCAGCAATCGATGAACCTTTTGTGGCGCTGCACCCACGTGGGCCACATAACATCGTGGCCATTGACCTCCTCCCAGGCCTTTTTGATCAGCTGTGGCAGCCTCCTCCTGCCATCGCTGGGTAGGAAAGTGCCCCATCTGGCACTAAACCCCCCCTCCATGAGGACAGGCTCCAAAGATTCTCCCCCGTCAGGGAGCTGCCTCTGCTGGTTTTAAAACACCTGCCAGGTCGCCATAGGATCCAGCGCTGGACAGGCCGCTACCCTCGCCCGGCCCTCCCCAACCATTGAGAGCACACCTTGCACGCTGGGCAGACCTTAACTGGCCATCCAGCCTGAAATCGTGTGAGCAATGTGACCATAGCTGGGAGCGGATTCCACATCCACCTCTGCTCCCGCTGACTCGGCACGCACACCAAACATGAAATTCAGGCCCTGGTCTCCGTACTATAAAAAAGACATAGAAGTACAGATTTTCACCGCGGTATCAACACTGAGAGATTACAGCTATCAGGAAAGATTAAAGAGGTTGGGGCCTGTCACTATCGAAAAGCAGAGACTTTGAGATGACCTGATAGAATATTTAAAATGATGCGTGTGTTGGGCAGGGCAGATACGGAGAGTAGTTGTCGTGGTGCAGCGGGTTCCGTCCCTCCCTCGGGCCTCTGGGCTCGAGTCCCACTTAATGGGCATGAGAGGTGTGTTTATGGCTTGTCAATCTGTAAACCCCTCTGATATTCCAATGGCCGGCAGTGAGATTGGGACAGTCTCCTGGTCAGCCAAGACTGTGTGGTAGCTGCAGGGCAAGAGCCTCCCCGTGTTAAAATACTCCACATGCAAGCTCCTGCCACAGGCTCTGGAGCAAGCGTCCTCCTCATCTCGAGGGAGAGAGAGAGAGAGAGAGATATGGAGAAAATGTTTCCACTTGTAGAAGAATCCAAAATTAGTGGCTCTAACCAGATAGTTACGAATAAATCCAAAAAGGAAATAAGGAGAGAGCGATGAGAATGTGGAACTTGCTACCAGAGGAAGAGGTTGAGGCAAATAGGTTAGATACTTCCAAAAGGAAACTGGACAAGTACATGAAGGAAAACAGAATAGAAAGATTTGCTGAAACACAGTAACACAAGTAAAACCACACTCTCTGTGGCTGCTCCACCAAAAACCTTTCAAAATCTGAAACACCCTCTGGTGATGTCAGCCCTCAGTCTTCTCCTCTCATGAGAAAAGAGACAGAGTTGGTGAGGGGGGAGATCTTTCACCCAGAACAGGGCCGGAAAATCCCGGCCAGAGTCTGTTCATCCTTTCCCGATAGTTATAACGCTCACAGTTCCGGCATCATCCACGTGAACCTTTACTGTACTTGCTCCTGTAACTTTATATCCTCTATGTAACATATTTTATATTAAGGTGACCAGAACTGCGCACGCTACTCCGAGTGCAACCTTTGGCCGCACCCACTTGAGACCCTTCCTGAGTCCCAATAGAATTTAGGACAGAAATTAAAGACAGGGTAAAACCTGCACATCCCCCCCCTAACCCTCAGAGTCTCCTCTGGTTGAATGCTACACCCTGCACCAGCATGGGGGTTTTGGTCAGCCAATCTCTATGGTCCCTCTGACGGTAACCATGTGAAACAGTACAGTTCACCCTTCTCAATCCGGAGTTTGGCACTGGAGGTGGTTGTGTTGCTTCAGTTTGCATTTGGAAGTGTTCTACTCAATCGTATCACTTTTCAAGAGGCCCATTTAGAGACAAAGGACTTTCGAACCCAAACCCCCTACAGCCCAGGATAAACACCAACTCAGGTACAAAAGGACAACTCCACAATGTATTTTTACCAAGAACTAGTAGGAGATTAAACAGGTTCTGTCTGATATTTTGCCTTTTTGAAATCATTAAGATCCCAAAGCTAACAATATATACCAGAAAACTCCACTCCCTGCCTTTTGCAGTCTAATTAACTCCTTGTGGCCATTGCTTACTGGATTGAGAACATGTTTCAATTCTTTATTCTCCCCAAAATATTGAGCTGACCTGTATTGACACCCCCGCCCCACCCCGCCCCCGCCCCATGCAGTTCAGCAACATAATTGGCAACATTCTCATCCTTGGTTTCAAATCCCTCCTCATCTGTTTCCTCCTATAACCCTCCGAGATCTCTGAGCTCCTCCAATCCTGGTGTCTTGAGCATCCGCGATTTTAATCGCTCCACCATTGGCGGCCCTGCCTTCAGCTGCCTGGGTCCCAGTCTCTGGAACTCCCTCCCTAAACCTCTCCACCTCTCTATTTCACTTTTGTCCTTTCTGACAGTCCTTGAAACCTGCCTCCTTGACTAAGATTTTTGATTACCTGACCTAATATCTCCTCGTGTGTAATGGTGTCATAACTCTGTTATATAATCACTCCTGTGGAACACCTTAGGGCATTTCGAGATGCTATATAATTGGAAGATGTTCTTGATGAGTGAAATGAGGACAGGGACCATGAGGTAAAGAAGCAAAAATAAACACTGCAAATTATGGGAATTGTAAAAGGAGAAGCTGCTGGGGAGGGTGAGCAGGTTAATTAGCTGCTGTAACTTCTCCAGACTTCTGTCTTCGTCAGAAGTGTTTGTGGGAGTTACAGTTTCTGACGAATGAGACTCCACATGTAGGGGAAGTCTGCATTCATTTCACTCGCCCCGCACCTCTCATACAATCTTCTCAAACTGGTTTACTTAATTTAACTTAATTTAATTTTATTTTATTTTTGAAGTGCAGTCACTATTTCTTTCCATGTCAGCAAACATGGCAGTCAATTTCAGAGCAGCAGCATCCCACACAGAACCAAATGAGATTGCTAAGATTTCATGTTTACATTCTCTTGGACTCAGTGTTATCAGCCACTCCCTTAAGCAGGTCCTGTGTCCCCCCCAGTGCAAGGAGCTTACCCACATTACCCAATATCTTGTCCATGCCACGGCAGAACCCTGGGGTCATAACAATGAAATGCCCTGCTATGTGAGTGTCATTATACAACTTTGGTAAGTGCTGTCAGATGCCCATCTCTCAGCAGGTGGATCAACTAATGCTTGAGTGAGGTAGGGCCCAGTATAAATCAACTAGCTGATTTGTACAGTCAGTAATATCTAAGCATGCCACACCATCCCTGTTAGCAAGATGAATACAATGTTTTTGACTAACTTCCTCAAGTACTGTGCTTAAAGGGACACTGTTCTCTCCTTGGGGTCAGAACATAGGAACAGGAGGAGGCTATTCAGCCCCTCTAGACCATAAGACATAGGAGCAGAAATTAGGCCATTCGGCCCATCGAGTCTGCTCCGCCATTCAATCATGGCTGATAAGATTCTCACCCCCATTCTCGCCGCCTTCTCCCCGTAACCTTTGATCCCCTTACCAATCAAGAACCTATCTAGCCAGTTCTGCCAATTAATTTGATCATGGCTGATCTATCTTAACTTCACCTTAACTCCAGTCTACCTTAACTCCGTCTTAACTCCGATCTATCTTAACTCTATTTGTCCACCTTGCCTCGGTAACTCTTAAACCCCTTACCCGTGGATAAATCAGATAGGCAATGGCCAATCAGATTTCAGCATTGCTGAGGTCTGGTCAATCAGCATAAAGTAGGGGCAGGACCACTGATTTTGAGATTTGGAGGCGGTTCAGGAATGGGCACCAAAATCTCACTGAGCCAATGAGGTTCCTCCGATCGGAAACCGCTTCTGGTATGGTTCCCATGCAAGGAGGAGGCCTTTTGTGCTCAGAGCCACATCGCTGAATTCAAGGAAACACAATTATAAACTGAATAGAAAGAAATGTTGAACTTTTTGTTGGGCCTTGGCTTCTTCCCAGCTCTCCTCCACATACCCCCAGCAGCCCTGCTTCTGGTCCTCTGGCCCCGGCTTCTCCCACGCTGTTCCCTGGCTCTCCCCGTGTCTCCCCCAGTGGCCCCGGTTCTCCTGCACCTCCTCCCCAGCTCTCACTGTTCCCGGCAGTGACGCACCTGCATTCAGGCACCACTAGGCTTCAGGCCTCACTCATCTGAGCATCATCTGCACCTCCCCCAAGTGAGGTTGAGTCAGTGAGTGCGAGTGAATGATGATTGAGTGAGTGAGGGTTGAGTGAGTGAGTGAAGATTGAGTGAGCGGCGAGGGGTGAGTCAGGGGGACTGTAAGCATGAGGGTGAGTATGGGTCGTGAGTGAGTGAGAGTGAGTGTGTGAGGGAGAGTGAGTGAATGAGGGTGAGTGAGTGAGTGAGGGTGGGTGAGAGTGAGTGAGAGTGAGTGTGTGAGGGAGAGTGACTGAGTGAGGGTGAATGAGAGTGAGTGTGTGAGGGAGAGTGAGTGAGTGAGGGTGAGTGAGAGTGAGTGTGTGAGGGAGAGTGAGTGAGTGAGGGAGAGTGTGTGTGAGGGAGAGTGAGTGTGTGACGGTGAGTGAGAGTGAGTGTGTGAGGGAGAGTGAGTGAGTGAGGGTGAGTGAGAGTGAGTGTGTGAGGGAGAGTGAGTGAGTGAGGGAGAGTGTGTGTGAGGGAGAGTGAGTGTGTGACGGTGAGTGAGAGTGAGTGTGTGAGGGAGAGTGAGTGAGTGAGGGTGAGTGAGAGTGAGTGTGTGAGGGAGAGTGAGTGAGTGAGGGAGAGTGTGTGTGAGGGAGAGTGAGTGTGTGACGGTGAGTGAGAGTGAGTGTGTGAGGGAGAGTGAGTGAGTGAGGGTGAGTGAGAGTGAGTGTGTGAGGGAGAGTGAGTGAGTGGGGGAGAGTGAGGGTGAGTGAGGGTGAGTGAGAGTGAGAGTGTGAGGGAGAGTGAGTGAGTGAGTGAGAGTGTGAGTGAGGAAGAGTGAGTGAGGGAGAGTGAGTGAGTGAGTGAGGGAGAGTGAGTGAGTGAGGGTGAGTGAGTGAGTGAGGGAGAGTGAATGAGAGTGAGTGAGTGAGGGAGAGTGAGTGAGTGAGGGAGGGAGAGTGAGAGAGTGAGTGAGGGTGAGTGAGAGTGAGTGTGTGAGAGAGAGTGTGAGTGGGGGAGAGTGTGAGTGAGGGTGGGTGAGTGAGTGAGGGAGAGTGAATGAGTGAGGGAGAGTGAGTGAGTGAGGGAGAGTGAGTGAGTGAGGAAGAGAGTGTGTGAGGGAGAGTGAGGGAGAGTGAGTGAGTGACTGAGGGTACCCAGGTGCAGTATTCATCATTGTGACGTTTCTCTGAGCGCTGGAGTATTCTCCATTTGGCTCCACCACCTCCACCTCCACCTCCTCCTCCTCCTCCTTCTCTCCACCTCCTCTTCTTCTCCGCCACCTCCACTACCTCCACCATCTTCAGCAACACCAGGATCGGCTGTGCAGGCTCCTTGTGCCACACTTGAACCAGTTCTGGTGGATCCAGGTGACTGTGGTCCCTGCCACATCCCTCTCCATTTCTTGTGTTTTTGTGTACGGCTCGAGATGTGGAAATTCTCCATTTTTGTCAAGTTGCCTGCGCTGTAATTTCTTTCTGCGCAAAAAACAGTCAGAAATGAAACAATTAATGAACATGCATAAGATGGATTTTCAGTTTGGGTATTATCCCAGGCCCTGACCTGTTGCATGTTGAACACCATTCCTATTCTCATAGACACGAGGCTGATAATCATTCAGCTGCCCAAAACTCACATTTAAATCAGAGGGATAGGGGCACCTCGGAGTCCCAGAGTGACCCTGCCAGGGCAAGGGACATGCTCGGCTTCAGCCTGTCACCAGTTCAGCTCCTGGTAAATCACAACTGGACATAGCCCAGAGTCAGCTGACATAATTGGGGGCAAAGTGCTTTCTGGTTGACCCCAGGTACACACCAGTTATTCTGGTTCAGATGTGGCCCAGTTACAGCTGTTTTTTTTACCCTTCTGGGCAACAAAAATCTTTCAATCTCAGTTTAGTGATTTTCAATTGACCCCAGCATCCACAGTACATTTGCAGGGGAAAGAATTCCAGATTTATACTTCCCTTTGTGTTTCCCCTCAACAACCCTCACTCACCAATTTACAAGCCAATCAAAACCTACGGTGGTTTCCAGGTCAGGCAACCCCAAATCTAATTGGTGATTAAGTGCAGCACCTTCTAATGTGAAACATAGAGACATAGAAACATAGAAACTAGGAGCAGGAGTAGGCCATTCGGCCCTTCGAGCCTGCTCCGCCATTCATTATGATCATGGCTGATCATCCAACTCAATAGCTTGCTCCCGCTTTCTCCCCATATCCTTTGATCGCTTTCGCCCCAAGAGCTATATCTAACTCCTTCTGGAAAACATACAATGTTTTGGCATCAACTACTTTCTGCGGTAGTGAATTCCACAGACTCACCACTCTCTGGGTGAAGAAACTTCTCCTCATCTCAGTCCTAAATGGTCTACCCCATATCCTCAGACATGACCCCTGGTTCTGGACTCCCCCACCATCGGGAACATCCTTCCTGCATCTACCCTGTCTAGTCATGTTAGAATTTTATAGGTTTCTACGAGATCCCCCCTCATTCTTCTGAACTCCAGTGAATATAATCCTAACCGACTCAATCTCTCCTCATATGTCAGTCCTACCATCCCAGGAATCAGTCGGGTAAACCTTCGCTGCACTCCCTCTATAGCAAGAACATCCTTCCTCAGATAAGGAGACCAAAACTGCACACAATATTCCAGGTGTGGTCTCACCAAGGTCCTGTACAATTGCAGCAAGACATCCCTGCTCCTGTACTCGAATCCTCTGACTATGAAGGTCAACATACCATTTGCCTTCTTTACCGTCTGCTGTACCTACATGCTTACCTTCAGCGACTGGTGTACAAGGACACCCAGGTCTCGTTGCACATTCCCCTCTCTCAATTTATAGCCATTCAGATAATAATCTGCCTTCTTGTTTTTGCTACCAAAATGGATAACCTCACATTTATCCACATTATACTGCATCTGCCATGCATTTGCCCACTCACTCAGCTTGTTCAAATCACACTGAAGCATCTCTGCATCCTCCTCACAGCTCACCCTCCCACCCAGCTTTGTGTCATTGCAAATTTGGAGATATTACATTTAATTCCCTCATCTAAATCATTAATATATATTGTGAATAACTGGGGTCCCAGCACCAATCCCTGTGGTACCCCACTAGTCACTGCCAGCCATTCAGAAAAAGACCCGTTTACTCCTACTCTTTGTTTCCTTTCTGCCAACCAGTTTTCTATCCATTTCAATACATTACCCCCAATCCCATGCGCTTTAATTTTACATGCTAATCACTTATGTGAGACTTTGTCGAAAGCCTTCTGAAAGTCCAAATAAACCACATCCACTGGCTCCCCCTCATCAACTCTACTAGTTACATCCTCAAAAAATTCCAGTAGATTTGTCAAGCATGATTTCCCTTTCGTAAATCCATCCTGACTCTGTCTGATTCTGCCACTGTTTTCCAAGTGCTCAGCTATTAAATCTTTTATAATGGACTCTAGAATTGTCCCCACTACCAACATCAGGCTGACTGGTCTATAATTCCCTGTTTTCTCTATACCTCCCTGTTTAAATAGTGGGGTTACATTAGCGACCCTCCAATCTGTAGGAACTGTTCCAGAGTCTATAGAATCTCGGAAGATGACCACCAATGCATCCATTATTTTTAGGGCCACTTCCTTAAGTACTCTGGGATCTGGATTATCAGGCATTGGACTGTGATCAATGTTCATCCAGCATCCCAGGTTGTTAATGATAATATTGAAAAGTCATCGAACTGAAATATTAACTCTGCTCTGCTCTCCACAAATACTGTCTGGCCCGCTGAGTATTGTAGATTTCCAGCATCTGCACTATTTTGCTTCCATAATAGTCTTGGTGAGTATTTCTCTGCTTGTCGAGATTCCCAGCCTCTTCATTGCTTCAGTCTGGTTGAAGAAAAGGCGTTGGACGCTTGTAAATCAAACTTCAGAATTCTGAAGCTGATCCCAGGTCAAACCTATATTAAAGCTCAAGCCAAAAATCCCTTCTCAACCAAAGAAAAATTTAAAACACAGAAGAGGTAAAGTTTTCTGGATTTTTTTACGCCTCTTTCCCTATGAATTCAGGTAATTTAGCACACAACAGGCAATCAAACCAACAGCCCGCTGATTGGCGTAGTCCCAGACACAGGTCCTTTGCCTCTGAATGTAGGGACACCACGAGGAGAGACTTCAGCCCATCATCTTCAACCAGGGAGGAAGTGAACAAAATGCAGAAATTTCAGGGAAAAGGAGGAGAGAAACTAAGAACAGCTCGGGGAGCTGTTATCTCTGTAATTGGCTTCCTCTTCTTCAAATGGTAGCATCTTACATCCACCTGAGAGGGCAGACGGCTGAAAGACTGTACCCCCTATAGTGCAGCATTCCCTCAGAGCTGGCAATGTTCATTTCAACTGGATTATGGGGGCCAATTCACTGGAGTGCGACAGGGGCACATGACATACGGTGCTCGAAGGTGTGACTGAGCCCATGGTTATCGGTTACGGAATTTGTGGCTGAACTCCACTCACCAGATGTGAAGTCCATTCATTCAAGCCCAAAGGGATCCAGTTCCCCAGTTTTCATTCGTCATATTCCATGACGTGTGATATTCCTGGAAAGCCAGTAAACTTGATCATGGGACCTATGTTACTAAAGAAAGCAGAGCTCTGTTTACAAACCTTCAACCTCCTGTGGCCTTCAGCAGCTAATAAACACTATCTATTTAACGCTGTGTTGAGCTGTGTTCAGATGAATGTGAAATATCCCTGCACTACCAACTGGTTCAAGAACCTCATCCTGCTTTTCAGATCAGCCACCTTTTTTTTATTCTTTGGGGATGTGGCTGTCGCTGACCGGTCCAGCATTTATTGTCCATCCCTAGTTGCCCTTGAGAAGGTGGGGGTGAGCTGCCTTCTTGAACCGCTGCAGTCCATGTGGTGTAGGGACACCCACAGTGCTGTTAGGGAGGGAGTTCCAGGATTTTGACCCAGCGACAGTGAAGGAACGGCCGGTATATTTCCAACTCAGGATGGTGAGTGACCTGGAGGGGAATTTCCAGGTGGTGGTGTTCCCGTCTATCTGCTGCTCTTGTCCTTCTAAATGGTAGTGGTCGTGGGTTTGGAAGGTGCTGTCTTAGGAGTCTTGGTGAATTCCTGCAGTGCATCTTGTAGATGGTACACACTGCTGCTACTGTGCAGTGGAGGGAGTGAATGTTTGTGGATGAGGTGCCAATCAAGCAGACTGCTTTGTCCTGGATGGTGTCGAGCTTCTTGAGTGTTGTGGGAGCTGCACTCATCCAGGTAAGCGGAGAGTATTCCATCACACTCCTGACTTGTGCTTTGTAGATGGTGGACAGGCTTTGGGCAGTCAGGAGGTGAGTTACTCGCCACAGAATACCCAGGTACTGACTTGCTCTTGTAGCCAAGGTATTCATGTGGCTGGTCCAGTTCAGTTCCTGGTCAATGGTAACCCCATTGCTGAAGCAATAGCAGCAGAAACACCAAATTTCAGCCCTTACCAACAAGTTTCTTGATGTGAAAATGATCAGATATTCTTGGATTTTTCAGCTGTTGATTGAGGAGTCAGTATTGGCTCAGACAATCTTCACTGAATAGAGCAAGGAGGCCATCTGCCCATCTGAGTGAGCAGACAGTCCTTTGTTTGATAAAAAACAAAAACAGAATTACCTAGAAAAACTCAGCAGGTCTGGCAGCATCGGCGGAGAAGAAAAAAGTTGACATTTTGAGTCCTCATGACCCTTCAACAGAACTAGGTGAATCCAAGGAAGGGGTGAAATATAAGCTGGTTTAAGGTGTGATGGTGGGGGTGGTGGGGTTGGGTGGGGGGAGAGAAGTGGAGGGGGATGGTGTGGTTGTAGGGAACAGCAAGCAGTGATAGAAGCAGATCATCTAAAGATGTCACAGACAACAGAACAAAAGAACACATAGGTGTTGAAGTTGGTGATATTATCTAAACGAATGTGTTAATTAAGAATGGATGGTAGGGCACTCAAGGTATAGCTCTAGTGGGGGTGGGGGGAGCATAAAAGATTTTAAAATATTTTAAAATAATGGAAATAGTTGGGAAAAGAAAAATCTGTATAATTTATTGGAATAAACAAAAGGAAGGGGGAAGAAACAGAAAGGGGGTGGGGATGGAGGAGGGAGTTCAAGACCTAAAGTTGTTGAATTCAATATTCAGTCCGGAAGGCTGTAAAGTGCCTAGTCGGAAGATGAGGTGCTGTTCCTCCAGTTTGCGTTGGGCTTTACTGGAACAATGTAGCAAGCCAAGGACAGACATGTGGGCAAGAGAGCAGGGTGGAGTGTTAAAATGGCAAGCGACAGGGAGGTTTGGGTCATTCTTGCGGACAGACCACAGGTGTTCTGCAAAGTGGTCGCCCAGTTTACGTTCGGTCTCTCCAATGTAGAGGAGACCACATTGGGAGCAACGAATGCAGTAGACTAAGTTGGGGGAAATGCAAGTGAAATGCTGCTTCACTTGAAAGGAGTGTTTGGGCCCTTGGACGGTGAGGAGAAAGGAAGTGAAGGGGCAGGTGTTGCATCTTTAGCGTGGGCATGGGGTGGTGCCATAGGTGGGGGTTGAGGAGTAGGGGGTGATGGAGGAGTGGACCAGGGTGTCCCGGAGGGAACGATCCCTATGGAATGCCGACAGTGGGGGTGAAGGGAAGATGTGTTTGGTGGTGGCATCATGCTGGACTTGGCGGAAATGGCGGAGGATGATCCTTTGAATGCGGAGGCTGGTGGGGTGATAAGTGAGGACAAGGGGGACCCTATCACGTTCCTGGGAGGGAGGAGAAGGTGTGAGGGCAGATGTGCGGGAGATGGGCCAGACACGGTTGAGGGCCCTGTCAACGACCGTGGGTGGAAAACCTCGGTTAAGGAAGAAGCAGGGCATGTCAGAGGAACTGTTTTTGAAGGTAGCATCATAGGAACAGATGCAACGGGGATGAAGGAACTGAGAGAATGGGATGGAGTCCTTACAGGAAGCAGGGTGTGAGGAGATGTAGTCAAGGTAGCTGTGGGAGTCGGTAGTCTTGTAATGGATATTGGTGGACAGTCTATCACCAGACATTGAGACAGTGAGGTCAAGGAAGGGAAGGGAAGTGTCAGAGATGGACCACGTGAAAATGATGGAGGGGTGGAGATTGGAGGCAAAATTAATAAATTTTTCCAAGTCCCGACGAGAGCATGAAGCAGCACCGAAGTAATCATCGATGTACCGGAGAAAGAGTTGTGGAAGGGGGCCGGAGTAGGACTGCAACAAGGAATGTTCCACATACCCCATAAAGAGACAGGCATAGCTGGGGCCCATGCGGGTACCCATAGCCACACCTTTTATTTGGAGGAAGTGAGAGAAGTTGAAGGAGAAATTGTTCAGTGTGAGAACAAGTTCAGCCAGACGGAGGAGAGTAGTGGTGGATGGGGATTTTTCGGGCCTCTGTTCGAGGAAGAAGCTAAGGGCCCTCAGACCATCCTGGTGGGGGATGGAGGTGCAGAGGGACTGGACGACCATGGTGAAGAGGAAGCGGTTGGGGCCAGGGAACTGGAAATTGTTGATGTGACGTAAGGTGTCAGAGGAATCATGGATGTAGGTGGTAAGGGACTAGACAAGGGGAGAGAGAAGGGAGTCAAGATAACAAGAAATGAGTTCTGTGGGGCAGGAGCAAGCTGACACAATCGGTCTACCGGGGCAGTTCTGTTTGTGGATTTTGAGTAGGAGGTAGAAGCAGGCCGTCCGAGGTTGGGCGACTGTCAGGTTGGAAGCTGTGGGAGGAAAATCCCCAGAGGAGATGAGGTCAGTGACAGTCCTGGAAACAGCGGCTTGATGTTCAGTGGTGGGGTCATGGTCCAGGGAGAGGTAGGAGGAAGTGTCTGCGAGTTGACGCTCAGCCTCTGCGAGGTAGAGGTCAGTGCGCCAGACAACAACAGCACCACCCTTGTCAACGGGTTTGATGACAATGTCAGGGTTGGACCTGAGAGAATGGAGTGCAGCAAGTTCAGAGAGAGAGAGATTAGAATGGGTGAGAGGAGCAGAGAAATTGAGATAACTAATGTCGCGCTGAAAGTTCTCAATGAAAAGATCAAGAGAAGATAAGAATCCAGATGGAGGGGTCCAGGCGGAGGGAGAATATTGGAGGTGGGTGAAAGGATCCATTGAACGGGGAGGAGACTCCTGCCCAAAGAAGTGAGCCCGGAGACGAAGACGGCGGAAGAAGAGTTCAGCATCATGCCGAGCCCGAAATTCATTGAGGGGAGGGCGTAAGGGTATGAAACTAAGTCCTTTGCTGAGCACTGAACGTTCAGCATCGGAGAGGGGAAGGTCAGGGGGTATAGTGAATACACGGCTGGGGCTGGGATTGGAAGAAAGGGTGGGGACGGAGGGACAGGCAGGGGTGGAGGGTCCTAGATGGGTGTTGGTGTCGATGAGTTGTTGGAGCTTGCGTTCCTTAGCACTTGAGAGAAAGAGAAAAAGTTTCTTGTTGAGGCGTCGGATGAGACGAAGAATAAAATGAAACTGTCGGCGCCACATTAGTCGTCTCAATTTCTCTGCTCCTCTCACCCATTCTAATCTCTCTCTCTCTCTGAACTTGCTGCATTCCATTCTCTCAGGTCCAACCCTGACATTGTCATCAAACCTGCTGACAAGGGTGGTGCTGTTGTTGTCTGGCGCACTGACCTCTACCTCGCAGAGGCTGAGCGTCAACTCGCAGACACTTCCTCCTACCTCTCCCTGGACCATGACCCCACCACTGAACATCAAGCCGCTGTTTCCAGGACTGTCACTGACCTCATCTCCTCTCGGGATTTTCCTCCCACAGCTTCCAACCTGACAGTCGCCCAACCTCGGACGGCCTGCTTCTACCTCCTACCCAAAATCCACAAACAGAACTGTCCCGGTAGACCGATCGTCTCAGCTTGCTCCTGCCCCACAGAACTCATTTCTCGTTATCTTGACTCCCTTCTCTCTCCCCTTGTCCAGTCCCTTCCCACCTACATCCGTGATTCCTCTGACACCTTACGTCACATCAACAATTTCCAGTTCCCTGGCCCCAACCGCTTCCTCTTCACCATGGACGTCCAATCCCTCTACACCTCCATCCCCCACCAGGATGGTCTGAGGGCCCTTAGCTTCTTCCTCGAACAGAGGCCCGAACAATCCCCATCCACCACTACTCTCTTCCGTCTGGCTGAACTTGTTCTCACACTGAACAACTTCTCCTTCAACTCCTCTCACTTCCTCCAAATAAAAGGTGTGGCTATGGGTACCCGTATGGGCCCCAGCTATGCCTGTCTCTTTATGGGGTATGTGGAACATTCCTTGTTACAGTCCTACTCCGGCCCCCTTCCACAACTCTTTCTCCGGTACATCGATGATTACTTCGGTGCCGCTTCATGCTCTCATCAGGACCTGGAAAAATTTATTAATTTTGGCTCCAATCTCCACCCCTCCATCATTTTCACGTGGTCCATCTCTGACACTTCCCTTCCCTTCCTTGACCTCTCTGTCTCAATCTCTGGTGATAGACTGTCCACCAATATCCATTACAAGCCTACCTACTCCCACAGCTACCTTGAGTACAGCTGCTCACACCCTGCTTCCTGTAAGGACTCCATCCCATTCTCTCAGTTCCTTCGCCTCCATCGCATCTGTTCTGATGATGCTACCTTCAAAAACAGTTCCTCTGACATGTCCTCCTTCTTCCTTAACCGAGGTTTTCCACCCACGGTCGTTGACAGGGCCCTCAACCGTGTCCGGCCCATCTCCCGCGCATCCGCCCTCACGTCTTCTTCTCCCTCCCAGAAACATGATAGGGTCCCCCTTGTCCTCACTTATCACCCCACCAGCCTCCGCATTCAAAGGATCATCCTCCGCCATTTCCGCCAAGTCCAGCATGATGCCACCACCAAACACATCTTCTCTTCACCCCCCCTGCCGGCATTCCATAGGGATCGTTCCCTCCGGGACACCCTGGTCCACTCCTCCATCACCCCCTACTCCTCAACCCCCACCTATGGCACCACCCCATGCCCACGCTAAAGATGCAACACCTGCCCCTTCACTTCCTTTCTCCTCACCGTCCAAGGGCCCAAACACTCCTTTCAAGTGAAGCAGCATTTTACTTGCATTTCCCCCAACTTAGTCTACTGCATTCGTTGCTCCCAATGTGGTCTCCTCTACATTGGAGAGACCAAACGTAAACTGGGCGACCGCTTTGCAGTACACCTGCGGTCTGTCCGCAAGAATGACCCAAACCTCCCTGTCGCTTGCCATTTTAACACTCCACCCTGCTCTCTTGCCCACATGTCTGTCCTTGGCTTGCTGCATTGTTCCAGTGAAGCCCAATGCAAACTGGAGGAACAACACCTCATCTTCCGACTGGGCACTTTACAGCCTTCCGGACTGAATACTGAATTCAACAACTTTAGATCTTGAACTCCCTCCTCCATCCCCACCCCCTTTCTGTTTCTTCCCCCTTCCTTTTGTTTTTTCCAATAAATTATATAGATTTTACTTTTCCCACCTATTTCCATTATTTTTAAATATTTTTAAATCTTTTATGCTCCCCCCACCCCCACTAGAGCTATACTTTGAGTGCCCTACCATCCATTCTTAATTAGCATATTCATTTAGATAATATCACCAACTTTAACACCTCTTTGTTCTTTTGTTCTGTTGTCTGTGACATCTTTAGATGATCTGCTTCTATCACTGCTTGCTTGTCCCTACAACCACACCACCCCCCTTCACTTCTCTACCCCCACCCAAACCCCCCCCCCCACCCCACATACACACACATACACACACACACACACACACACACACACACACACACACACACACACACACACACACACACACACACACACACACACACACACACACACACACACACACACCTTAAACCAGCTTATATTTCACCCCTTCCTTGGATTCACCTAGTTCTGTTGAATGGTCATGAGGACTCGAAACGTCAACTCTTTTCTTCTCCTTCGACTCTGCCAGACCTGCTGAGTTTTTCCAGGTAATTCTGTTTTTGTTTTCGATTTCCAGCATCCGCAGTTTTTTTGTTTTTATTCCTTTGTTTGATGTCTCATCTGAAAGACAGCTTCTCCAACAATGCAGCACTCCCTGAGGACTGACCTTTGGTAGTGCAAAGATCCCTCAGTACTGACACTCTGGCAGTGCAGCACTCCCTGAGAACTGACCCTCTGACAGTGCAGCGCTCCCTCAGTACTGACCCTCTGGCAGTGCAGCACTCCCTGAGAACTGACCCTCTGACAGTGCAGCGCTCCCTCAGTACTGACCCTCTGACAGTGCAGCACTCCCTGAGGACTGACCTTCTGACAGTGCAGCACTCCCTCAGTACTGACCCTCTGACAGTGCAGTGCTCCCTCAGTACTGTCCCTCTGACAGTGCAGCACTCCCTGAGGACTGACCCTCTGACAGTGCAGCACTCCCTCAGTACTGACCCTCTGACAGTGCAGCACACCCTCAGGACTGAAACTCCTTCAATGCAGCACTCCCTCAGTATTGCCCCTCCAACAGTGCTGCCCTCCCTAAGTACTGATGCTCTGACATTATGGCGCTCCCTCACCACTGACCCTCTGCTACAGTACTCCCTCAGTACTGACCCCCCAACAATGCAGCACTCCCTCAGTACTGAACGTCTGACAGTGCAGCACTCGCTCAGTCCTGACCCTCCAACAATGCAGCACTCCCTCAGTACTGACCCCCCAACAATGCAGCACTCCCTCAGTACTGAACGTCTGACAGTGCAGCACTCCCTCAGTCCTGACCCTCCAACAATGCAGCTCTCCCTCAGTACTGACCCTCTGACAGTGCAGCACTCCCTCAGTACTGACCCTCTGACAGTGCAGCACTCCCTCAGTACTGACCCTCTGACAGTGCAGCACTCCCTCAGTACTGACCCTCTGACAGTGCAGCACTCCCTCAGTACTGACCCTCTGACAGGGCAGCACTCCCTCAGTACTGACCCTCTGACAGTGCAGCACTCCCTCAGTACTGATCCTGCAAGAGTGAAGCACTCGTTCAATACTGCCCCTTGAACAGTGCAGCACTCCCTCAGTCCTGCAGTAAAGTATCGGGCATGGCTAATCAATTAAACTGAAGACACAGATCAGGAGGAATGTTTTCTCTCTGAGGATTGTTACTCTGAAGAATCCACTTCATCAGAAAGCACTGGAGGCTGGCTCTTTGCATTTACTCCAGGCTGAGTTAAGCAGGTTTTCGATTGACAACTGGCCATGGCTAATATGGGGCAGACAGGAAGGTGGAGTTGTGGCCATAATTACATCGGCCAGGGTCTTATTCAAAGGCAGAGCAGCCTCAAAGATCTGAATGATCTACTCCTGCTCCTTAGTCTATATTTCTCTGTTGCTATGAAAGGTTCCTTTCATCAACTCATGGTTTCACTGACCTGCACTCAATCGGCCCAGATCAGTTCATACCGAGACTTTTGCAAACTCCTGGGGTGGAGTTCTTGCTTCGGGCACAATCAGAAATGTATTTGAAATTAGGCTCGTCAGGTAGGGCTTGAAATTTCCATCAAGATTCATTTGTAGATTTGCAAATGTAAAATCCTCCATGATCTGGTACAAGCTGCCAATGTGTCAGAGTGGAATCCTTTCTTTAACTCAAGAGGATTCCTTTTTTTTCATTCTTTCATGGGATGTGGGCGTCGCTGGAAAGCTCGGCATTTGTTGCCCATCCCTAATTGCCCTAGAACTGAGTGGCTTGCTAGGCCACTTCAGAGGGGCAGTTAAGAGTCAACCATGTTGCTGTGGGTCTGGAGTCACATGTATGCCCAGACCGGGTAAGGACAGCAGATTTCCTTCCCTAAAGAACATTAGTGAACCAGATGGGATTTTAGAACAAACGAATGCGGGTCTCATGGTCACCACCCTTAATTCTGGATTTGTCTTATTAATTGAATTCAATTTCCACCAGCTGCCGTGGTGGGATTTGAACCCATGTCCCCAGAGCATTAGCCTGGATTGCTCGAATCTGGATTGCTCATTCAGTGGCATTACCACCAGACCACCGTCTCACCCCACGCCTCTGCCCATCCCTAATTGCCCCTTGAGAAGGTGGTGGTGAGCTGCCTTCTTGAACCGCTGCGGTCCATGTGGTGTAGCTACACCCACAGTGCGGTTAGGGAAGGTGCTTCTTGATGTGTTTAAGAGTGGTAACCTGGTTGAGTTTAATTTATTCAGCTGAGGGTTGGAGTAATCAGCAAAAATAAGCATTTTCAATTGGGTGTTTATTCCATAGCCTGTCAGTAATGTGATTTAAAACCTGTAAAGATGATTTTAAACACATACTGAACCACGGTTTCATTGGTGTACACCAATCAGTTTGTTAATACCTCAAAAGTTTTCAGATATTATCGAATTTTAAACCGTGCGGACTGGTGACTTTGTTCCCCAGGGAACGAGCACAATTTGAACACCCTTCCCAAGCCAGCGCAAGTGGCAGAATCTCAAAATTCCGACTTGGGGAAAGTAGTTGGTTTTGTCGGTGAGGCCTGATTTGGGCCAATCGAATCTTGACCCAGCCTAAATTTGCAAAAACGGCGAGTGGAAATGATTTGGGGCAAAATTTAACCGACATTTAAAATTCCTGATCATTTGTGCTGGTGCTGCTGATTGCCCTGTCATAAGTAGGGGAACTCTCTCCGCTTGTGTTTTGCTGCAGAGCCACTAAGCTGGAGAACACATGTGACCTTGAAAAGCCATGTGTACAGAAGATTGATGTGAGACTTCAGCAGGGCAGCCAGTTAGCATGAACCGCATTCTCTGAAACAGCCGTATCTGCAGCCAGAGAACAGGCTTATAATGGACCCTAGTTTCCCACCGCACAGGGGAACACTGTAAATCCTCACGCTAAATGATTATTGAGCAACGCAATCAGACAAATCCCTGGAAAACGTTACGTAAACAGTCTTATGGGGAAAGTAGGAACTGCTGCTCCAGGGAGTTGTGTAGTTTGGTTTTGTTAAAGTCTAGAAGTTAATGTTTTCTTTATTCATTCACAACGTGTGGGTTTCGCTGGCTGGGCCAGCATTTATTGCCAACCTCTCATTGCCCTTGAGAAGTTGGTGGTGAGCTGGAAGCAAGGACTTGCATTTCTATAGCACCTTTTACCATCTCAGGAGGCCCCAAAGTGCTTTACAGCCAATGAAATACTTTTAAAGTGTAGTCACTGCTGCAAAGTAGGAACCACAGTCGGCCATTTGTGCCCAGCCTCTCTGAGAACATTCGTGATGATGGTATGTTCCGGCTTCTGGATCTTCTCAGATCCCCACCCCCCCACCCTCACCCACATCCTGCTGTCTGGCACAAGGTGTGACCCCGGGCTGCCCTGGCCCCCTCACTCCCCCACGCCCCCACCCCCACCACCCCCCCCCACCTCAACCTAGCCTTCCTCATTTACTGCTTTCAGATACCCAAGCAAAGCCACCTCCCCAGCCCCACGAGACGCTCCTCAAACAAATGTTGGTGACCGGGTGGATGTCAAATAAGTGCTTGGGGCAGGATTTTCAGGTCGGCGGGTGGACGTGATTGGCGGTCCCGGGATCGTCTGGGTAACAGGCCGCCGCCCACAATCGGCCCATGACCGTGATTTTGCCCTGGCCAATTAAGGCCCGGCCAGAGTGAAACGCGGCTCCCCAATGGTGAAGAAAGGGCGAGCGGGTCTGGGGGCCTTTTGGCCGCCGAGTCCAATGGCAACCCAACGGGCGGCTTAAAAACGGCCCAGGGAGGCTGTCACGGAAGAACAAATCTGCATTTTCAACAGTAAAGTTACCGAATCATGTGCGGCTGGTGACGCCAGGGCAGGTTGAGTGGGCACTCAGCACCCCCACCCCCCCGCTTTTCAGATGAGTGCCTCGCTGCCCTCTTGGAGGAGGTGTCTGCCAGGAGGGACACCCTTGTCCCCAGAGGTGGGGGGAGGCGGCCACCACACCTCACAAAGAGGGCACAGGAGGAGGTGGCAGTGCTGGTCAGCAGCCATGACGTGGTGCAGCGCATGTGGATGCCGTGCCAGGAGAGGTTCAATGACCTGCTGGCTCAGGGAGGGTGAGTACCAGGTTGGCATGGATCCATGAGGTGGTGTTAAGGTCTGACCGTCTCCCCATGGGGCTCAGGGGCGTTGGAGTCTGAGTGCCAACTGCCAATGACACCAGAGCTGGCCAAGGGGATGAGCCCTGGCTGCTTGGACTGAGTGCCTTGTGGCTCGAGGGCCAGGATTCGGACGTGCCCAGTGAGGTGTCCCTCAGCTGGGGTTGTCCAGGCTGTAATGGTGCTGCAGGTAGAGAGTGGACTCATCAATGCTCCTCTGTCCTTTCAGGAGAAGATAAATCATAACCAGCAGAGAGGGCGTGTACAGGCGGAGACCCACCCAACCTGCTCCTGCTGACCAGGTTCGAGCAGGAGGCCCTAGAGCTGGAGAGTCGGCACGCTCCCCGGGCAACTGGGGGTGGAGGGGTAGGGGTGCACAGAGGTGAGAGTTTCAGATGGTGCAACCATTCTAGTGCAGTCTCTTCATTGATGGGATCCTCGAATCTGGAGTCCCCATTGATCACTGAAAGATGATGGCACCATGATGCAGATCTCCATTATCTCACCAGGGTGCCTGGCACGCACAGTGACAGTGTGATGACTTTAATGAATGAAATGTCCTCCTTCTCCCTTAGATTCGCCAGCATGCACTCAGTCGCAGGATCACACCCCTGACACCGGAGGACCATTGGGCGTCCTTTTCACCTGTGTCACACCCGCTCTCTGAACCAGGCACTAGCGCAGATGCCAGCACCTTGGCGGGCATTAGGTTGGTGGCTAGAATGTCAGTGCATATTGGTGAGGGCACTTCACATTTGTTTGAGGTGCAGGCGGAGGCAGAGAGTGCCCAGGGCGCCAGGAGGACCAGGACAATGCTGAGCCAAAGGCAGATGATGAACCTCTGGAGTTGTCCATTAGGCAGCAGATGCTGGATGTCCAGCGGGATGTATGGGAGGGTCTGTTCAAGATCCATGAGGATCTGCGTGTCATGGTCTCTGTTGCGGAGGAGTCCATGCGGAGTGTGAGCACTGTGTAGACCCTCATGGCCGAGCGCACTGTCTCCTCCATTGAGAGATTAGTGACTCTCATGAAGAGGCTGCTCCAGGGACAGAATCAGGGCTTCCTGGGGTTGCTCTCGGACCTGCAGCCCTCACACAGGCAATGACCTCAGGTGGTCAGTGTCAATGTGGGAGATGGATGGGGCACCCAGTATCCCAGCTCGGTGCCCGTCCATCAATGGTGAGCACGGAGGTCCAGAGCGACCTCACGTTGGCACACGAGCTGCCTGTTGTCTCTGGGGGCTCCTCTCAGGGCGCTCTGGATGATGGCAGCAGCTCCTCTGCCCCTCTGCCAGTGACCGTGGTATCTGATGAGGCTGCGGTGACTGGAGAGATGCCAGTCATGGCACTGGCCACTCCCTCCCAGGTGGGACCAGCACAGGCTCCACTGGCCAAAGGACGCCCGCCAAGGTCATCAAGGCCAACAGGACAGCAGAGTGAGCAGCTGCCTCCAATGCCAGTGCCAGCGAGGGGGGAGCACCAAGACTCAGCACCCACAAACGTAAGTTAAAGGCACCATCAGCACAGGAGACAGTTTACAGGGGATTTTCGGTTCATTGATATTTGGTTTATATGTCGCTGGTGTGGACATCAACACCAGTAATGGTCACGTCATTGTTCATTCAATGTGACAATAACATTAAATTTGCTTTGGTTCTGCTTCACCCTTTTTCTTTCTGGTGCAGGGTACGTCAGTCTGTAATGGTGGACGTGAGCGGTCAATACTTTACTGCACAGGCACTGAGTGGACTTCGGGTTCATAACAGGTTCATTTCAGACATCGGGATAGAGGCGGCAGCCCTGGCCTGGTTCAGGAGTGGGTCTTTGGCAGCCTGGCTGAAGGAACATTGGATCAATGTGTCCCTGGTGTCCCTGCCTCCCTGAAGGATCCAGCGATCTGCCTCCACACCCTCACCATTCTCCTCACTGTGCTCCCCTTCTGACTCACTTCTGGATTCATCCTCTGGGGCCTGTGCAGCTGCCTCAAGATCCTCTTCCTCCACTGGGTCCCCCCTTGCCATTGCCAGATTGTGGGGAGCGCAGCATGAAACCACTGTCAGTGACACCCACTCTGGGGGTATTGGACTGCTCCCCCTGAACTTTCCAAGCATCGGAAGCACATCTTGAGAAGACCTATGGTCATCTCTTTCACAGCCCTTGTGGAGACATGACCCCTATTGTACCACTGCTCTGCCTCTGTTCCTGGATGGTGGAGAGACGTCATGAGACACCTTCTGAGGGGATAGCCCTTGTCACCCAGCAGCCAACCATCCAGCCGGGCTGGAGCACTGAAGAGCCCCGGCACCTGGGAGAGTCTCAGGATGTAGGCGTCGTGGGAGCTGCCAGGGTACCTTGCACAGACTTGTAGAATCAGCATCCTGTGATCACACACTATCTGCACGTTCATGGAGTGGAATCCCTTCCTGTTGACGAAGGCACCCGGTTTACCCACTGGTGCTTTGATGGCCACATGTGTGCAGTCAATGGCACCCTGGATGTGGGGGAACCCAGCAATCACTGTGAAGCCTCTGACTCGCTCAGCCTGGCTGTACAGAAATGAATGAAAGTCAATGAAAGACAGAGCAGAACTTCTGTCACCAGCTTGATGCAATTATGGACAGCAAGATGCCCTGCAGTAATTCACCAAGGCTCCTTTGACAGCATCTTCCAAACCCACGACCTCAACCATCTAGAAGGACAAGGGCAGCAGATAGATGGGAACACCACCACCTGGAAGTTCCCCTCCAAGTCACTCACCATCCTGACTTGGAAATATATCACTGTTCCTTCACTGTCGCTGGGTCAAAATCCTGGAACTCCCTCCCTAACAGCACTGTGGGTGTACCTACACCACATGGACTGCAGCGGTTCAAGAAGGCAGCTCACCACCACCTTCTCAAGGAGCAGTTGGGGATGGACAATAAAAGCTGGCCCAGCCACATCCCGTGAATGAGTAAAGAAAAAGCTGATTGGGAGACTCCACACAGATTCCCCCACTGATCCCTGGAAAGAGCTGGAGACATAGAAGTTGAGGCCACTGGCATGGGGTGTCCACCCACACAGTCGGAGCTGATCTCAGGGCCAATCATCTGAAAGATGGAGGTCAGAGTGTCCCTGGAGAGGCGGAGCCTCCTTCTACATTGTACCTCAGACATATTGAGGTAGCTGCATCGCTGCCTGTAAACCCTGGCAGCAGGATAGTGGCATCTTCTGTGGCCCCTTCCACCTTGGACTACCTGCTGGCCCTGTGCCCCTTGTGCCTGTGCCTCTCCTCCCACAGGTCCCTCCCCTGGAAGCTGCATTGGGACACCCAGCCTCCCCTCCCTTCTGCCCCTCTCTTCCTCCTCAGAGGAGGTGCCTCCAGCGGAGACCACAATATTCATTCCCAGGGTAAGGGAAGGCTGTCTGATACCTGGAAGGGTCCACACGGTCTGAATCCTCCAGGGGCCTTGGAGACACCAAAAAGTCCTGAAATGAAGCCTGGAAACGTTAACAATGAGGCCCCGAACAGAGATGAAGCTGCCAAATACCAATAAGCAACCAGCAGCAAACTATCTCCAAAACCCCTCACTACTCACTCACACTGGCAACGCTACCCACCGCCCGGGAATGAGGTTTTGCAAATTGTCGGCTGCCCGCCTGCCCGTTTTGCTCATGCGATGGGTGTGAAATTGCACGGGCAGTGTCAAATCTTGGCCAATTACCTTTTTAATGGCCTTAACTGGCCTCGTAATTGATGGCGGGCGCGGCTCCGAGTCCTGCTCGGGCTGCGACTGAAATATCACAGAGCACTGGGTGACATCTCACCCGATTTGACATCCAATGGGCCTGCCCAATCAGTGTCAAATTCTGGCCCATGGAGTTTTCCTGATTTGCTACCTCAATATTCCTCCCCAGCCCCGGCTAACTGACCATTCAGCCCACTGCTGTTTGTTGGATCTTTACCTGTAAAAATTGACTGGTTACATTAGCTCTCGGTGTTGTCTTAGGGTTAGGGTTAGGATGAGTGTGATACATCACAAAGAAGATGTTTCTGAGAGGTGTTATGAGGTAATCTCTCAAGATTCTTTCGATTGAGTAAAAAGAACAAAATCAGAGGAAGACAGCAGACCTGTGAATGTTAAACTAATGTAGAGGGTTTCAATCCTGTCCATTCAGCTTACCCACGCTGGATTCACCAGGTTGTGATGTTAACCCCCTATAAACAAACAGATCGCCTGGCCAAAACTGATGGGGTGGCTTCTTTGTCAACACATGCTAGATTCTGTGCCCAGAACTTTAGAGCACAGGAGAAGGCCATTCAGCCCATCATGTCTCTGCTGGCTCTTTGAAAGAGCTATCCAATCAGTCCAATTCCTCCTGCTCTGTTCTGACAGCCCTGAAATTATTTCTCCATCCAGTATTTCTCCCATTCCCTTTGGAGAGCTATTATTGAATCCGCTTCCACTGCTCTTTCAGGCAGAGCATTCCAGATCACAACAACACTCAACCCAAAAAACTCACTTGAATAATAATCAGCACTTGAGTCACCCTTGCTGAGTGGATAACATTCTGACCTGTGAGTCACTAGGTTCAAGTGCCACTCCAGCCAATTTGTGGACAGCAAACAACTATGCAATAATGATCAGATAATCTGTTTTCACGATGTTGAAAAATAAATGTTTCTGAATCAAAATGTTGTTTTGATGTTACTCTAGGGGCTTGAGCACAAAACTCTAGGCTGATACTGCCAGTGCCAGTACTGAGGGAGTGCTGCACTGTCAGAGGGTCAGTACTGAGGGAGTGCTGCACTGTCAGAGGGTCAGTACTGAGGGAGTGCTGCACTGTCAGAGGGTCAGTACTGAGGGAGTGCTGCACTGTCAGAGGGTCAGTACTGAGGGAATGCAGCACTGTCGAAGGACTAGTACTAAGGCAGTGCAGCACCATTGGATGGTCAGTACTGTGGGAGTGCTGTACTGTCAGAGGATCAGTATTGAAGGACTGCTGCACCATCGGAGTGCCAGTACTGAGAGAGTGCAGCACTGTTGGAGGGTCAGTACTGAGGGAGCGTCACACTGTTGGAGTGTCAGTTCTGAGGGTCAGTACTGAGGGAGTGCTGCACTGTTGGAGGGTCAGTACTGAGGGAGTGTCACACTGTTGGAGGGTCAGTACTGACAGAGTGTCACACTGTCAGATGCCATATTTATCACAAAGGATGATGGTTGTAGTTGTTGGAGGTCAATCATCTCAGTTCCAGGACATCACTGCAGGTCTTCCTCAGGGTAGTGTCATCAGCCCAACTATCTTCATCAGTGACGTTGCCTCCATCATAAGGTCAGAAGTGGGGATGTTCGCTGATGATTACACAATGTTCAACACCATTCACGACTCCTCAGATACTGAAACAGTGCATGTCCAAATGCAGCAAGACCTGGACAATATCCAGGCTTGGGCTGACAAGTGCCAGGCAATGACCATCTCCAACAAAAGAGAATCCAACTCTCTTCTCTTGACATTCAGGGGCTGGGAATTCTGCGGAGAGTAACTTACTTCCTGACTCCCCAAAGCCTGTCCACCATCTACAAGGCACAAGTCAGGAGTGTGATGGAATATTTTCCACTTGCCTAGATGAGTGCAGCTCCCACAATACTCAAGAAGCTTGACACCATCCAGGACAAAACAGCCACTTGATTGGCACCCCATCCACCGTTGCCTCCCCCAGCGACACACAGGAGCAACAGCAATGTGTGTACCATCTACAAGATGCACTGCAGGAATTCACCAAGGCTCCTTCAACAGCATCTTTCAAACCCGTGACCTCTACTGTCCAGAAAGACAAGAGCAGTAGATGCATGGGAACACCACCATTGCTGTTTGTGGGATCTTGCTGTGTGGAAATTAGCTGCCGTGTTTCCTACATTACAACAGTGATTATATCTCAAGAGTACATTATCAGCTGTAAATGCTTTGGGATAGCCTGAGGTTGTGAAAGGTGCTATAGAAATGCAAGATCTTCCTTTCCTGACCCTGCAGTGATGACAGTATAAAATTGGGTGTGCATCATTTGATCAAAAACATCTCTCATTCTTCTAAACCCGAGAGAATATAATCAACAGTTTTCAATCTGTGGATGAAGCTGGCCTAGGAAGGTGACTCTGGCCTTTGGCCCAACTGCAATGGGCTCCAGGTCTCAGGATTCAGCACCTGGGTAAAGAAAGGAGCTGGTCTTCCTGCTCCACGTTGTTATCCTGCTGGATCTCACACGGAAGCTTGGACGTTGGGTGGGAATAGGGTCGGGTTTGGTTACCTTGCCAACAGTTGCCCATGTGGGCACTGTCACATGTGGGAGGTGCCCATGGAGCCTGATAGGACTATAGCACCAGGAACGACATCCTAGCCAGTCTCCCAAAGCCCCATGGGATATCCACACAGGGCTATTCGCCCATGAACCACACCCAGCAAGAGTGAACACCCTGAGAGACAACGGTTCAAAAAAATTGTAAGGCTAGAGGATTAGATTCTGCAAACCGTCTTCCCCCAGCGTATTTTCACCTCTAAATATTGTTCTAGTGAGGTTAGAGGTTATTTGAGAGGAGACTGCATTCCTCCATTTCATGTGATTTAGCTGCTGATGGCTGACAAGGGAGAAAAGTTTCTGATTAGTAACTGGGTTGGCAAAGTGAGCACAGACTCATGATACCTCAGAGGGGACACCGGATACCTAAGAGCAGCCATTAGATTCCCGCATCAACACATTCTTCTGTGGAGAGCAATGGCTTTTCTACAGCCTGCAATGCTCAGCCAGTTCAAAGGGGTTCCCAGTAAGAGGCAAGGTGATTGTTTAGCGTTCACAGGAGGAATATCTTCGATTATTATGGAGCCAGTGTTGATACACAAGTGGTTTATCTCCCCCATAGCTTGCGTTTAATGTTGGAACTTCCCGGCTTCCTGTTCTTGGGGCCAGATTGTGTCTACTGAGGCAGGGAGTTTGAGTTGGAAAATTTCCCGACTTGCCAGACCTGCCTCAGTAAAAAGTGCCCCAAATCATGAGATTTTCACTTCCAGGGTAGGGTGCAGGTGTGGAAGGAAGTCAGTCCCATTGACCCTGGAAGCAGATACCAGGAGAAGACGGGGGAGGGCTGGTTAGAAGGCCCACCTCAGTTCGCTGGGACTTTGTCCCAGTTTACGAAAATTTTAGGCTCTCTAGGCCTCACTCTTCACATCCCCCAGTCCACCCCAATGGCCCTTCATACCCTGATGCCAACTAAATGCCAACTCCTGCCACCGACCCACCGCCCCCCCCCCCCACCCCATGCACCATGGACAGATCTCAGGAGACATTTAGAGATGAAAAAAATACACTTCTAAAAATCTAATACAGGCTTGATGGTGAAAAAAAATCCCATTGATGAAAGCATCAAAGCTTTTAAAACTCCTCAAGTGGTTAATCTCTTATAAAAACAAACAAAATTCTGTTCATGCTCCTGATCAGTTAATAGCTTATTTAAACTGTCAATCAAACTGTGAACTCAGAACCGCTGCTGATATAATTGTAGCTTTTGAAACTCAGCCAAGCATTCATAATCTATAGGCACATGTCTACAAATAAATCTATGAAACTGCTTGAACAGATACCACAATGAGTAGTGCTAGAAAAAGAGACATGCTATCGAATCTTTTCATCTTGCGCTCAAAGAACAGATTCACAAGAATACCAAATCTAAAGGAAGCAACAATTTATACTGCATGAGAAGAGGATGCTGATTGGTTGGCAAGAGGACTCTGATTAGTAGAGGTGTTGCCATGGAGAATGCACCAGGGAACAGTTAACTGCCAAGCTATTGTTTGAATTCACACAAGGTAGGTGAACTCTGATTGGTCAAGGCATTGCCATGGAAAATGAACCAGGGAATGGCTGTCCCCCAAGTTTGTTTTTTAGCTGAAAAAGTCACAATGCGTGGACATGCTCTTTCTGTTTGCAAAGGACAGGGCCCTGTGTGTGAATATATGCAGCCTCCAGCATGTGTAAGTGAGCAACACTCTGAGCCTAGCTGACAATCTCAAATTGATTGTCAGTGTAATTAATAGCACAATCAGGGTTGTTTAGCAAGTGCTGTCCAACCGCAGAATCAGATCTAATGTTGGACACTATATTCTGCATTTTGCAGGCACGGGGATTTAAAATACTCCAGATCATGACAGTTAAACAGACTGTCTCCGCCCTCCAAGAGCGTCAACGCCCACCCCATCCATTTGTGACACTCACACTAGCGATTTAAGGGTCTGTCCGAACTGAGCACAAAGTTCAAAAGACCCTACTGAGTTCAGGCTTCCCTCCTGCATGATCCACGTTCCACCACCTCTGCCCACCCTTTGCCTTTCCCCTGCTGGCAAATGGGGTCTGTCAGAAATGGGGAAGGGACTTCCACACCCGGGTCCCACCCACAATTCTTAAAGGTCAGGAAGACTCCACAAAAAATCCGGCCCTTAGTGTCGGCATATTTTTAACCCTTCTTCCATGCTTTCTCCAAGCTCTGCAGATAAATCTCACCAGTCTGCGACTCTCGGGGGTGAGGGGGGCCTGGGCGAGGGGCTGCGGGGGTGGGGGTGGGGGTGGGGGTGTGGTGTGCCGTGGGTTTGAGAGCAGGTTTGCCGATTGTCCAAGATTCAATGTCAGAGTCGCCTGAATCCTCACTGACGTTTATCAACCAGCCTCACAGCCTCACTGCTCAGTCAACTGTAAATCTGTTCCTGCTGGAAAGGAATTCCAACAGAACAAGGGCCTTTGCCAGGAGATTTAATGCTCATTTTGATAGCTGGAGTTGAGATATTTTGTTATAGAAGCATTGATTGCCATCGCTGGCTGGTTGCTTAGTTACCAACCTTCCAAACACAACTACTCCTCTCTGGCTGAGAGGTGTCACTGTTGGGGATGGAAGTATTTTGGCATCCGGCAACCCCCTGTGGAGCTCCTTCTCTCCCTCACTCTTCCTAAACTGGGCATAACAACAATTATTTGCATTTATGTAGCACCTATCATGTTGTTAACTATCCCAAAGAGCATCATCAAATAAAAATATCAAACATATTGGGATAGGTCACCAAAAACTTGGTCAAAGAGGGTAATGTTAATGGAGAATCTTAAATCAGAATAGAAAAACAGAGAAGTCAAGCAACTTTTATTTAACCTCTACTAGACCACGCTTGGGATACTGTTCTGGTCTCTGCGTTATAAAAAAAGGCACTGCAGAATTTACAGGAGCGTCACCAGAATTCAGAGGTTATACCTATCAGGGAAGTTTGAACAGGTTGGGAAGTCTTTCAAATTATTAAAGGGTTCAATAGTAGAGAAGATGTTTCCACACTCAGGTGAGACCGGAACTAGAGGCCATAAATATAAGTTAGTCGCTAATAGGGATTCCGGAGAAATTTCTTTACCCAGAGAGTGGTGAGAATGTGAAACTCGCTGCCAGTGGCTGAGGCAAATAGTATAGAGATACACTTAAGGAGGAGCTGGATAAACACATGTGGGAGAAAGAATAGAAAGGGATGGGGATAGAGTGAGATGAAGTAGAAGGAGCCCCATATGAAGCATAAGTACCAGCATCGACCAGTTGGACTAAATCAGCTGTTTTTGTACTGTAAATACAAGGTAATAATTTGTAAAGGAGGAAAAAAGAAAAATAAAGACCTGCATTTCTATAGCGCCATTCACAACCCCAGGGTGTTCCAAAGTGCTTTACAGACAATGAAGTACGTTTTGAAGTGTAGTCATTGGAACACAGGAAACACATCAACCAATTTGCACACAGCAAGCTCCCACAAATAGCAATAAAATAATGACTAGATTATCTGTTTCAGTGAGGTTGATTCAGGGATCAATATTGGCCAGCACACTAGGGGGGATCTCCCCTGCTCTTCTTTGAAATAAACCATGGGATCTTGTAAATCCACCTGAAAGGACAGACAGGGCCTTGGTTTAATGTCTCAGCTAAAAGACAGTACTCCCAACAGTGCAGCGTATCTTCAGTACAACACCAGAGTGTCAGCCTTGATTTTTCTGTTCAAGCCCCTGGAGTGGGACTTGAACCCACAAGCCCAAGACTTTGATGTGAAAGTACTGCCCACTGAGCCAACAAAAGAGAGAGAGACAGACAGACAGACAGACAGACAGAGAGGTGGAAAGATACAAGGAGGAAATTCCAAACCCTGGCAGCTAAAGGCATGGCTGCCGATGGTAGATGGGGTGGAATGAGGGATGGACAAGACCTGAATTGTAGACTTGTAGACGCAAGGACCCAATAAAGATCAACAAGCACTAAGCACAATGGTGTGCTCGCTGACCTACTTTGGCTCCCAGTCCAGCAACATTTCAAATTTATTATTCTCATTGTTCTCAAGGCCACCACAGTCTCCCCTCTCCCTATCATCCTCCGGGATCTCTGCACTCCTCTAATTCTGATCTCTTGCCCCTCCTGATTTTAATCGCTCCACCATTGGCAGCCACACTTCAGCTGCCTGGGCCCCAAGCTCCAGAATTCCCTCCCTAAACCTCTCCGCCTCTCTATCTCACTTTCCTCCTTTGAGATGCTCCTTAAAACCTGCCTTTTGACCAAGCTTTCGGTCATCTGTCCCATATATTCTTTTATGGCTCAGTGTCAAATTTTGTCTGCTTATCTCTCCTGTGAAACGCCTTGGGACATTTTACTGTGTTAAAGGTGCTATATAAATGCAAGTTATTAAAGGCATTGACATTCTATTAGCTTTCCTAATTACTTGCTGTACCTGCATGCTAGCCTTTTGTGATTCATGCACTAGGACACCCAGATCCCTCTGCATCTCAGAGCTCTGCAATCTCTCACCATTTAGATAATAAGCTTCTCTTTTATTCTCCCTGCCAAAATGGACAATTTCACATTTTCCCACATTACACTCCATTTGCCAGATCTTTGCCCACTCACTTAAACTGTCTATATCGTTTTGTAACCTCCTTATGTCCTCTTCACAACTTATTTTCCTACACTTTGAAAGGTACTTAATTGGCTGTAAAGCACTTTAGGATGTCCTGAGGATTTGGAAATCGCTTTAGGAATGTGAATCTTTCTTTCTTTTGGGGAAGCACAAGCGATCCTTTTCCAAAAGAGATGCAACGCACTAAGTTTGCAGCCTTCTACATGTCATTGTTAACTTAGAACAGCTGTTGGCAAATGTATTGGTGCTTAAAAAGCAGGATTTCTCTACGGAGGTGATTTCACCCTGACCAGGCCTCATTTACACTGAATGCTTAATGCTCCCTGCCAGTGGCTCAGTCCATTAGTGCCTAGACTGGTACTATACAGACCAGGGTCATCTCCAGGAGGTGCTGAGTTTGGTGACCTGTCTAGTTACCTTGGCGATTCTTCACACGTGAGTGCATGGTGTCGGCAATTTAACTGTAGGAGGCCTCGTCTCATCTCAGTCCTAAATGGCTGACCCCGTGTTCGGAGACAGTGACCGTGTTCTAGATTTCCCAGCCAGGAAAATTAAAAGCAAATAACCGGCAGGCAACAACCATCTCCAACAAAACAAGACCCAATCATTCTCTCTCTGACATTCAGCAAAACTACAACTCACCAGGTCCCCCACCATCAGCATCCAGGGGGCAGCCATTGACCAGAAAGTTAACTGGACCAGCAAGCTTGCTTTGCCACTGCCTTACCGCCCCCCCACCCCCCCCACCCCCCCACCAACCCCCTCCCCACCCCCGACATGATTTTATGTCTGGGACGTGGTTCTGATTGGATCTCTGTTTGAGTTGGTTGTGTGCGCAAAGATGGTTGAGTGCAGATCCTTTTAAGGGGAAGCCACATAAACACATAAGGGAGAAAGAAATGGAAGAACATGTGAGAGCAGTGAGGGGTAGAGGTGGAAGGAGGCTCAAGTGGAGCAGTGACCAGTTGAAAGGAATGGTCTGTTTCTGTGTGGCCCACCTGTGAGTGAACCCCTCGGTATATCCCTTTGTTCCCTCCGGGTCGTTGCTGTCTGCTTACTGTGGACTATAATGTACAAGAGTCCAATCCTGTCCTCAATATATCGTTAGCCATAGCTCCTGAGTAATAATCTCCATCAATTGTTCTCTAATGCAGGAACATTGAGATCAGTTCTAACTTCTGCACAAGCAAGGGATCAAACGTGTGCCCTCCTGGTCTCGGTGGCTGCTTACGAACTACCCTGAGGAGCACTTTCTCTCTCGGCCACAAAGGAACCAAGCTTAAGAGAAGGAGCTTGCATTATTATAGCCCTTTTCATGACCTCAATTGTACCAAAGCACCTTACAGTCAATGAAGTATTTTTGAGGGGTATTTACTGTTGTAATGAAGGAAACGCAGCAGCCAATTTGCGTGCACCAAGATCCCACAAACAGCAATGTGCAGATAGTCTGATTTAGTGATGTTGATTGAGGATAAATATTGGCCAGGAAGCTGGGGAGAACTCCCCTGCTCGTCTTTAAATAATGTCCTGGGATCTTTTAAGAAGACAGAAGGTGCCTCAGTCTATTATCACAACCAAAAGGTGGCAAGTCCGACAGTGCAGCACTCCCTCAGTACTGCCCCTCTGACAGTGCAGCACTCCCTCAGTACTGACCCTCTGACAGTGCAGCACTCCCTCAGTACTGACCCTCTGACAGTGCAGCACTCCCTCAGTACTGACCCTCTGACAGTGCAGCACTCCCTCATTACTGACCCTCTGACAGCGCAGCACTCCTTCAGCACTGACCCTCCGACAGTGCAGGTCTCCCTCAGTACTGACGCTCTGACAGTGCAGCTCTCCCTCAGTACTGACCCTCTGACAGTGCGGCACTCCCTCAGTACTGACCCTCTGACAGTGCGGCACTCCCTCAGTACTGACCCTCTGACAGTGCGGCACTCCCTCAGTACAGACCCTCTGACAGTGCGGCACTCCCTCAGTACTGACCCTCTGACAGTGCGGCACTCCCTCAGTACTGACCCTCTGACAGTGCAGCACTCCCTCAGTACTGACCCTCTGACAGTGCGGCACTCCCTCAGTACTGACCCTCTGACAGTGCAGCACTCCCTCAGTACTGACCCTCTGACAGTGCGGCACTCCCTCAGTACTGACCCTCCGACAGTGTAGCATTCCCTCAGTAGTGCTTAATCTCTGGAGCGGGCACGTACCTTTAGGCGAGCTTGGCACCACTGAGCCAAAGCTGGCACCAGTTCAAGATTGAATTACTTGCAGGACATTCTATAGTGAGACCGGGATGTGGAGGTAAGTATATGTGATCTGGTTAAGAGAGTTGATTTTGCCAGTGCTCACAGTGTCTCACCCAGAAGCATTTGCTGCAGATGTTTGAGGATTGTTAAATTTTAATATTTCAGCTGTGACATTGCATCACCGAATTACTGAGCAAATTTGCGAATGTGGGGAAACTTCGATGTGAACTTGGACGACAGACACCATGTGATCACAAGTTTATTCCAGAGTGATCTGATCTGTCTCATACAGACACAACACTCCATGATGTAACTTTCTGCACGACATGAGATTGAAAAGAAACCCTCAACTCAGCAATTTTCCCAGATTTATTTAGTTAATGATTCAAGAAACAAATGGCTATTTAATTACATCTTAACGTGTCCACTCTGTAAAAAATTAAGCTTCCTCATCATGATGGTTGATTTAGTAAATTCACCAATTTCTCAATACTGACCAGAGGCCCCATATTAACCTACTGGTCCAATACTGACTCATACTGACCTCAGGACCCATACTGATCCACACTGACCATATGTCCAATACTGACCCACACTGACCAACTGGCCTCATACTCACCAGAGCTCCCACACCACCCACTGGTCCAATAATGACTCATACTGACCACAGGACCCATTCTAATTCCCACTGACCCATTGGTCCCATACTGACCACAGCTCCCATGTTGACACATAATGACCCAGAGGTCTCATACTGACCCACACTGACCAACTCTGACCCACTCAGACGGTGCTCCCCCACTGACTAGTGATGCCATACTGATCCCAGTCTCCATTCTGTACAGGGACAGAGAGTAAGGTCAGGGATTCTCTCTATCGGATGACACAAATATTGGTCGGGTGGTGAGGTTGAGTGTCTAGGGCTACAGGAAGATATAGACGGAATGGTCAAATGGGCAGATAAGTGGCAGATGGAATTTAACCCTGAAAAATGTGAGGTGAGACACTTTGGAAGGAGTAATTTGACAAGGAAGTATTCAATGAACGGCATGACACTAGGAAGTTCTGAGGAACAAAGGGACCTTGGTGTGTGTCCATAGATCTCTGAAGGCGGAGGGGCATGTTAGTGGGGTAGTGAAAAAGGTAAATGGGACACTTGCCTTTATCAATCGAGGTGTAGATTACAAAAGTAGGGAGGTCATGCTGGAGTTGTATAGAACCTTGGTGAGGCCACAGCTGGAGTACTGTGTGCAGTTCTGGTCGCCACATTATAGGAAGGATGTGATTGCACTGGAGGGGGTGCAGAGGAGATTCACCAGGATGTTGTCTGGGATGAAACATTGAAGTTATGAAGAGAGGTTGGATAGACTTGGGTTGTTTTCGTTGGAGCAGAGAAGACTGAGGGGTGACCTGATCGAGGTGTACAAGATTATGAGGGGCATGGACAGGGTGGAAAGGGAGCAGCTGTTCCCCTTAGTTGAAGGGTCAGTCACGAGGGGGCATAGGTTCAAGGTGAGGGGCGGAAGGTTTAGGGGGATGTGAGAAAAAACTTTTTTACCCAGAGGGTGGTGAGGGTCTGGAATGCACTGCCTGGGAGGGTGGTGGAGGTGGGTTGCCTCACATCCTTTAAAAAGTACCTTGATGAGCACTTGGCACATCATAACATTCAAGGCTATGGGCCAAGTGCTGGTAAATGGGATTAGGTAGGCGGGTCAGGTGTTTCTCACGTGTCCGTGGAGACTCAATGGGCTGAAGGGCCGCTTCTGCACTGTGATTCTGTGATTCTGTGAATACAAACCTACCTTTTAGAGAAATAACTGATGATGTTGTTCATGTTTCATACAGTGGATTCTCCCCCACACAAGGTTCCAAGTTTAATCCCTACATCTTTTGACTTTGTGGATCTGTCAGGAATGGTATGTACAATAATGGGATTCTGATCAATACCCCAAGATTGGACATGAAATCCGGGAGTTTCTTCACCTGATTAATAACTCGTTGGGCAGAATCTTGTGCCCTCCCTGTGACCAGTTTGAGGGTGAGATGAGACACTAAACCCAGGCACTGTCCGTCCTCTCGGGTGGATGTATAAGATCCGATGGCACTATTCCGAACGAGAGGAGGGGAGTTCTCTCGGTGTTCTGGCCAACATTTATCCCTTTCCTGATAACTTGACACCACGTTAACTGGCCTGTAATTCCCTGCGTTCTCTTTCTCTCTCTCCTTTCTTGAATAGCAGAGTTACAATTTGCTGAGACTGTCCTAGAATGTAGGGAATTTTGGAAAACCATAACCAGTGAATCCATTATCTCTGCAGCTGCCTCTTTTCGAACCCTAGGGAGTAAGCCACCAAACCTGAGGATTTGTCAAATTTTACTCCCTTAAGTTTCTCTAACACTTTTCCCTTTCTCGATTGTCCTAAACTCACAATATCCAGCCTGCTCCATCCAAACTCTGTATCTTATCTCCCACAAATGCACTCGGATCCAGTGGGTTCTTGCTCTGGTTCACATTCCTGGTGAAGTTGAACCATAAATGCCAACACATTTCAAAAAAAATTCCAGCTCCCAGATTTAACTTCCAGCTGTCAATATCTGGAATCCATATCACATTCAGAGCTTTTCCAATGAGCTGCATTTTAGCTGTTAGTGAGAAAAAAAACAACACTCTCAGAGTACCAAAGCACTTTCTGCTCTGTGGCCCCTGTGGTTAGGGATTCTTGTGCGTATACTTTGCAAATAGCTTTTGGTTGATTATAGCCACCTCAGGCCTGGTTTGTTTTGGTTGAGTGGATGAGGTCCTTTCTCTCGCCTCTGAGTCAGAAGGCCATTGCTTGAAGGCCCACGCCCTGGACCTGAGCACGTGAACCCAAGCTGACACCCCCAGTGCAGCACTGAGGGAGTGCTGCACTGTTGTGGAGGATGAGACATTAAACTGAGAGCCCATCAGCTTTCTCAGGCGGATGTAAAAGATGCCATGACACTCCCTCAGAAAAAAGCAGGGGAGTTATCCCCTGTGTCAAAAGACAGTGGAAACAGAGCCTTTGAATATGTTTAAGGCAGAGCTAGATAGATTCTTGATTAACAAGGGGTGAAGGGTTATTGGGGGTTACAATCAGATCAGCCATGATCTTGTTGAATGGCGGAGTAGGATTGAAGGGCCGAGTGCCTACTCCTGCTCCTAGTTCTTATGTTTGTGTCCTGGCCTCAAGCAACATCACTAAGAGTAGATTATTTGGCCATTATCACATTGTATTTTTGGGATCTTGCTATGCATGAATTGGCTACCTTGATTCCTACATAACAACAGTGACTACACTTTAAAAAGATACTTCACTACCTGTGAAGTATTTTGGAAAACCCTGAGATGGTGAAAAGCCTCAGTCCTTTCTTAATTAATGCATTAGAGATAGAAAATAAACAAAACGAATCTGGAATATCTGAGTTTCCAAACAGTACGGGTAACTTCTAATTGTTTGCTGCTTGTACACAAGGTTATGTCTCTCACTGGATGAAGTCCAGCTCTCATCAGTGTGGAATTTTCCCAATAATGGTATTATTGACAGGAGCCTTGTTTTCTGCCATTTATTGCGTGAGTTCTCAAGGTCCCCCAAACAGTTGGGTAACATACCAATGGCCAGTGTTTGCACATCGGTAAATAGCACTGATTCCATCTACAGCCACTCAGCATATATCAGAGTTCAGATTCTCATTTTCTGCCTCCCTCACCATTCATAGAGTCACAGAGTTATACAGCACAGAAACAGGCCCTTCGGCCCATCATGTCCGTGCTGGCCATCAAGCACCTATCTATTCTAATCTCACTTTCCAGCTCTTGGACCGTAGCCCTGTACGCTGTGGCATTTCAAATGCTCATCTAAACACTTCTTAAATATTGTGAGGGTTCCTGCCTCTACTACCCCCTCAGGCAGTGAGTTCCAGATTCCAATCACCCTCTGGGTGAAATAACTTTTCCTCAAATCACCTCTAAACTTCCTGCCCCTTCCTTAAAATCTATGCCCCCTGGTCATTGACACCTCCGCTAAGGGGAAAGGTTTCTTCCTATCTACCCTATCTATGCCCCTCATAATTTTGTTGACCTCAATCAGGTCCCCCTCAGCCTTCCCTGCTCTAAGGAAAACAACCCCAGCCTATCCAGTCTCTCTCCATAGCTGAAACGCTCCTGTCCAGGGAACATCCTGGTGAATCTCCTCTGCACCCCCTCCAGTGCAATCACATCCTTCCTATAGTGTGGCAACCAGAACTGCACACAGTACTCCAGCTGTGGCCTAACTAACGTTTTATACAGCTCCAACATAATCTCCCTGCTCTTATATTCTATGCCTCGGCTAATAAAGGCAAGTATCCCATATGCCTTCTTAACTACCTTATCCACCTGTGCTGCTGCCTTCAGGGATCTATGTACATGTACACCAAGATCTCTCTGATACTTTGTACTTCTAAGGTCCTACCATTCATTGTGTATTCCCTTGCCTTTTTAGTCCCCCCAAAATGCATCACCTCACACTTTTCAGGATTAAATTCCATTTGCCACTGCTCTGCCCATCTTACCAGCCCATCTATAACATCCTGTAATCTAAGGCTTTCCTCCTCATTATTTACAACACCACCAATTTTCATGTCATCTGCGAACTTACTGATCATACCTCCTATATTCACATCTAAATCATTAATGTACACTACAAACAGCAAGGGTCCCAGCACCGATCCCTGTGGTACACTCGTCACAGGCTTCCAATCGCAAAAACAACCTTCGACCATCACCCTCTGCCTCCTGCCACTAAGACAATTTTGGATCCAATTTGCCAAATTGCCCTGGGTCCCAAGGGCTCTTACCTTCTAGACCATTCTCCCATGCGGGACCTTGTCAAAAGCCTTCTACCCTCATCTACACAACTAGTCATCTCCTTGAAAAATTAATTCAAATTTGTTAGACATGATCTCCTCCTGACAAAGCCATGCTGACTATCCCTGATTAATCCGTGCCTCTCCAAGTGGAGATTGATTAATCATGTCGCTCAGAATTTTTTGCAATAATTTCCCTACCACAGATGTTAAACTCACTGGCCTGTAATTACCTGGTTTATTGCCTACTACACTTCTTGAACAATGGTACCACATTCACTGTCCTCCAGTCCTCTGGCACCTCTCCTGTGGCCAGAGAGGATTTGAAAATTAGTGCCAGAGCCCCTGCTATCTCCTCCTTTGCCTCGCACAGCAGCCTGGGATACATCTCATCCGGGCCTGGGGATTTATCCACTTTTAAGCCTGCTATAACTGTTAATACCTTCTCCCTTTCAATGCTAATTTGTTCAAGTACATCACAGGCCCCCTCCCTGATTTCTACACCTACATCGTTCTTCTCCATAGTGAACACAGATGAAAAGTAATCATTTAAAACCTCACCTACATCCATTGGCTCCATGCACAAATTGCCACTTTGGTCCCCACTCGAGCCCGATTCTTCCCGAGGGTTAGATTTATTGCTCAAAAAGAGACATGTCAAAGCTTTTCATCTGGCACTAATCAGGACACCTCATAAGAATACCAATATAAGGGGAAAAACAACAATTTATACTGTATGTGAAGAGAGTGCTGATTGGTTGGCAAGTGGACTTTGGTTGATAGAGGTGTTGCCATGGAGAATGCACCAGTGATGATGACTGACAGTTAACTGCCAAGCATTGCTTGAAATTTAAACCAGGCAGCTTGATTGGTCAAGGCATTCCTCTGGGGAATGAACTAGCGAATGGCTGTCACTTATTTTGTTTAGTTGAAACAGCACAATGTGTGTACGTGTTCTTTCGGTCTGCAAAGAACAGGGCCTTGTGTATTAATATATGTAGCTTCTAGCATGCATAAGTTTGCCACAGTACAAGCCTGACTAGACAAAATAGGTGACAGCCTATCTCTGGTTCATTCCCCAGGGCAATGCCTTGACCAATCAGAGTCATCTTGCCTAGTTTGAATTTGAACGAAGCTTGGAAACTAACTATCAGTCATCAATTAACGGGTTAATTCTCTACTTGCCAACCATTCAGCCCTCTCTTCTCATGAAGCATAAAATGTTTCCCCCTTTACATTTGGTATTTTTGAGAATGTCCTGATGAGTGAAAGGCAAAAAGCTTTGACAAAATGTGCCTTTTATCCATAATATTCCAGTTCTGTTTTCCAAAACGACTAATAGCAAACTTTCACAGAAACATTATCAAAGAAAATTTGATACAGTCACATAAAGAGATATTAAGATAGGTGCTGAAAACCTTGATCAAAGGGGTAGATATTAAGGAGCATCTTAAAGGAAGAAAGAGAGATAAAGAAGTTTTAAGGAGGGAATTCCAGAGCTTCAGCCCCAGGCAGCTAAAAGTACGGCCATCAGTGATGGAGGGATAGAAATCGGGGATGAACAGCAAACCAAAATTAAAGGAATGCGGGGAACTTGGAGCATTTTAAGGCTGGAGCAGACGAGAGAGTTTGGGAAGGCTAAAAGCAAGGCACTATCAGCATCTAATGTTATTCTGCCTTCAGGACTGAGATTGGATTATATTTTTAATTGGTTTGTTGGGTTAATCATTGACTTACTGCTAACATGCTAAGATGCACTGCAGTAATTCACCAAGGCTCCCTCGACAGCACCTTCCAAACCTAAAACCACTACCATCTAAAAGGACAAGGGCAGCCGACAGATGGGAACACCACCACCTGGAAATACCCCTCCAAGTCACTCACCATCCTGACTTGGAAATATATCGCCGTTCCTTCACTGTCGCTGGGTCAAAATCCTGGAACTCCCTCCCTAACAGCACTGTGGGTGTACCTACACCACATGGACTGCAGCGGTTCAAGAAGGCAGCTCACCAGCACCTTCTCAAGGGGCAATTAGGGATGGGCAATAAATGCTGGGCCCAGCCAGCGAAGCCCACATCCCATGAATGAATATATTAAAAAAATGTAACACCTCTCAGGTAAAATATTGTTCAGGGAGACAGCTGTGTCTTTAATTGTTGAATTGTGAGGCATCGGGCCAATTTTGTACAAAAGAGAGAATTCTCCCTATTTTGAATTTCTTCTTTTCCACTCCAGATGTTCATTTGCCCTCCCTGACATCCTAGATTTCAGGAATTGCTTCAGTGTCCAAGAAAGGGCTCTCTAACGCCAATGCAGTAACATACCAAATGCTACTTGGACTCAGCACCATATCATACTCTTGAGACCTCACAAAACATTGGCAACGAGCAATGTAATCTTCGGAATGTAGTCACCATTTTATCGGCAGCCAATTTGCGCATAGCAAGATCCCACAACCAGCAATGAGATAACTGGTCGGATAATCTGTTCTTCAGTGATATTAGTTGAGGTATAAATATTGGACTCAGGCTGCTTGGGCGATCTCCCCTGCCCTCCCTCAAAAATATTCTGCAACATCTTTCATCTGAGAGAGCAGGCAGGGCCTCCCTTTAACATCCCATTTGAAAGACAGCACCTCTAACAGTGCAGCACCCCCCTCAGTACTGCGCTGGGACTTCCAGCCTGCATTGTGTACTCAAGTCTCTAGAGTGGGGCTTGAACCCTTAATCTTCTGACCCAGAAGCAAGAGCATTACTGACTGGGCTACATTATTGCCCTAAAAAGCAATGTTGATCTTGAAATGAAAGATTTGAATTCAGAGTTAAAGAGAATGGAGTCCACATAGACAGATAACAGTAAAACAGAAGGCAAAAAGGAAAAAGAAATAAAGATTTGTATTTCTATAGCGCCTTTCACAACCACCAGACATTTCTAGGTGAATTTCAGCCAATGAAGTACTTCCTGAAGCGTAGTTATGGTTATAGGAAACATGGTAGCCAATATGTGCACAGCAAGATCCCACAAACAGCAATGTGATAATGGTCAGATAATCTGTTTTTCTGATGTTGATTGAGAGATAAATATTGGGCCAGGACACCGGTGAGAGCTCTCCTGCTCTTCTTCAGAATAGTGCCATGGGATCTGTTCCAACCATCCAAACAGGCAGATGGGACCTTGGCTTAACATCTCATCCAAAAGACGGCATCTCCAACTTTGCAGCACTCCCTCGCTGCAGCACTTCGAGTGTCAGCTGCTTTGATTTTCTTGCACTCAAGCTCTGGTCCCGAACCTTGTGACTCAGAGGCCAGTGTGTTACCGAACCACAGCTGAGCTCAGAGGGACAAAAGAGTAATTCTGAAGAACAAAGGAAGGTGCAAGGGGATATCGATAAGATGGCGACATGTTCAAAAATGTGGCAAATGGAATGCAATGACAGAAATTGGGGGATGGGTCATATTGATAAAAACAATGAAAGTAACACTGGATATAAAGAGGGTTGCCAACCCTCCAGGATTGGCCTGAAGCCTCCAGGAATTGAATATCAATCTCTGGTACGCTGCTACTGGAGAAAAATCATTGGGATATTAAAAAAAGATTAGTTCTTGTTGTCATTTTCTTTGAACAATTCTCTTTACCAGATATAAAATATTGAAAACAGGGTTGTTTGGCTAACAGTCAGACATCATCCAGTTGGGTAATGAGGCTTGTTGCTTTCCAGTTAGCGTAGCAAGGCAGGCTGTCACAAGGATGGATGTTTTGACTGACTAATGGCTGGAGCGCGGGGACAAGTCATGTGATGAAACCTCCAGAAATACATCTAATCACAGTTGGAAATGCTAGGTAATGGTGATTTGGAAGAACAGAGGGATTTGGGATTCCGGTTTAACAAGGTACTGGCAATAACTTGAGCGGAAAATGTCACAATAATCTAATGGAATACAGGGATTCTGAGGAATTAGGAACTCAGGAGAAACGTCTTTACCCAGAGAGTGGGGAGAATGTGAGACTTGCTCCACAGGGAATGGTTGCGGTGAATAGTGTGGATACATTTGAAGGGAAGCTGGATAAACACATGAAGAAGAAAGGAATAGAAGGAGATGGTGATGGGGGTGAGATGAAAAGGGGGCAGGAGGAGGCTCGTGGGGGGTATGAACATTAACACAGAGCAGTTGAACCGAATGGCCTACTTCTATGAGGGAATACTGTATTCGGTATTCTATGTGAAACTATGTATAGAATGTATAATGAACCTCTATAAGATCTTAGGAAGACCAAATTGGAGGACAGTATGTAAAATTGGGCTCCCCACTCCCGGCACAATGTTGCAGCAAGTAGAGAGGGGACAGCCCAGAATTCTGGCATGGCGAATTATTAAGAAAAACTTGAAAAACTGGGGCTTTAATTAATTTATTTAGAGCAGAGCAGATTGAGTTGTGACTTGATTGAGGTGTTTAAATTTATGGAGAGATGGGACAGGGTATAGATAGAAGCAGATTAGCAGTGATTGATGGTTTCGGAACAAGGGGACAAAGATATAAAAGTAAATGCAAGAGATTTCTGGCAGAGGGCCTAGGGTTGTGAGCTTGTGGGATGCACTGAGACTTAGTGATTAAAGTAGAGAGCACATCACTGTTTAAGGACAGGTTAGAGAGGTGATTGAAGGAAAAGGGAGATGAGGGAAATTGTAAACAGGATGGTTACATGTGATAAAGGTACTGCTTGTGTGCAGGAAAACCAGCAACATGGAATGATAGGGCTGAATGGCCTATTTGCAGGGAGATGTCTCTAAATTCACTGTGACATGTAGGCCAACAGAAGCTGCTTTATCATTGACCTTCCTTCCATCATAAGGTCAGAAGTGGGGATGTTCGCTGATGATTGCACAATGTTCAGCACCATTCTCGACTCCTCAGATACTGAAGCAGTCCATGTCCAAATGCAGCAAGATCTGGACAAAATCCAGGCTTGGGCTGACAAGTGACAAGTAACATTCGCACCACACAAGTACCAGGCAATGACCATCTCCAACAAGAGAGAATCTAACAATTGCCTCTTGATGTTCAATTGCATTACCATCAATGAATCCCCCACTATCAACATCCTGGGTGTTATCATTGACCAGAAACTGAACTGGATGAGCTATATAAATACTGTGGCTACAAGAGCAGGTCAGAGGCTGGGAATCCTGCAGCGAGTAACTCACCTCCTGACTCCCCAAAGCCTGTCCACCATCTACAAAGCACAAGTCAGGAGTGTGATGGAATCCTCTCCACTTGCCTGGATGAATGCAGCTCCCACAACACTCAAGAAGCTCAACACCATCCAGGACAAAGCAGCCCACTTGGTTAGCACCCCACTCACAAACATTTAACTCCCATTCGCTCCACCACTGACACACAGTAGCAGCTGTGTTTACTATCTATAAGATGCACTGCACCAACTCATTAAAGGCGCCTTCCAAACCCATGACCACTACCATCTAGAAGGACAAGGGCAGCAGATAGATGGGAACAGCACCACCTGGAAGTTCCCCTCCAAGCCACTCACCATCCTGACTTGGAAATATATCACCATTCCTTCACTGTCGCTGGGACAAAATCCTGGAACTCCCTCCCTAACAGCACGGTGGGTGTACCTACACCACATGGACTGCAGCGGTTCAAGAAGGCAGCTCACCACCACCTTCTCAAGGGCAACTAGGGATGGGCATTAAATTCTGGTCTGGCCAACAATGCCCACAACCCAGGAATGCATAAATTTATGCCATGGACCAGGTAGATGAAAGAGAGAGGGTGCATTTATGGAGCTTCTTTGTGCCCTCGGGACATCCCAAATTACTTTACAGTCAAATGAAGCCTCTCAAGCAATGCCAAAACATGATCATTTATCCGACTGCTTTTGGTGGGAGCTTGCTGTGTGTAAATTGGCTGCCTACTTACAACAACAACTACACTTCAGAAGTACCTCATTGATTGTGAAGCACTTAGGGATGTCTGAATGGCACTGCAGAAAGGCAGATCTTTCCTTCCTTATACTCACAGCAATATAACTCTGAGGTCCTGGAGTTGTGTTGAGTGAGTCAGACTCTGCCAGGGCAGTGGTTATAGTCACCAGACTTCATCCCAACATCCCTGGGCTAGAGGATAGATATACTGGCTGTTGGTTGGCTGCCCATTCTAGGCAATGGGCATGTGTGGGCACTGGGCATAGTTGGGCTGCCTACATGTGGGTCACATGTTGGCTGCAGGAAGAGGTGTTGGACCGCAGTCATCACTGAGGAAAACCCTACTCAGCCAAGGTAATAGTGGTTTCAGGAATGGAGAGGAGGAATGGGACTCGCACGGACAATGGCTTCAACCTCTGAACTCAAATGACAAACAAGGTACATTAACTGGAGATCAGCATACTTCAAAAGGATCAAATGCTGCTTGTCCAAGTGTTGTGCAAATACAGCCACTTATAGATTGGCCTTTGGAAATTTGACTCAATCTTTTCTTCAACTGAACTTCACAGTTCTTTCACTGGTGTTACTATGGTGACCCACGAAATCCATTAAATGTTAACCGTGAAGGCCAGCAATACCTGTTCAGGTCACAGAGGATTAATGTTTAACCTGCTAATCTTATCTTCCTGTGTTTTACTAGTGTCCACAGCAGTCCATAAGACCATAAGACATAGGAAAAGAAATTAGGCCATTCGGCCCATCGAGTCTGCTCCGCCATTCAATCATGGCTGATAAGTTTCTCAACCCCATTCTCCCGCCTTCTCCCCGTAACCTTTGATCCCCTTACCAATCAAGAACCTATCTATCTCCGTCTTAAATACACTCAATGACCTGACCTCCACAACCTTCTGTGGCAATGAATTCCATAGATTCACTACTTTCTGGCTGAAGAGGTTTCTTCTCATCTCTGTTCTAAAAGGTCTTCCCTTTACTCTGAGGCTGTGCCCTCAGGTCCTAGTCTCTTCTACTAATGGAAACATCTTCCCTCCGTCCACTCTCTCCAGGCCTTTCAGTATTCTGTAAGTTTCAATCAGATCCCCCCTCATCCTTCTAAACTCCATCGAGTATAGACCCAGAGTCCTCAAACGTTCCTCATATGTTAAGCCTTTCATTCCTGGGATCATTCTTGTGAACCTCCTCTGGACCCTCTCCAGGGCCAGAACATCCTTCCTGAGATACGGGGCCCAAAATTACTCACAATATTCTAAATGTGGTCTGACCAGAGCCTTATAAAGCCTCAGCAGCACATCCCTGCTTTTATATTCCAGTCTTCTCGAAATAAATGCCAACATTGCATTTGCCTTCCTAACTAACGACTCAACCTGCAAGTTAACCTTAAGAGAATCCTGGACTAGGACTCCCAAGTCCCTTTGCACTCCAGATTTCTGAATTCTCTCTCCATTTAGAAAATAGTCTATGCCTCTATTCTTCCTACCAAAGTGCATGATCTCACACTTCCCCACATTATATTCCATCTGCCACTTCTTTGCCCATTCTCCTAACCTGTCCAAATCCTTCTGCAGCCTCCCCGCCTCTTCAATACTACCTGTCCCTCTACCTGTCTTTGTATCATCTGCAAACTTAGCCAGGATGCCCTAGGTCCTTCATCTAGATCATTAATGTATAAAGTGAAAAGTTGTGGTCCCAACACTGACCCCTGCAGAACTCCACTAGTCACCGGCCGCCATCCTGAGAAGGACCCCCTTATCCCCACTCTCTGCCTCCTGCCAGACAGCCAATCTTCTATCCATGCTAGTACCTTGCCTCTAACACCATGGGCTCTTACCTTACTGAGCAGCCTCCTGTGCGGCACCTTGTCAAAGGCCTTCTGGAAGTCCAAGTAGATAACATCCATTGGCTCTCCTTTGTCTAACCTACTCGTTACCTCCTCAAAGAATTCTAACAGATTTGTCAGGCAAGACCTCCCCTTGATGAAACCATGCTGACTTTGCCCTACTTTACCATGCACTTCCAAGTATTCTGAAATCTCATCCTTAATAATGGACTCTAAAATCTTACCAATGACCGAGATCAGGCTAATCGGCCTGTAATTTCCCATCTTTTGCCTCACTCCCTTCTTAAACAGGGGGGTTACATTAGGGATTTTCCAGTCCTCTGGGACTCTCCCTCGGTCAGATGTCTCATTTAAATTTGTGTCTGATAGAATGTGTGTGTGTGAGTGTGTGTATGTGGGAGTGAGCGTGTGTGTGTAAGTGTTGAGGCCAGGGTGTTTTTAGTTGGGAACTGGGCTTGGTTATGATGTCCTCCAATGTCCTACAGCTTCCCACTCTTTGACCTGCAGAAGCAATGGCTGCAGGGACAATTACCTGTGGCAGGAGGTATGGAGCAGTAAACCAGTAAATGTTGCTGCTGTTATTAAAAAGTCAGTACTTAGTAGGGTTCAAGGTGATCCGAGTTTCAGGGATCCCACAGAACAAACCTATGATTAAATCAGCACCTGGCACAGGGGAGGGGCCACTGTGGGAATATCAAACCGTCACATCAGGCCAATATAGGGCAGTCTTCTGAGGGACTGAGGGACCAAGTTAAGGAAAGGAGGATTACCGTACCTGCTCTGTCAACTGAGAGTCTGGGGACAGTGTAAAGGGAGCTTTACTCTGTATCTAACCCCGTGCTGTACCTGTCCTGGGAGTGTTTGATGGGGACAGTGTAGAGGAAGCTTTACTCTGTATCTAACCCCGTGCTGTACCTGTCCTGGGAGTGTTTGATGGGGACAGTGTAGAGAGAGCTTTACTCTGTATCTAACCCCGTGCTGTACCTGTCCTGGGAGTGTTTGATGGGGACAGTGTAGAAGGGGCTTTACTCTGTATCTAACCCCGTGCTGTACCTGTCCTGGGAGTGTTTGGTGGGGACAGTGTAGAGGGAGGTTTACTCTGTATCTAACCCTGTGCTGTACCTGTCCTGGGAGTGTTTGATGGGGACAGTGTAGAGGGAGATTTACTCTGTATCTAACCCCGTGCTGTACCTGTCCTGGGAGTGTTTGATGGGGACAGTGTAGAGGGAGATTTACTCTGTATCTAACCCCGTGCTGTACCTGTCCTGGGAGTGTCTGATGGGGACAGTATAGAGGGAAAGTTAAAAAAACGCTTAATTGTAGAGTAAAGGCTTGACATCAGAACCATACATGATGCTGAAGTTACAATGGTGCCAGAAATAAGAGGGATCTGGAAGGAGGAGAATCTTCAGCCTCATTTGGGGTCCAAATATGTAAACATATGCTGAAAATAAAGAGTCATTGTTTTGAGAAACTACAGGCCTGAGCAGCTACTTTAGGAGAAAGGACAATCCCCAAAGCCCCATTTAGACCCCGACCTCATAACAAAACATTAATTCGTTCATTCTATTCCTGACTTGGACGTTTGATGTTGAGGCTGCACACGGGTGTGTGGAATGGGAAGGGATCTGCTTTCCAGTAACAACATCCCTCAAAGTAAAAGGAGGAGTCCATTGTGAAATTATTCATTGGCCACAGTGACGAGCCTGAGAGTTTGGAAGAAAAGTTCCCATCCTGCACATTCTTTAAGAACCTGATGGATCCAAAGCAGCAGCCACACAGTCTGAGGTTCCAGATGTTTGTCATTGTTTTCCCTAAATAAACAGCGGGAGATTTAAATTGTGTCCTAATCAATCACCTGACTCCAGACGGCTAATGGGGAATATATTTCCAGAGCTCCACCAATTGAACAAAAAAGAAACACGGACATCAGCCATAGTTGAGTGGGGAGCATTCTCTCATTCCTGGTCGGAGCCTGAGAGATTCACAATCCAGGCTGGCACTAGAGTGCAGCACTGAGGGAGTGCTGCACTGGCGGAGGGTCAGAACTGAGGGAGTGCTGTACTGGCGGAGGGTCAGAAATGAGGGAGTGCTGCACTGGCGGAGGGTCAGAACTGAGGGAGTGCTGCACTGGCGGAGGGTCAGTACTGAGGGAGTGCTGCACTGGCGGAGGGTCAGAACTGAGGGAGTGCTGCACTGGCGGAGGGTCAGAAATGAGGGAGTGCTGCACTGGCGGAGGGTCAGAACTGAGGGAGTGCTGGACTGGCGGAGGGTCAGTACTGAGGGAGTGCTGCACTGGCAGAGGGTCAGTAATGAGGGAGTGCTGCACTGGCAAAGGGTCAGCACTGAGGGAATGCTGCACTGGCTGAGGGTCAGCACTAAGGGAGTGCTGCACTGTCAGAGGGTCAGTACTAAGGGAGTTCTGCACTGCCAGAGGGTCAGTACTGAGGGAGTGCTGCACTGCCAAAGGGTCAGAACTGAGGGATTGCTGCACTGGTGGAGGGTCAGTACTGAGGGAGTGCTGCACTGTCTGAGGGTCAGCACTGAGGGAGTGCTGCACTGGCCGAGGGTCAGTACTGAGGGAGTGCTGCACTGTCAGAGGGTCAGTACTGAGGGAGTGCTGCACTGTCAGAGGGTCAGCACTGAGGGAGCGCTGCACTGTCAGAGCGTCAGTACTGAGGGAGTGCTGCACTGCCAGAGGGTCAGTACTGAGGGAGTGCTGCACTGTGAGAGGGTCAGTACTGAGGGAATGCTGCACTGGCGGAAGGTCAGTACTGAGGGAGTGCTGCACAGCCAGAGGGTCAGTACTGAGGGAGTGCTGCACTGTCAGAGGGTCAGTAATGAGGGAGTGCTGCACTGTCAGAGGGTCAGTAATGAGGGAGTGCTGCACTGGCAGAGGGTCAGCACTGAGGGAATGCTGCACTGGCCGAGGGTCAGTACTGAGGGAGTGCTGCACTGGCCGAGGGTCAGCACTGAGGGAGCGCTGCACTGTCAGAGCGTCAGTACTGAGGGAGTGCTGCACTGCCAGAGGGTCAGTACTGAGGGAGTGCTGCACTGCCAGAGGGTCAGTACTGAGGGAGTGCTGCACTGCCAGAGGGTCAGTACTGAGGGAGTACTGCACTGCCAGAGGGTCAGTACTGAGGGAGTGCTGCACTGTCAGAGGGTCAGTACTGAGGGAGTGCTGCACTGGCGGAGGGTCAGCACTGAGGGAGTGCTGCACTGGCGGAGGGTCAGCACTGAGGGAGTGCTGCACTGGTGGAGGGTCAGCACTGAGGGAGTGCTGCACTGGCGGAGGGTCAGTACTGAGGGGGAGCTGCACTGTCAGAGGGTCAGTAGTGAGGGAGTGCTGCACTGTCAGATGGTCAGTACTGAGGGAGTTCTGCACTGTCAGAGGGTCAGTACTGAGGGAGTTCTGCACTGTCAGAGGGTCAGTACTGAGCGAGTTCTGCACTGTCAGAGGGTCAGTACTGAGGGAGTTCTGCACTGTCAGAGGGTCAGTACTGAGGGAGTTCTGCACTGTCAGAGGGTCAGTACTGAGGGAGTTCTGCACTGTCAGAGGGTCAGTACTGAGGGAGTTCTGCACTGTCAGAGAGTCAGTACTGAGGGAGTGCTGCACTGTCAGAGGGTCAGTACTAAGGGCGTGCTGCACTGTCAGAGGGTCAGTACTGAGGGAGTGCTGCACTGTCAGAGGGTCAGTACTGAGGGAGTGCTGCACTGTCAGAGGGTCAGTACTGAGGGAGTGCTGCACTGGCGGAAGGTCAGTACTGAGGGAGTGCTGCACTGCCAGAGGGTCAGTACTGAGGGATTGCTGCACTGCCAGAGGGTCAGAACTGAGGGATTGCTGCACTGGCGGAGGGTCTGCACTGAGGGAGTGCTGCACTGTCTGAGGGTCAGCACTGAGGGAGTGCTGCACTGTCAGACGGTCAGTACGGAGGGAGTGCTGCACTGTCAGAGGGTCAGCACTGAGGGAGTGCTGCACTGGCGGAGGGTCAGTACTGAGGGAGTGCTGAACTGTCAGAGGGTCCGTACTGAGGGAGTGCTGCACTGCCAGAGGGTCAGTACTGAGGGAGTGCTGCACTGTCAGAGGGTCAGAACTGAGGGAGCGCTGCACTGCCAGAGGGTCAGTACTGAGGGAGTGCTGCACGTCAGAGGGTCAGTACTGAGGGAGTGCTGCACTGTCAGAGGGTCAGTACTGAGGGAGTGCTGCACTGCCAGAGGGTCAGTACTGAGGGAGCGCTGCACTGTCAGAGGGTCAGTACTGAGGGAGCGCTGCACTGCCAGAGGGTCAGTACTGAGGGAGTGCTGCACGTCAGAGTGTCAGTACTGAGGGAGCGCTGCACTGCCAGAGGGTCAGTACTGAGGGAGTGCTGCACGTCAGAGGGTCAGTACTGAGGGAGTGCTGCACTGTCAGAGGGTCAGTACTGAGGGAGTGCTGCACTGTCAGAGGGTCAGTACTGAGGGAGTGCTGCACTGTCAGAGGGTCAGTACTGAGGGAGTGCTGCACTGCCAGAGGGTCAGTACTGAGGGAGCGCTGCACTGTCAGAGGGTCAGTACTGAGGGAGCGCTGCACTGCCAGAGGGTCAGTACTGAGGGAGTGCTGCACGTCAGAGTGTCAGTACTGAGGGAGTGCTGCACTGTCAGAGGGTCAGTACTGAGGGAGTGCTGCACTGACAGAGGGTCAGTACTGAGGGAGTGCTGCACTGTCAGAGGGTCAGAACTGAGGGAGCGCTGCACTGCCAGAGGGTCAGTACTGAGGGAGTGCTGCACGTCAGAGGGTCAGTACTGAGGGAGTGCTGCACTGTCAGAGGGTCAGTACTGAGGGAGTGCTGCACTGTCAGAGGGTCAGTACTGAGGGAGTGCTGCACTGCCAGAGGGTCAGTACTGAGGGAGCGCTGCACTGTCAGATGGTCAGTACTGAGGGAGTTCTGCACTGTCAGAGGGTCAGTACTGAGGGAGTTCTGCACTGTCAGAGGGTCAGTACTGAGCGAGTTCTGCACTGTCAGAGGGTCAGTACTGAGGGAGTTCTGCACTGTCAGAGGGTCAGTACTGAGGGAGTTCTGCACTGTCAGAGGGTCAGTACTGAGGGAGTTCTGCACTGTCAGAGAGTCAGTACTGAGGGAGTGCTGCACTGTCAGAGGGTCAGTACTAAGGGCGTGCTGCACTGTCAGAGGGTCAGTACTGAGGGAGTGCTGCACTGTCAGAGGGTCAGTACTGAGGGAGTGCTGCACTGTCAGAGGGTCAGTACTGAGGGAGTGCTGCACTGGCGGAAGGTCAGTACTGAGGGAGTGCTGCACTGCCAGAGGGTCAGTACTGAGGGATTGCTGCACTGCCAGAGGGTCAGAACTGAGGGATTGCTGCACTGGCGGAGGGTCTGCACTGAGGGAGTGCTGCACTGCCAGAGGGTCAGTACTGAGGGAGTGCTGCACTGCCAGACGGTCAGAACTGAGGGAGTGCTGCACTGGCGGAGGGTCAGTACTGAGGGAGTGCTGCACTGGCGGAAGGTCAGTACTGAGGGAGTGCTGCACTGTCAGAGGGTCAGTACTGAGGGAGTGCTGCACTGCCAGAGGGTCAGTACTGAGGGAGTGCTGCACTGCCAGACAGTCAGAACTGAGGGATTGCTGCACTGGCGGAGGTTCTGTACTGAGGGAGTGCTGCACTGTCTGAGGGTCAGCACTGAGGGAGTGCTGCACTGGCGGAGGGTCAGCACTGAGGGAGTGCTGCACTGGCGGAGGGTCAGCACTGAGGGAGTGCTGCACTGGCGGAGGGTCAGCACTGAGGGAGTGCTGCACTGGCGGAGGGTCAGCACTGAGGGAGTGCTGCACTGTGAGAGGGTCAGCACTGAGGGAGTGCTGCACTGGAGGGGGGTCAGTACAGAGGGAGTGCTGCACTGCCAGAGGGTCAGAACTGAGGGATTGCTACACTGGCAGAGGGTCTGTACTGAGGGAGTGCTGCACTGTCTGAGGGTCAGCACTGAGGGAGTGCTGCACTGTCAGAGGGTCAGCACTGAGGGAGTGCTGCACTGGCAGAGGGTCAGCACTGAGGGAGTGCTGCACTGGCAGAGGGTCAGCACTGAGAGAGTGCTGCACTGGCAGAGGGTCAGCACTGAGGGAGTGCTGCACTGGCAGAGGGTCAGCACTGAGGGAGTGCTGCACTGTGAGAGGGTCAGCACTGAGGGAGTGCTGCACTGGAGGGGGGGTCAGTACTGAGGGAGTGCTGCACTGCCAGAGGGTCAGTACTGAGGGAGAGCTGCACTGTCAGAGGGTCAGTACTGAGGGAATGCTGCACTGGCGGAAGGTCAGTACTGAGGGAGTGCTGCACTGTCAGAGGGTCAGTACTGAAGGATTGCTGCACTGTCAGAGGGTCAGTACTGAGGGAGCGCTGCACTGTCAGAGGGTCAGTACTGAGGGAGTGCCGCACTGTCAGAGGGTCAGTACTGAGGGAGTGCCGCACTGTCAGAGGGTCAGTACTGAGGGAGTGCCGCACTGTCAGAGTGTCAGTACTGAGGGAGTGCTGCACTGTCGGTGGGTCAGCACTGAGGGAGTGCGGCACTGTCAGAGGGTCAGTACTGAGGGAGTGCTGCACTGTCAGAGGGTCAGTACTGAGGGAGTGCTGCACTGTCAGAGGGTCAGTACTGAGGGAGCGCTGCACTGTCAGAGGGTCAGTACTGAGGGAGCGCTGCACTGTCAGAGGGTCAGTACTGAGGGAGTGCCGCACTGTCAGAGGGTCAGTACTGAGGGAGTGCCGCACTGTCAGAGGGTCAGTACTGAGGGAGTGCCGCACTGTCAGAGTGTCAGTACTGAGGGAGTGCTGCACTGTCGGTGGGTCAGCACTGAGGGAGTGCGGCACTGTCAGAGGGTCAGTACTGAGGGAGTGCTGCACTGTCAGAGGGTCAGTACTGAGGGAGTGCTGCACTGTCAGAGGGTCAGTACTGAGGGAGCGCTGCACTGTCAGAGGGTCAGTACTGAGGGAGTGCTGCACTGTCAGAGGTTCAGTAGTGAGGGAGCGCTGCACTGTCAGAGGGTCAGTACTGAGGGAGTGCTGCACTGTCAGTCTTTCAGATGAGAGATTTAACCAAAGCCCCTGTCTGCCCTCTCAGATGTACAAGATCTCAAGCACTGTTCTGAAGAACAATAAAGCTCTCCCCCTCCATCCCCTCACAGGGGACTTGGCCTCATGTCCAAAGCTGATTACCAGGCCATTCTCCGGTTGCTTTTTGTGAGATCTTGCTGTGGGATAACTGGCTTCCTTCTTTCCTACATTACAGCAGTGACCACGCTTCAAAGTGTTTCAGTGGCTGTAAAACACTTTGGGACATCCCAAGGTTATGAAAGGCGCTATAGAGATCTAAATCTTACTTTCTGGCAGCTGGTAGAAGGGGGTCTACAATCAGCCAAAAAGAAAGTGAATTCATGTACTAGTCTGCTCCAGGAAAGCCCTGTCTCGAGCCCAAAGTTTCATCCACTGACAGGTTCTGGTGATGGATAAGTTCACTTATCTCGGCAGCGCACTCTCTCTCTCCAGCTGTCTACATTGACAAGAGACGCATGCAAGAGTTGCCAAAGCAAGTGTAGCTTTTGGCAGACTTTGAGCATCAGTCTGGGAACGAAAAGGAGCCAGTCTCCCCTCCAAACTGTGGAGCAATAGTCCTGCCCACTCTGCGCTACACATGTGAGACTCAGACTGTGCACGATCGTTATGCCAAGAAGCTCAACCACTTTCACTTGAGCTGCTTTTGGAAGCTTCTGGAGATCAGGTGGCAGGACAAAATACCAGACCCTGAGGTAATCTGGTTACTGACACTCACCTGACACTCATTTACCAAAGGAAATCATTTTGGGAGCTAGACTCTGGGGTGCACGCTCATGACAGTCAAAGGAAGCTCTACACGGACACTCTGAAGGCTTCACTTAGGAGTTTTGATATCGACCCCGAATCCTGGGAGAATCTCGCCCAGGATCACTGGACCTGGTGCAACCAAATAAAACATGGTCAGGCCTCCTTTGAAAGCAAGTGCAGATCAGGCAGAGAGAAAACACAAGCAGGGCAAATCTCAAACCAGTAACTCATCCAAAACTCGATTGCCTGTGGTGTCCTGTCCTATTTGCTGGGCACAGGTCACAGGTCTTAGCAGTCACCTAACAACCGGAACCCTACCAAACTCCCACGTGATGAACATGATCATCGTCATCTCGAAGGACAAACAAAAGAAAGGGCGATGGTTTGTCAAATCCACATATTAGCATCAGACTGGCAGGATCTGAGGACATCCAGCTACACAAAGGCCAATTCCAATTTTTCAAAAAACAGTTCATCAAAAATCTCTTATATTCTGAAATTAATGTTATTATTTTTTTAAAGTAAATATATTTTATAGAACAAAGAAAATATACAGAATTGCTTTATATGTACATCACATAATTCACAAAATTTACATAATCAGTGCCAAATCTCTAGTCGTTTAACTATATAAAGCCTAACTGTATACAGGATATGTACACACATTCATAGGATGCAAACTAGATTGGCTACATTAAACATAATGTACTGCGTCAGAATGAACACACTGCTAAATATATATGTACACTGCTTCCATAAACGTGTATAAGTCACTAAGTTAACAACTGTATTCCAACTACTATAGGGACACCAATAAGGCTGAAATGTCCAAAAGGTCCTGGATTTTTCCTAGTTGAATTAATTGTAATTCCTGGACTGTGAAAGTTAGAGGGAGTCCTGTGTGGGGAGTTAGTGAACTGGCTGAACTGCAAAGGGCTGCTGGTGAGATAAGGACAGGAGATGGAAAGGGCGTAGGGGTGAAGCGCAAGGCAAGGAAGACAAGACATGGAGGCATGGCAGAGACTCAAGAAGGATTTTGTTTTGCCCTGATCAAAACCCGTTGTTGATCTTAACTTCTGACAGCCCACATCAGGAGTTGTAGGCTTGTTCATGTCAGCAGTGTCTCAGTGAGTAACGCATTCTCTCTTGCCACTCAGTCAGAAGGTTGTGGGTTCAAGCCCCACTTCAGAGTCCTGAGCCCATAATCCAGGCTGACACAATTCTGAGGGAGTGCAGCACTGTCGGAGGTGTCAGCTCTCACTTGAGACCATTAAACCAAGGCCCAGTCTACCCTCTTAGGTGGGTGTAAAAGATTCCACAGCCACTATTTTGAAGAAGAGCAGGAGAGTCCTCCCTGGTGCCCTTGCCGATATTTATCCCACAGTCAACATCACCAAAACTTGGTCATAATCGTATTGCTGTTTGTGGGATCTTTCTGTGCTTGGACACCACATTTCCTACACTACAACAGTGATTATGCTTAATTGGTTATATAGTGCTTTGGGATGTCCTGAGGAGGTGAATGGCACAGGTCATTCTTTCAAAGAAAAACAAACTCTATTTTACACAAGGTGGTGTTAGATGTAGAAACCCCCCCATTTAGATAATCAGTTTAAAAACCACTCCGATTAAAAACTACCTTCCCTCGCCTCTGTACCAGACAGGAAGGAATCAGCAACACTTTAGATTCCAAACACAATCAAACAGAAGGAAGAGAATGTCGATGAATCAGATGCCGAGTTTAACCCTGTGAACCACATTGTCTATGGCAGATGGACAAGGGCAAGGGCTCTCTCTGTACAGTACATCACTCACTAATCACACTGCAGAATTGTTGTCTAGGCAAAACAATTTCCAAACCAAGCTAATAAAATTGTTCTGATGAAAGGCCATTGACCTGAAACATTAACCCTGTTTCTCTCTACAGATGCTGCCTGACCTGCTATTTCCAACATTTTCTGTTTTTATTTCAGATTTTCAAGCATCCACAATATTTTGCTTTTGTATATTAAATGATATCCTCACCTTGTAGAATTTAAAAGGCTATTTTATGTTTTGCATGTGTAAGGAACCACACAATATTTTAAGTTAGGCTTTGGGCCTATAAGTTGCCAACCCTCCAGGATTGTCCTGGAGTCTCCAGGAATTGAAGATTAATTTCGAGGATACAGCTGGGAACAAAATCCCAGGGGATCAATCATGCAGGCTTTAAAATAAAAATAACTGATTCAAGCGTTAAAATAAAATTATGAAAACATTGGAGATGAGAAGAAAACAAGTTGTTTTAAATTGAGAGCGAATCATCCAATCAGGTAATCAAAATGTCTGTCTGATTTCCAATTGGCTGTGGGACGGAGGGGCTTTGTGAGGAAGGACATACTGGGAGACCAATGGGAGAGGGCTGGGAGCAGAGACGCAAGGCGATTGGAGGGAGGAGGTCATGTGTTGAATCCATCAGGAATTCAGCCAACCAGAAATGCTGATCCTTAGTTCTCAGAGAACCCAATTTACCTCAGAGCAGATTTTATTGTTTTGCTTGGAGTGTTGTCTACTTTATTCAGAACTCTACATCACAGGAAGGATGTTGTCATGTTCTCTGTTACAGTCTTCAGAAATTGATAGAGTGGACTGGAGTTTAAAGGATGGGTGGTATTATACAGCACATCTCCCCACTTTGTTGGAGGCTAGCCAACTAAACAAACACATTGGGAACTCCCAATCTCAGGAACACAACTGCTTGGCAAGAAAATGTCAAGGTCCATTGAATTCACCTTCTCACATCCTGGTGGTCACGTTACAATGATATTGGAGTTATTGACTAATCACAGTGATCAATCGCCATCAATGAGTCTACAACATACCCAGACACGAGGTGAGGAAAACCCCCAGTCGGGGAAGAGGTTTGGGAACAAATGGTCCAAAATCATCTGTTCCTCCTGGATACGCTCCACTCACCACACATCAAGTCTCCATTTACTCAAGATACTGGATCCCAAAATGTTAATTTCTGAATGAAATTTGAATGAATCAATATTAACCTCTCAAGGTGGGTTGTGTTCTCTGGTTCTGTTGCCCATCCCTAATTGCCCTTGAACTTGAGTGGCTTGCTAGACTATTTCAGAGGGCAGGTAAGAGTCAACCGCATTGCTGTGGGTTTGTAGGCCAGACCAGGTAAGGACAGCTGATTTCCTTCCCTAAAGGGCGTTAGTGAACCAGATGGGTTTTTGCAACAATTGACAATGGTTTTCATGGTCACCGTTACTGAGACTAGCTTTATATTCAAGTTTTAGTCATTAAATTCAAATTCCAGCTGCCATGTTGGGATTTGAACCCATGTCCCCAAAAGCATTAACCTGGGCCACTGGATTACTAGGCTAGTGGCATTACCACAACAGCACCATTACCCCCAAATTCTGGGCAAGGTGAGACAGCTTGTTACAGTTGACATTATCCCAAGAATATTTTGTGATAACCAATGACTCTGTAACAGACAAAGGTGCGCTGTCCATCGGTATTCAGGGAACTTGGAAGCTTTTGGTCATTGCAAACTCTTCGTTACTTTATTTTAATTCCAAATATATTAGCAAAATAAGTAAAGGATAAGCAGATTAAGTGTGTGGATATTTCTATAAAAATGCAGAAAGAAAGGGTGAGTTGGAAAGTCAATGGTAAACTTTAAAGATGTTGGGGAACTCTTTGAAGATCTGCCTGGATTCCTGGTCCACTATCTGACTCTCAAGCAACACCACCAAATACTGGTCATTCATCACTTGCTGTGTCTGGGATCCTGCTGTGCACAAAATGGCAGCCACATCCACCGACATAACAAGCCTGGGCACTTCAAAGTCATTTATTGTAGGTAAGGCACTTTGAGGTGTTTGGAGAAACCTGATAAGGCCTGATATAAATACAAAGCACCCCATCACCAATGGAGAGGGTTTTTTCAGCCACGCTGCTATCTACAGTTTATGGAAGGTCACTTGAAGGCCTCACAGATTAATAATTAAACTGGTTGATAACCTGGACTTGGACGGAATTCCCAGTGGGAACGAGCGAGGAGGACGGCAACGGGAAACACTGCTTCAAACCCGTTAGCTGCCCTGGCACTGGAGGACAGTGGGAACTGGGAGGATCAGCCCTGTCTCCTGGGCAACAGAGTGATGCTACGATTTAACAGAGGCCACAGAAGAGGCTTTCCAATCTCCAGGACAGGTTTATGAGGTACTAAATAGGTTGAGTGTTGAACGATTAGGGATCAGCACAATGGTCCCAACATGTACGGGTTTGACGCAGATCACTCCGATGAAGTAAGCTTTTATTTTTGGAAAGTGGTTAAAACCACAACTCTTGACCATCCCAGGTTACCCTGAAAAGATTTAACCCCTTCCCTTCCTGCAACTATTTGCTCTGCAGCCACCTCAAAGCAACATTAAGTCTCAGCGGCCGCTCGGTGATAGCACTCTCTCCAAGTCAGATAGTTATAGATCCAAGACCCGCTCCAGAGAATCCGGACTGGTTCTCCCACTGCGGTACTGAGGGAGTACTGCACTGTCAGGGGGTCAGTACGGAGAGAGTGCTGCACTGTCAATATACACCCCTCAACCAACATCACAGACAAATTATTGGGCCATTATCACATTGCTGTTTGTGAGATCTTGCTGTGCGCAAATTGGTGGTTGTGATTCCTCCATTACAACGGTGACCACACTTCAAAAAGTACTTTGTTGGTCTATAATGCATTTTGGGGACATCTTGAGCTTGTGCATACAAATACAGCCATTCTTCATTTTAAAGGTCTGTCATTAAATTTAGCACTGGAGTTACATGCAAGTCAGTCTGGCTAAGGCCGATTGGTTCCTTGAATTAGTGACCAGGTGGTGTTTTTTTTTTTACAACATTCCAGCAACTTTCATGGCCATTTTGTTCTGCTTCCAGCCCACACAATACTAGCTTTATTGAATTCAATTTCACAACTTGCCAGGGTAGGATTCGAACTCACAACCTCAAGTTTGCTAGTCCAGAATCGGAATCACTGCATGATCATCAAATCGTACAGCACTGAAGCAGGCCATTCGGCCCAGTGTTTCTGTGCCGGCTCCTTGAAAGAGCTCCCCGATTAACCCCACTCCCCCTGCTCTTTCCCCATAGCCCCGAAAATTTGGGATGTCCCTGTACACTTATTTTTTTAAATGTCACATGTAAAATTAAGAGAAAAGACAAACCTTTGCTGCCTTATTCATGCATTTCCTAGAAAACATGCTCAAAAAAAAAAAAGCCAAGCAGATAACCTGAGGTGTACTTTGGGAGTGTCCCTCTCACAATCCACAGCCCGAACTGTAAAATGAGGCAAAAACAAAAATTGCTGGAGAAACTCAGCAGGTCTGACAGCATCTGTGGAGAGAAAGACAGAGTTAACGTTTCGAGTCCGTATGACTCTTCTTCAGAATTTGGTTCTTCAGAACTTGTTCTCTGAAGAAGAGTCATACGGACTCAAAACATTAACTCTGCCTTTCTCTCCACAGATGCTGTCAGACCTGCTGAGTTTTTCCAGCTATTTTTGTATTTGTTTCAGATTTCCAGCATCCGCAGTATTTTGCTTTTGTAAAATGAGGCCTTGTAGTGAGCTTCAGGTGAACGATGAGCTTTAAAAGGATTAACTTTTCCAATGCAGTGCAACGAGGAAAGGTTTACTGAGGAACACAACCTGTGGACACCCTTCTGTTAGAGATTCAGCGAGTGCTGCGTTAGTTTAAGAGGAGTTGCTTCGTCAGAGGCTGGAATCCGATTGGTAGCTGGAGACAGTCATCTTGAACTCATCACCTCACAGCAGCATTAAAATCAAAGGGTTAATCCAGTTCACACTGGTCACTCCTAATTTGGAAGAGGTCAAAGTGCAGAGTCCTTGTGTGATGGGCTTGAATAAAACTGTGTGCTTCTGCCACAATAACCTTCCTTGCCCACCCCAGCCCCCTCCACCCTAATTTAAAATCAAGTGCAGCTCTTGAGGAGCTGCTCAGTCAATGTTCAGGATGGTCAGTTCATCGGTCGGGCTGTCCGGCTGACCCTAGGGAACCGATGGACCTTGATGTGTTTGGACAGGTGGTCGCTGCGAGCAAACTTCTTTTCACAAACTGCACACTGGTACGGTTTGACCCCGGAGTGCGAACGTCTGTGTCTAGACAGCTCATCAGACCTCGAAAACCTGGAGTAAAGAATCAAAAGATTAGACAGTCATCTCTCCACCACTGGCTCATCAATGGTCATCTTATCTCCTCTCCAAGCTGTTCAGGGGTGATGTCAGGAAGCAGTTCTTCACACAAAGGGCAGTGGAAAACTGGAAATCTGGGTGGAATTTGTCAGCACTGACACCGTGGGGATGGGGCCATAAAATGCAATGCCTACAATAAAATGCCCACACCCCGTGAACGAATCTTAAAAAACCCTATCACATACCTGTCTGTATGTTCTTTTCTCCCCCTTCTCCCTGCCTCTACTTGCTTAAAACCTCTTACAATGCTAACTTCCAAGATAAACAGGAAATACTCAGCAGGTTAGGAAGCATCTGTGGAGAGAGAATTTTAAAAAATTTATCTATGGGATGGTGCGCATCACTGGCAAGGCCAGCATTTGTTCCCCATGCTTAACTGCCCTCGAACTGAGTGGCTTGCTAGACCATTTCAGAGGGGCAGTTAAGAGTCAACCACATTGCTGTGGGTCTGGAGTCACATGTAGACCAGACCAGGTAAGGACAGCAGATTTCCTTCCCTAAAGGACACTAATGAATCAGGTGGGTTCTTACTGCACTTAGATTTCCAGAAGGCATTTGATAAAGAGCCACATCAAAGGTTACTGCAGAAAATAAAAGTTCATGGTGTAGGGGGTAACATATTGGCACAGATAGAAGATTGGCTGGCGAACAGGAAACAGAGTTGCCATAAATGGGCCTTTTCCTGGTTGACAGGATGTGATGAGTGGTGGGCTACAGGGATCAGTGCTGGGGCCTCGACTGTTTATAATTTATATCAATGACTTGGATGAAGGGACTGAAGGGATGGTTGTTAAATTTGCTGATGACACAAAGATAGGCAGGAAATTAAGCTGTGTAGAGGGCATAAGGAGGCTACAAAGGGATATAGATAGGATAGGTGAGTGGGCAAAGATCTGGCAAATGGAGTATAATGTGGGAAAATGTGCAATCGTTCATTTTGGCAGGAAGAATAAAAAAAGCTTATTATCTAAATGGTGAGAGATTGCAGAGCTTTGAGATTCAGAGGGATCTGGGTGTCCTAGTGCATGAATCATAAAAGGTTAGTTTGCAGGTACAGCAGGTAATCAGGAAAGCTAATAGAATGTTATCATTTATTGTGCGGGGAATTGATTACAGATGTAGGGAGGTTATGCTTCAGTTGTACAGGGCACTGGAGAGACCACATCTGGAGTACTGCATACAGTACTGGTCTCCTTATTTAGGGAAGGATGTGAATGTGTTGGAAGCAGTTCAGGGAAGGTTTACCAGACTAATACCTGGAATGGGTGGTTTGTCTTATGAGGAAAGGTTGGACAGATTATGGTTTGTATCCACTGGAGTTTAGAAGAGTGAGGGGTGACTTGATTGAAACATATAAGATCCTGAGGGGTCTTGTCAGGGTGGATGTGGAGAGGGTGTTTCCTCTTGTGGGAGAATCTAGAACTAGGGGTCACTGTTTAAAAATAAAGATTCACTCATTTAAGACAGAGATGAGGAGAAATGTTTTCTCTCAGAGGGTGGTGAGCCTTTGGATCTCTCTTCCTCAAAAGACAGTGGAAGCAGAGTCTTTGAATATTTTTAAGACAGAGGTGGATAGATTCTTGATTAACAAGGGGGTGAGAGGTTATTGGGGGTAGGCAGGAATGTGGGATTGAGGTTACAGTCAGATCAGCCAAGGTCTTATTGAATGGCAGAGCAGGCTCGAGGGGCTGAATGGCCTATTCCTGCTCCTAACTCATATAACAATCACCAATGGTTTCAGGAGCTTTTTTAAAAAATACCAGATTAATTTAATTGAATTCAAATTCCACAAGCTGTGATTTGAACCCATTAACCTAGGCCTCTGGATCACTAGTCCAGTGACATTACTGCTACACCATTGTCTCCCCGGAGCAAGTCTTATTTCCTTCTTGTTCTGATGATTTGACCCGAAATATTCACTCCGTTTCTCTCTCCACTGATGCTGCCAGACCTGCTGAATATTTCAGCATTTTATGTTTTTATTTTATTGTTCTCTCCTGCCCAGCATCTCATCTACCCTCCTCCATAAAAGGTGAGTTCATGTAAAACTCTGCTGCCCGTATCCTAACTCACACCAAATCCTGTTCACCTATCACCCCTGTGCCCACTGACTTACAGTGGCTCCTGGTCCCACAACAACTTGATTTCAAAATTCTCGTCCTTGTTTTCAAATCCCTTCATGGCTTCATCCACACCACAGGAACCTGCCGCGGTTCAAGGTGGCAGCTCATCATCACCTTCTCGAGGGCAATTAGGGATGGGCAACAGTGGCTGGCCCAGCCAGTGATGCTCAATTTATTAAAAATTAAATGTAAGGACAGAAGGAAAGTCCAGGGAAAACTCTTTGTATTAGTTTGGCCAGTGGAATTACTCAAAATTTATAATATTACAGACGTAACATGAACCAAACAGAAAATGTGCGAAGCTTTGGAATTCCAGTCAATTTGAAGCAGAGCTGTCGTGCAAGGGTTTCTGGGAGCTCACTGGAGGTGCAAGACAACAAGCTGAGTAAACCTCAGGACAGTGTGATCGTAGCACGTACAGCACATTCACGGGAAGGATATTCATAAGATACAGGTAAACCCCCTGAGACTCGAGGATCATCCTTGTAGCTCTTTCCTGAACTGCCTCCAACTCATCCCTAGGTGTCCACTGTAGCTTGGTTGGTAGCATGTTGGTCTTGGAACCACAAGATTTCCAGGTTTGAGTACCACTCCAGCCTTTGATACAAAGCCAAGGCTAAACCTGCAGTGCTCCGCTGAGGGAGTGCTACACTGCTGGAGGACAGTCTTCCTGATGCAATGTCACAGCAAGACCCCATCTGCTGGCTTGGATGGATGTAACAGATCTCATGGCACTGTATTGAAATAGACCAGGGGAGTTCTCCCCAATGCCAAGGCCAATATTTATCTCCCAATCAACGTCACAAAAAACGGTCATTGTTATCTGGTCATGATCACATTGTTATTTGTGGGATCTTACCATGCGCAAATTGGCTGTCAGGTTTCGTGCATTCCAACTTTGACTACACTTCAACAGTACTTCATTGGTTGTAAAGTGCTTTGAGACATCCAGTAATTGTGAAAAGTGCTAGCAAGCCTTTCTTTCATAAGGGTCTCTTGGTGAAGCAAAGGTCTCAATGTTCAGTGCTGTCATCTCAAAGTTCCACACAGCCTACAGCATTTTTATTCTACTGCCTTGACTATGTGGCTCAACATTCTATCCACTCTCTCAACTTCTGCTCTGTGTTAGCTGGCCACGTCGAACCCCAAGTCCACTAAACACACTGACTGCCCCTTGGCAGTGTTTCAGAGATAGGGAACCAAGTTGGTTCCAGGCATCGGAAAACACGGGCCAAGGGGAAAAATTAAGGAAATTGTATTCTTGCTTTTTCAGGTGATGACACTGGAGAATTCCAGGTAACGATGGGAATGGACAACGTTATCCAGAGGAAACTGACCAGGGAAATATTCACACTTCAAAAAATGCCCCAAGTCAACAAAAGAGCAAGTTAGAATGAAAAGAAGAATTGTTTGCAGTCAGAGGGTTGTGGAGTTATGGAATTAAACAGCAAAGGGTATGGAAACAGAAAAGCAGAGTCTAGCGGCAACTCGCCCCGTGTCTGCTCTGGTGGGCTATTCTTTGCTCCTGCGCAGTCTGTGTTTCAAAGGATATTGTGGGTGGTGGTGACAAGTTCAGGCATTCTGAGTAACCACACAGTTTGTAGGTTTTAATGAGTGACGGTGAGCTTTCTTGACTTGGTCCTGAAATTGGCCCCAGTTCCATCCCCATGGAGCTGTTTTTTTGACACCACCACCCAGGTGGTGATGATTTCAGTGGGAAAAGATTACACATTGTTAAAATATTCGATCGGGCGAATGCCTCCCTCAAATCCAAACCTCATCATCAGCGGTTTCTCTACAAATCAGAATTCAGCTTCAATCACCATAAAGTCAATCACAGCAGTGACCATCTCCATTCCTCAATCAAAAGAACTCAATATTGTACTTTGTGGTTATTTCCCTCTGGTAGGGAAGGGACATTATTTCCTCCTGAGCTACTCACAGCAAAATTATAACTGGCAGTGGAAAATAACATGTCACTGGTTTCACTACTTGAGCATATAATCCAGGTTGAAATTCCTAGTGTGGAACCGAGGGAGTGTCACACCATCGGAGGATTTGTACAGAAGGTCGGTACTGAGGGAGTGCCGCACTTTCAGAGGGTCAGTACTGAGGGAGTGCCGCACTTTCAGAGGGTCAGTACAGAGGGAGTGCCGCACTTTCAGAGGGTCAGTACAGAGGGAGTGCCGCACCGTCGGAGGGTCAGTACAGAGGGAGTGCCGCACCGTCGGAGGGTCAGTACAGAGGGAGTGCCGCACCGTCGGAGGGTCAGTACAGAGGGAGTGCCGCACCGTCGGAGGGTCAGTACAGAGGGAGTGCCGCACCGTCGGTGGGTCAATACTGCGAGAGTGCTGCACTGTCAGAGGTTCAGTACTGAGGGAGTGCTGCACAGTCGGAGGGTCAGTACAGAAGTAGTGCCGTACCGTCGGAGGGTCAGTTCTGAGGGAGTGCTGCACTGTCGGAGGGTCACTACTGAGGGAGTGCCTCACAGTTGGAGGGTCAGTACTGACGGAGTGCTGCACAGTCGGAGGATCAGTACAGAGGGAGTGCCGCACCGTCGGAGGGTCAGTACAGAGGGAGTGCCGCACCGTCGGAGGGTCAGTACAGAGGGAGTGCCGCACCGTCGGAGGGTCAGTACAGAGGGAGTGCCGCACCGTCGGAGGGTCAGTACAGAGGGAGTGCCGCACCGTCGGAGGGTCAGTACAGAGGGAGTGCCGCACCGTCGGAGGGTCAGTACAGAGGGAGTGCCGCACCGTCGGAGGGTCAGTACAGAGGGAGTGCCGCACCGTCGGAGGGTCAGTACAGAGGGAGTGCCGCACCGTCGGAGGGTCAGTACAGAGGGAGTGCCGCACCGTCGGAGGGTCAGTACAGAGGGAGTGCCGCACCGTCGGAGGGTCAGTACAGAGGGAGTGCCGCACCGTCGGAGGGTCAGTACAGAGGGAGTGCCGCACCGTCGGAGGGTCAGTACAGAGGGAGTGCCGCACCGTCGGAGGGTCAGTACAGAGGGAGTGCCGCACCGTCGGAGGGTCAGTACAGAGGGAGTGCCGCACCGTCGGAGGGTCAGTACAGAGGGAGTGCCGCACCGTCGGAGGGTCAGTACAGAGGGAGTGCCGCACCGTCGGAGGGTCAGTACAGAGGGAGTGCCGCACCGTCGGAGGGTCAGTACAGAGGGAGTGCCGCACCGTCGGAGGGTCAGTACAGAGGGAGTGCCGCACCGTCGGAGGGTCAGTACAGAGGGAGTGCCGCACCGTCGGAGGGTCAGTACAGAGGGAGTGCCGCACCGTCGGAGGGTCAGTACAGAGGGAGTGCCGCACCGTCGGAGGGTCAGTACAGAGGGAGTGCCGCACCGTCGGAGGGTCAGTACAGAGGGAGTGCCGCACCGTCGGAGGGTCAGTACAGAGGGAGTGCCGCACCGTCGGAGGGTCAGTACAGAGGGAGTGCCGCACCGTCGGAGGGTCAGTACAGAGGGAGTGCCGCACCGTCGGAGGGTCAGTACAGAGGGAGTGCCGCACCGTCGGAGGGTCAGTACAGAGGGAGTGCCGCACCGTCGGAGGGTCAGTACAGAGGGAGTGCCGCACCGTCGGAGGGTCAGTACAGAGGGAGTGCCGCACCGTCGGAGGGTCAGTACAGAGGGAGTGCCGCACCGTCGGAGGGTCAGTACAGAGGGAGTGCCGCACCGTCGGAGGGTCAGTACAGAGGGAGTGCCGCACCGTCGGAGGGTCAGTACAGAGGGAGTGCCGCACCGTCGGAGGGTCAGTACAGAGGGAGTGCCGCACCGTCGGAGGGTCAGTACAGAGGGAGTGCCGCACCGTCGGAGGGTCAGTACAGAGGGAGTGCCGCACCGTCGGAGGGTCAGTACAGAGGGAGTGCCGCACCGTCGGAGGGTCAATACAGAGGGAGAGCCGCACCATCGGAGGGTCAGTACAGTGGGAGTGCCGCACCATCGGAGGGTCAGTACTGAGGGAGTGCTGCACCGTCAGAGGGTCAGTACTGAGGGTGCTGCACTGTCAGAGGGTCAGTACTGAGGGAGTGCTGCACTGTCAGAGGGTCAGTACTGAGGGAGTGCTGCACTGTCGGAAGGTCAGTACTGAGGGAGTGCTGCACTGTCGGAGGGTCAGTACTGAGGGAGTGCTGCACTGTCGGAGGGTCAGTACTGAGGGAGTGCTGCACTGTCGGAGGGTCAGTACTGAGGGAGTGCTGCACTGTCGGAGGGTCAGTACTGAGGGAGTGCTGCACTGTCGGAGGGTCAGTACTGAGGGAGTGCTGCACTGTCGGAGGGTCAGTACTGAGGGAGTGCTGCACTGTCGGAGGGTCAGTACTGAGGGAGTGCTGCACTGTCGGAGGGTCAGTACTGAGGGAGTGCAGCACTGTCAGAGGGTCAGTACTGAGGGAGTGCAGCACTGTCGGAGGGTCAGTACTGAGGGAGTGCCGCACTGTCGGAGGGTCAGTACTGAGGGAGTGCCGCACTGTCGGAGGGTCAGTACTGAGGGAGTGCCGCACCGTCGGAGGGTCAGTACTGAGGGAGTGCTGCACCGTCGGAGGGTCAGTACTGAGGGAGTGCCGCACCGTCGGAGGGTCAGTACTGAGGGAGTGCCGCACCGTCGGAGGGTCAGTACTGAGGGAGTGCCGCACTTTTATATGAGACATTAAACGAAGGTGAATGTAAAAGATCCCATGGCACCGTTTTGAAGAGAAGCTGGGTATTAATCTCCAGGGTCCTGACCAGTATTTGTCCCTCAGCCAACATTACTAAAAACAGATTATCTGGGTCATTATCATGTTGCTGTCTGTGGGTTCTTGCTGTGCACAAATTGACTTCATAAGTGCTTTATTGACCATAAAAAAAACTTCAGGACAGCCTAAGGATGTGAACGGTGATATATAAATTTAAGTCTTTCTTTCACAAAAGCTATTCGAGGTAACATGGAGGATGCATGTTCTGGGAAGATGAGGACCAGGAACAACTGACTCCTAAAGTGGATTAAGGTTTCCTGATGAACTGAAAAAAATGCCAATCAAGAAGTATTGAATGGGGAAAGGGAGTCCAACAATGACAACTACTTACATTTACATAGCACCTATTATGTAATGAAATGTCCCAAGGTGCTGCACAGGAGCAATATCAAACAAAAATTGACAATGAACCTCAGAAGTAGCTATTATTGCAGGCAACCAACGGCTTGGTCAATAGAGGTAGATTTTAAATGAGAGAGAGGGCTACAGAGATGGAGAGGTTTAGGAGAAAATTCCAGAATTCAGGGCCCAGGCAGCCATCAATGGTAGATGAAGGAGTCGGAACCAGAGGGGTAGAGATCTTGGAGGACATACACTCCATCCTACTGTGGACTCTACTGCACTCATTTATTCACCCAAGAGAAAGTTCTGTATGAATAATTACCAATCCTCAAAAGGTAATCAATTAAAACTCCAGGATATTCGTCCATCTCTCCATTTGCACTGTGCCAACCTAGCTTGCTCCCCCACCTCAGAAGCTTTGTGTTCCATGAAGTATTCAATCAGAGAGCTTCGGAATCTATCCAGGCTATATTGTGAGCTAACTACTGAAATCAAATGAATCAACTGTGTTGTTAAATGGCGGAATATTCAAGTGGCCTCATTGAGGAATACATGCCACGATTTGCTTCTTAAAAACAGACAGTTAAAACAGTCCCAATCCCATTTACCCTGTTCCCATCTCCCTCCAACCTTTTATCCATCACCCGCCCCATTCTATCCAGTCCTCAAAGTTGACACAGTTTCTGCCTCAACCACTAACCCAGGGAGTGAATCCATAGTCTCACAGCTCTCCATGTGAAAAAGTTTCTCTGTTGTAAATTTCTAACATTTAATCTTGTGTCTATGATCCCCTCGGCTGCTGGAAATATCTGCTTCTGTCTATCCTGTCCCACCTCTTCACTATTTTAAACGTTGCCCTGTAATGTGTGTTGTGTTAATGGAAAAAGACCCAACATTTAATGTATTTCTTCATGTTGATCATTCCTCATGGCCAGCAGCATCCCAGTGAATCTGGGAACCAAACTGACATTTTCCCATTCCTCATACCTTTCAGCCCGATTGTCTGTCCGTTGAGGGGATTATCCAATTTTCCCAACACGTGACACCCAACATCTCTCAGGAAAGCTAAAGTAAAAAATCTCCCGAATGAAGAGAGAAAGACTTGCATTTTTATAGCGCCTTTCACGATCTCAGAACATCCCAAAATGCTTCATGGCTGAGGAGATACATTAGAAGGGACTGTGCTTTGAGAAAGTAAGAAACGCGACAGCCAATTTGCACGCAGCAAGATCCCACAAGCAGCACTGACATAAATGAGCAGATTGTCTATTTTGGTGATGTTGGTGGAGAGTTGAATGCTGGCTTAGGACACCACCAGCTCTTTGAAATACTACTCACATAATCTTTTAACATCCAAATCTTTAACATTGAAACGTTTTAATGTTTGATGGTGGCTAGTGGCAGTGTGGTGGAATTTAAACTTGATTAAATAAATCTGAAATAAAAAACTAATTTCACGGTGACCATGAAATGATTGTTGTAAAAACCCATCTGGTTCACTAATGTCCTTTAGGGAAGGAAATCCACTGTCCTTACCTGGTCTGGCCTACATGTGACTCCAGACCCACAGCAATGTGGTTGACTCTTAACTGCCCTCTGAAAAGGCCTAGCAAGCCACTCAGTTCAAGGGCAAATAGGGATGTTGGCCTTGTCAGTGACACCCACGTCCCATGAAAGAACAAAAACCAACTGAGAGGCCAGTTGGGACCTTGGTTTAAAGCCTCACCTCTCTGGATTTTGTTCACACAATTTGTGTCAGCCGTGGTTTAGTGAGTAGCATTCTCTCACTTCTAAGTTGGAAGAAGGTTATGGGTTCAAATCCCATTTTGGGAACTTGAACACCTGGACAGACATTCCAGTGCATTATTAATGCCGGGGTATGACTGCTGCACTGAAGGTGTGCCTTTGGATGGGTTGTGAAATTAACTCCATGTCTGATCTCTAAAGTGGATGTAAATGCTCACTTGGCCACTTTTTCATAGAAGAGCAGGGAATTGGCCCTGATGCCCTGGTCAATATTTATCCCTCTTTCAACATCACTAAAAAAAACAGATGATCCACTCATTATCACATTGCTGTTTGTGGGAGTTTGCCAACTACTACATTTAAAGCACTTTGTGATGTCCTGAGGTTGTGAAAGATGTGATAGAAATGTACATTTGATTTTTCTTTTATGATAACAGAATTTTCAACTGACCTCCAGCCACATCCTGGCCAAGTGCAGGCGAATGGTTTTTCTCCTGTGTGTCTTCTTAAGTGAGCTTTCAAATGGCTGCTCTTGGTGTACATCTTAGCGCATCCTGGAAACGTGCACTTGTGCATTTTGAGCAGTTCCACTGGGGTCCCCTTTTGAAATTTCTGGCCCAGAAGGACCCCACCTTGGACCTGGGAACTGTCGACAACTCCAGCCATGGGCTTGGCAGCGATGGGCACGGGTGCAATCCGAACAAACTGGCGGGAGCAGCTCAGGCTGGACGACTGCACATTCTGAGGCACCAGCGTGAACGCTTGTCCCTGAATGTTGACGAGGAGCTGTGCAATCTTCAGGTCTGTCCGAGGTGGTGGGCTAACAGCACTGCCTTGTTCCTGCTTCACCTGAATGGGTTGGAGATGAAGAATAACTGGGATGGCTCCTTCAACCTTCAATGCTTCTTCAGTATTCCTCACACTCATCCCTTTGCTGACCTGATCATACTTTGGTTGCATGGGACTCGCTTTTATTTGGTTTTTCTCCTGCACCGTGCTGGCTGATCCCCAATCCCCACTTTTCAGTTCCTTCGCCTCGCTTTTGGATTCATTCTTCGAGCCCACGTCCATGTTCTCCTCAAGGAATTCCTCAATTTCTTCCAGCGTTGGCTGGAATAACCCCAAATCCTCCATCTCCATTCCAAAATTGGGAAATTCCCGAACTTCCTTCTTGACAATTGAGTGACAATCCTTCTTGCCCCAACACTGTGTTGGGAAACTCCCAATGGAAGCCTGGGAAAGCAGGTAATCTACGATGCTGTCCCCGCTGTCAGTGCTCTTGTAGCTGGAGCTTAGCACCAAAGAGTCAGGACTGGAGCAGGAGCGTGAGCTGGAACAGTCGCTATCATCCTCAGAGAGGGGGGATTGCAGCATCTGGTAGCCCCGCCTGTGCATCACCATATTGCTGAGGTAACCCACAGGGGGCCTCATTGACAGGTAGCTTGCGTCAGTAGAGAGCAAGTGGTCCACCATCGCAGTTTGAAGGGAAATCAGAGTCAATGACTTACTCCCTCAGATCGTCAGCTATCTGGATCCAATCCACACTATGCCAAACAGACACAGCTCCTAATAAACACAAGATGATTTATATTTACATTTAAACAACTGTACAGTGACATCACATCTCTAATACACTAACTTTTTTCAAATTGTTTATGTTCATTAAGGACAGGTACAGCACGGGGTTAGATACAGAGTAAATCTCCCTCTACACTGTCCCCATCAAACACTCCCAGGACAGGTACAGCACAGGGTTAGATACAGAGTAAAACTCCCTCTACACTGTCCCCATCAAACACTCCCAGGACAGGTACAGCACAGGGTTAGATACAGAGTAAATCTCCCTCTACACTGTCCCCATCAAACACTCCCAGGACAGGTACAGCACGGGGTTAGATACAGAGTAAATCTCCCTCTACACGGACCCCATCAAACACTCCAGGGCAGGTACAGCACTGGGTAGCTGTTTAACTCAGTTGCATTAAGTGGTTGCACAGATCCATAATCTGACTGATCTGGTCTATATCAGCTGACTGTGGGTGGGTGGGAGTGTGGGTCTATATCAGCTGACTGTGGGTCTATATCAGCTGACTGTGGGTGGGTGGGAGTGTGGGTCTATATCAGCTGACTGTGGGTGGGTGGGAGTGTGGGTCTATATCAGCTGACTGTGGGTGGGTGGGAGTGTGGGTCTATATCAGCTGACTGCGGGTGGGTGGGAGTGTGGGTCTATATCAGCTGACTGCGGGTGGGTGGGAGTGTGGGTCTATATCAGCTGACTGTGGGTGGGTGGGAGTGTGGGTCTACATCAGCTGACTGTGGGTGGGTGGGAGTGTGGGTCTACATCAGCTGACTGTGGGTGGGTGGAAGTGTGGGTCTACATCAGCTGACTGTGGGTGGGTGGGAATGTGGGTCTATATCAGCTCACTGTGGGTGGGTGGGAGTGTGGGTCTATATCAGCTGACTGTGGGTGGGTGGAAGTGTGGGTCTACATCAGCTGACTGTGGGTGGGTGGGAATGTGGGTCTATATCAGCTCACTGTGGGTGGGTGGGAGTGTGGGTCTATATCAGCTGACTGTGGGTGGGTGGGAGTGTGGGTCTATATCAGCTGACTGTGGGTCTATATCAGCTGACTGTGGGTAGGTGGGAGTGTGGGTCTATATCAGCTGACTGTGGGTCTATATCAGCTGACTGTGGGTCTATATCAGCTGACTGTGGGTGGGTGGGAGTGTGGGTCTATATCAGTTGACTGTGGGTGGGTGGGAGTGTGGGTCTATATCAGTTGACTGTGGGTGGGTGGGAGTGTGGGTCTATATCAGCTGACTGTGGGTGGGTGGGAGTGTGGGTCTATATCAGTTGACTGTGGGTGGGTGGGAGTGTGGGTCTATATCAGTTGACTGTGGGTGGGTGGGAGTGTGGGTCTATATCAGCTGACTGTGGGTGGGTGGGAGTGTGGGTCTATATCAGCTGACTGTGGGTGGGTGGGAGTGTGGGTCTATATCAGCTGACTGTGGGTGGGTGGGAGTGTGGGTCTATATCAGCTGACTGTGGGTGGGTGGGAGTGTGGGTCTATATCAGCTGACTGTGGGTGGGTGGGAGTGTGCGTCTATATCAGCTGACTGTGGGTGGGTGGGAGTGTGCGTCTATATCAGCTGACTGTGGGTGGGTGGGAGTGTGCGTCTATATCAGCTGACTGTGGGTGGGTGGGAGTGTGGGTCTATATCAGCTGACTGTGGGTGGGTGGGAGTGTGGGTCTATATCAGCTGACTGTGGGTGGGTGGGAGTGTGGGTCTATATCAGCTGACTGTGGGTGGGTGGGAGTGTGGGTCTATATCAGCTGACTGTGGGTGGGTGGGAGTGTGGGTCTATATCAGCTGACTGTGGGTGGGTGGGAGTGTGGGTCTATATCAGCTGACTGTGGGTGGGTGGGAGTGTGGGTCTATATCAGCTGACTGTGGGTGGGTGGGAGTGTGGGTCTATATCAGCTGACTGTGGGTGGGTGGGAGTGTGGGTCTATATCAGCTGACTGTGGGTGGGTGGGAGTGTGGGTCTATATCAGCTGACTGTGGGTGGGTGGGAGTGTGGGTCTATATCAGCTGACTGTGGGTGGGTGGGAGTGTGGGTCTATATCAGCTGACTGTGGGTGGGTGGGAGTGTGGGTCTATATCAGCTGACTGTGGGTGGGTGGGAGTGTGGGTCTATATCAGCTGACTGTGGGTGGGTGGGAGTGTGGGTCTATATCAGCTGACTGTGGGTGGGTGGGAGTGTGGGTCTATATCAGCTGACTGTGGGTGGGTGGGAGTGTGGGTCTATATCAGCTGACTGTGGGTGGGTGGGAGTGTGGGTCTATATCAGCTGACTGTGGGTGGGTGGGAGTGTGGGTCTATATCAGCTGACTGTGGGTGGGTGGGAGTGTGGGTCTATATCAGCTGACTGTGGGTGGGTGGGAGTGTGGGTCTATATCAGCTGACTGTGGGTGGGTGGGAGTGTGGGTCTATATCAGCTGACTGTGGGTGGGTGGGAGTGTGGGTCTATATCAGCTGACTGTGGGTGGGTGGGAGTGTGGGTCTATATCAGCTGACTGTGGGTGGGTGGGAGTGTGGGTCTATATCAGCTGACTGTGGGTGGGTGGGAGTGTGGGTCTATATCAGCTGACTGTGGGTGGGTGGGAGTGTGGGTCTATATCAGCTGACTGTGGGTGGGTGGGAGTGTGGGTCTATATCAGCTGACTGTGGGTGGGTGGGAGTGTGGGTCTATATCAGCTGACTGTGGGTGGGTGGGAGTGTGGGTCTATATCAGCTGACTGTGGGTGGGTGGGAGTGTGGGTCTATATCAGCTGACTGTGGGTGGGTGGGAGTGTGGGTCTATATCAGCTGACTGTGGGTGGGTGGGAGTGTGGGTCTATATCAGCTGACTGTGGGTGGGTGGGAGTGTGGGTCTATATCAGCTGACTGTGGGTGGGTGGGAGTGTGGGTCTATATCAGCTGACTGTGGGTGGGTGGGAGTGTGGGTCTATATCAGCTGACTGTGGGTGGGTGGGAGTGTGGGTCTATATCAGCTGACTGTGGGTGGGTGGGAGTGTGGGTCTATATCAGCTGACTGTGGGTGGGTGGGAGTGTGGGTCTATATCAGCTGACTGTGGGTGGGTGGGAGTGTGGGTCTATATCAGCTGACTGTGGGTGGGTGGGAGTGTGGGTCTATATCAGCTGACTGTGGGTGGGTGGGAGTGTGGGTCTATATCAGCTGACTGTGGGTGGGTGGGAGTGTGGGTCTATATCAGCTGACTGTGGGTGGGTGGGAGTGTGGGTCTATATCAGCTGACTGTGGGTGGGTGGGAGTGTGGGTCTATATCAGCTGACTGTGGGTGGGTGGGAGTGTGGGTCTATATCAGCTGACTGTGGGTGGGTGGGAGTGTGGGTCTATATCAGCTGACTGTGGGTGGGTGGGAGTGTGGGTCTACATCAGCTGACTGTGGGTGGGTGGGAGTGTGGGTCTACATCAGCTGACTGTGGGTGGGTGGGAGTGTGGGTCTACATCAGCTGACTGTGGGTGGGTGGGAGTGTGGGTCTATATCAGCTGACTGTGGGTGGGTGGGAGTGTGGGTCTATATCAGCTGACTGTGGGTGGGTGGGAGTGTGGGTCTATATCAGCTGACTGTGGGTGGGTGGGAGTGTGGGTCTATATCAGCTGACTGTGGGTGGGTGGGAGTATTTGTCTATATCAGCTGACTGTGGGTGGGTGGGAGTGTGGGTCTATATCAGCTGACTGTGGGTGGGTGGGAGTGTGGGTCTATATCAGCTGACTGTGGGTGGGTGGGAGTGTGGGTCTATATCAGCTGACTGTGGGTGGGTGGGAGTGTGGGTCTATATCAGCTGACTGTGGGTGGGTGGGAGTGTGGGGACGGGCAGTGAGGAGAATGCTTAACCACTTTGACAGCACCAAACAAATCCGAATGTCTGAAGCACATTGATTAAATAATGGCATCAGACGAGCCTCATCGTCAGAACTCAAGTGTCAAAATCACAAGTGCAGATAATCAGCCTGATCAGGAGACATTTTTACACTCTCCCTCTGTCTTCTATGGTGTGGTATACATTGTTCCTTCCACATTTTCTAATTCCTCCTAACGTCTTGCCAGTCGCTCTTACTGTTTCCTTTTGGGTTGTAGTTAAGGAAATCTATCTTCAACAATGCTTTCTCACTGAACTGAATGAATGGTTGTCAGTAGAATATTTGGCCATGGAAGGAATCACAGGCCAAGCAGATTTTAGTTGATTGGTAAAAGAACCAAAGGCAACATGTGTACAAATTTACTCAGTGAGTGGTTGTGATCTGGAATGTGCTACTTGCAAGGAAATGGAAGCAAATTCAATAAAAAAAAAAACTTTCAAAACAGAATTAAATAAATATTTAGAAATGAAAAATTGCAGGACTAGAGGGAAAGTATTTCAGAGAGCTAGCATAGGAATGATGGGCTGAATGACCCCCTGTGCATGATGGATCTATGGCATGATGATCGCTATAATTCTGGCTAGAGGATTGAACAGTACATGGTGGAGAGAGGCTGCAGATTCAGTGGTGAAGATCTAAATAGTGTCAAATATTGAGGAGTTTCCTTTGAATGTCTTTGGTGATGAGAACATTCTCTCAAGAGAGTGAATGGGTGGGTAGAGTCAGTGATAGGGGAGAGTGTACATGGGGATGTGGGAGGGGAGTGAATGGGTGGGTAGAGTCAGTGATGGGGAGAGTGTACATGGGGATGTGGGAGGGGAGCGAATGGGTGGGTAGAGTCAGTGAGTGTACATGGGGATGTGGGAGGGGAGTGAATGGGTGGGTAGAGTCAGTGATAGGGGAGAGTGTACATGGGGATGTGGGACGGGAGTGAATGGGTGGGTAGAGTCAGTGATAGGGGAGAGTGTACATGGGGATGTGGGACGGGAGTGAATGGGTGGGTAGAGTCAGTGATAGGGGAGAGTGTACATGGGGATGTGGGACGGGAGTGAATGGGTGGGTAGAGTCAGTGATAGGGGAGAGTGTACATGGGGATGTGGGAGGAGAGTGAATGGGTGGGTAGAGTCAGTGATAGGGGAGAGTGTACATGGGGATGTGGGACGGGAGTGAATGGGTGGGTAGAGTCAGTGACAGGGGAGAGTGTACATGGGGATGTGGGAGGGGAGTGAATGGGTGGGTAGAGTCAGTGATAGGGGAGAGTGTACATGGGGATGTGGGAGGGGAGCGAATGGGTGGGTAGAGTCAGTGATAGGGGAGAGTGTACATGGGGATGTGGGAGGGGAGTGAATGGGTGGGTAGAGTCAGTGATAGGGAAGAGTGTACATGGGGCTGTGGGAGGGGAAGTGAATGGGTGGGTAGAGTCAGTGATAGGGGAGAGTGTACATGGGGCTGTGGGAGGGGAGTGAATGGATGGGTAGAGTCAGTGATGGGGGAGAAACAATACTGGAAGCACATTCAGATCTGGGCACTGGATTGGGAGAAGAAACATCCAGACACTCCACTGGCAAAATTCTCTCCTCCTTCCTCTCAAAGTTCCTGGCATTTGTTTCACAAGCCCTTGGTGCTCTCTTGACTCTTGGCTCCTATTTTCTTCTGTGTATCACCTTGACAATATCAGCAGACTATTCATCTGCAGGGGCAACGCGACTGCCTTCGTCCACATACACACTTTCGATTTTCCGATTGGGGATAACTGGCTGCCCCCACAGGGGCACCATGTCCAACTGTACTGTCCCCAAAGGGCTGAGTTCAGCTTGCAGAGCACACTCTAACCTGGGGATGCAATCATTCTTTTTGTTAATTCCCTGGATATTGGCTTCGCTGGCTAGGCCAACATTTATTGCCCATCCCTAATGACCCTTGAGAAGGTGGTGGTGAGCTGCCTTCTTTAATACAACTATGTGTCTTGCTAGGCCATTTCAGCAGACAGTTAAGAATCAACCATATTGCTGTGGGTCTGCAAAAAAAAAAAATCAAGTCTTGCATTTGTATAGCACCTTGTATGGCATCACAAAGCTCTCTCCTGCCAATGAAGTATTTTTGAAGTCCTATTATAATGTAGGAAATGCACAGCCAGTTCTCACAGTCGTATGATAATTGCCAGGTAATCGGTTTTTGTGAAGTTGACCAGCCAAGGGCACTGGGGAGAACTCCCTTTTCCTCTTCAAAATAATGCCATGGATCTTCAACATTCACCTGAGGTTTAACAGCCAAAAAACAGAACCTTTGAGAATGCAGCACAGCCTCAGTATTGCTGGAGTGTCAACCTTGATTTTTAAGGACTTGATCCCATAACCTTCTAACTCGCAGGCAAGAGTGCTACCAACTGAGCACAGCTGACACTTTTTGAGGCTTATGTCAGCCAGACAGAGAGTAAGAACAGCAGATTTCCTTCCCTAAAGGGCATTTGTGAACCAGATGGGTTTTACAACAATCAATAATGATTGCACGGTCACCATTACTGAGACTAACTTTATATTCCAGATTTATTGAATTAACTGTCCAATGTTGGACTTAGGATAAAACTTCTGGACACATTGAGCACACCACTCCCTCTCCCCTTCTCTTTCTCTCTCTCTCTCTCTCTCTCTCCCCTTCTCCTTACACCCTCCCCTCCTCCTTCACCCCTCTCACCCTCTTGCTATCCCCCTCACACTCTCCCCCTCTCTGCTCTCTACTCACTCCTTACTCTCCCCATTCCCTCCTTACTCTCCCCTCTACTCCCTCCCCCACTCCCTCTCCTTCCCATTCCTCCCTCTATTCCCCTTTCTTTCTCGCCCCTCTCCTTCTCTCCCCTTCCTTCCATCTCTCCCTCCCTCTCTCTCTCTCTCTCTCCACCCAAAACTGGCCCCATATCAGTATGACCGACAGTAACCCTCCAAGAGCAAACATGTCAATATTGGCAGCACATCGGAGTATCCGAAAAGCTCCCTCGCTCGGTTCCAGATGTGCCAAACCCCGACATATTTACCCAGAATCTGGCAGAGAGAGAATTAAAACAAGAATAATTGGTTTCAAATCGGAGAGAAGGAAACGAGACCCTGAAATATTGAATTCCACCAGGATGACAGTTTGGGACAGTAATACAATTCGGAAATTGACGTGTAACTGACAGAGTGATTGATCAGAGTGACTATATATATATTAAAAAAAAAATCCCCTCGGATCTGAAAACAAGTTATTGCATTTTTTTTAAAAAAAAGACATGTCGTTATTAAAATGCAAGGACTGACCTACCTGAAACAAGGCGTCCTTGAAGCTGGCTCTAAGTGCAGCCTGTGTTTAGAGTGTGTTTCCTATTGCTGCAGAATTAAATCCATTCCTCACATGACTGCTGAGGGTTTTGTATGTGATTAAAATGCAGGGGCTGGACTCGGGGAAGGCTCGACCGCTTCTCCTGCTCCCATTGGTTTGGCACACTTCATGGGGGACGGTCCACAGGACCTTTCAAAACATTTTCCTTAAATATTTATTTTTTTTTCCAAAAAAAAACCCAGCTACCTTGGCTAGCTTCCACCCAGCTTGTGATAACTCAGGAATTGACTCACATCTCCCACTCCTCGTTCACCAACAAAACACACAGGACAAGTGTTTCCCATTCCTTAATAATGTGATCAGCAAGCTGTCATTCGAAGGCACGTTGGAAAGGGAATTTCTGGCAGTGTGGGCTGTTGTTTTATCAGTGTTTATAGATTCCCTCTCCCATCACTCTGATGGGGTAGGGAGAGAGGAGATGACTGAGGAAATCATTGGTGGGACGGCCCTTTGCAATTCATCCTTGGCACGTGGTTACTGCTGGCATTTTATCGCCCAGGGTTCCTGAGGGAAAGAACTGACTCGTGTTTATATACAACCCCTCATCAGCGCAGGAACTTAATGCTGTGGATTTTTCTTTAATTAATTCTTGGCAAGGCCAGCATTTGCGATCCATCCCAAATTTCCCTTAAGGTGAGCCATCTACAATTGAGGGTGGTTAAGAGTCAACCACATCGCTGTGGATCTGGAGTCACCTGTAGGCCAGACCGGGTAAGGGTGGCAGATTTCCCTCCCTAAAGGGCACTAGTGACTCAGATGGATATTTACAACAATGTCACAACTAGCATTTTATTCCAGATTTGTTATTGAATTGAAATTAAATGCCCTGGTGAGAGAAACTCCAGAACATTAGTCCAGGTGTCTGGATTGCTAGTTTGTTAATTACACCACAATACTACCATTGTCCATGAGCCTCTACAAGGAGACCCTGGCTAGAGGTTTTATACTAAGTACAAACTAGGGGTGGATTAAGGATCTCGCTAAACATTCCATCTCCAGCTCACTTGTGTTTCCCAGTTAATTGTCCCATTCTTAGTTCTAACTATCAGTAAATCCTTTTACTTCACCCTCTCTGCAATGTTGACCACATCTGTTCTGTCTTACCTCCCCCCAACCCCCCACCTCCCCCAGTGCTGTTAACAACCAGTCATCATACTGTGTTGTGTTTGTTTGTGTTTTTCTGGGGCTTGCTCATGGATTTTCAGAGTTTGTTGGTGTGTTGTGTTGGTTTGCAGGAGTGTTGAGCTAGAATATTGTATTAGTCAATGCCCTTTCAATACTTCCTGATTCACCTCACAGTCTGTCTTAGTGTTTCTCAGGAATAGATTACTCCATTCACTTCTGACAATCACACCTCAGGAAGGATTGATTGGTCTTGGAAGGGTGCAGTGTTGGTTCACCAGAATGAAAGATCTAAATTATGAGAACAGACAGGGCTTGTGTTCCCTGTAATACAGGAGATTCAAGGCAGTGATCTAACTGAGAAATTTAAGATGATTAAAGGAGTTAATATAGGAGATAGAGAAAAACTGTATCTGCTTAAGAGGGAACCAGGAAAAGGTAGCAGAATCTTAAAATTAGAACCAGCGAATGCTGTCTTGACCAATCAGTCAAGCAGCCTGGTTTAAATTTCAAACAATGCTTGGCAGTTAACTGTCAGTCACCATTAACTAATGCATTCTCTATGGCAATGTCTCTACCAATCAGCACACTCTGCTCAATACAGTATAAAGTTGTTGCTTCCCCTGACATTGGTATTCTTGTGATTGTCCTGAAGAGTGCAAGATGAAAAGCTTCGACAAAATGTCTTTTTTCAGCAATACTCAAGTTTTGTGCTACCAGACGACTATTTGGGGATACATGTCGAAATTGATGTGCAGCTGTTGCATTTCAAAGGAGGCTCAAAGGTTTCAAAGAACATTCACATTTTGCAGGATATTTGTGAGTAAACAGGGGCAGGTGCTGTAGATTTTATTTACCTAAAATAGAGAGGAAATAGGAACATGAAAGGTTTTAATATTTGTGACCCTGAGTTTTCAAAGGGATATATGAAGACAACAGAGAACGAAGATGAAAGTGGTGAAAAGGTATTTATGAAAACAGGGTTTCAGCTGCAGTGAGCTGCTGTGAGGAAATCCCACTAAAGGCCAATTCTTGTGTGTTTGGAGTGTGCTGAAAAAGCTGTGATCATGTTTTCTAAATTATAACAGTGACTACACCTCAGAAACACTTCATTGGCTGTAGAGTTCTTGGGGACATCCTGAGCTTGTGAAAACTGCTTTATAAATGCAAGTCTTTCTTCCTTTCCAAGGAACCTGTAAATCTGGAACTCTCTCCCCAAACCATCCGTTGAGGTTCAGGTCAACTGAAAATGACAAAAAGGAGATTTATGTTGGGCAAGGGTATTAGCATTACAGGACCAAGGTGGCAAAGTGGGGTTAAAATACAAGTCAGCCATGATTTCATTGAATGGCGGAATAGGCTTGAGGGGCTGAATGGCCTTCTCCTACTATCTTGTAATGCATTGGCCCTTCAGCTGAATAGTTCTGAAGGCAGGTACAACTTTCACACAGAAACCAGGAATGCTTCAAGATCGAAAATCATTTCCTGGCCATTGGTATATTTTTAATTCAGGATGTGGGTGTCACTGGCAAAACTGGCATTTAGTACCCATCCCCAGTTATCCTGAGAAGGGGTCACTGTTTAAAAATAAGGGGTCACTCATTTAGGACAGAGATGAGGAGAAATGTTTTCTCTCAGAGGGTCGTGATCCTTTGGAACTCTCTTCCTGAAAAGGCAGTGGAAGCAGAGTCTCTGAATATTTTTAAGGCAGAGGTGGATAGATTCTTGGTAAGCAAGGGGGTGAGAGGTTATCGGGGGTGGATGGGATGCAGATTTCAGGTTACTATCAGATCAGCCATGATCTTATTAAATGGTGGAGCAGGCTCGAGGGGCTGAATGGCCTACTCCTGCTCCTTGTTCATATGTTTGTTTGATGGACATTTTGCTTGAACCACTACCAGTGGTGAAGATGCTCTTACAATGCTAATAGATATTCTTTGTGGTGTATGATACATTTGAGTGTCTTTGTAGGCCAAGTCAAAGGGCAGTTAAGAGTCAACCATCTTGTTGTAGGACTGGAGTTACATATAGGCCCAGACTAGGTAAGGGCAGGAGGTTTCTTTCCCAAAAGGACCATTAGTTAATGATGAGTTTTTACATCAGTGACTAAACTCCAAAGGTTCTTCATTGACTGTGGAGTATTTCCCACATCCAGATGTTGGGAAAGATGTGATAGAAATGCAAGTTTAATTAATTTCTTTGCCGATTGGGTTCACTCTTGGACCTTCCTTGTCTAACTTCTCAAACTGTCAGGTGCAATGTGAACTGACACTCTCTGGATTAATTGTACAGCAAGAAAGCCACCTCTTTGCCCTCCTACTTGTTTGGTATTATTTATCAAAAATTCCTGGTATATATTTCAAATTCCATTCTTGCTCAGATTAGATCAATTTAAATCCACACAATCACTCTCTGAATCATAATTTTCATACTTCCTCAAAGAAACACCACTAATCTCCTGCCAAAATGTGCCAAGTGAAATTGACTGTAAATTGTTCCACTTCAGAGTCAAACTGGTGTTAAGTGTAAATAAGAGCTAAATACCACAGAGGCACTGAGGGAGTGCTACATTGTCAGAGGTGCCATCTTTCAGGTTAGAACTTAAACCAAAACCGTATTTGCCCTCTTTTTTTCTTTCATGGGATGTGGGTGTCACTGGCTAGATCAGGATTTGTTGCCCATCACCAATTGTCCTTGAACTGACCTTGCTAAGTCATTTCAGAGGGTAGTTAAGAGTCAAGCATTATGGGTCTGGAATCACATGTAAGCCAGACCAACAGATTTCCTTCCCAAAAGGATGTTAATGAACCAGATGGATTTTTATGACAACTGATGATAGTTTCATGGTCACCATCACTGAGCCAAGCTTCATATTCCTGATTTATTAACTGAGTTTAAATTCCACCAGCTGCCATGGGAAGGATTTGAATCCAATGCCTCTCCACCTGACTGAGCATCAGCCTGGGTCTCTAGATTACTAGCCCAGCAACTTTCCCGCTACGCTATCCTCCCTTAGGTGGATGTAAAAGATCCCATGACAAAATTCTAAAGAAGAGCAGTGGGAATTACTTTCTAGCGTCCTGGGGTCAAAATCTATTGAGGATAAATTGCCAGGAAAACTGATTATCTGGTTATTATCACATTGGTGTTTGTGTGATCTTGCTGTGCACAAATTGCTGCCACACATCTTGTAATACATCAGTGACTAAACTCCAAAGGTTCTTCATTGACTGTGGAGTATTTCCCACTTCCAGATGTTGTGAAAGATGCGACAGAAATGCAAGTTTAGTTAATTTCTTTGCCAATTGGGTTCACTCGTGGACCTTCCTTGTCCTTGTGCCATTGTTCCAGACTGGACATGAGATTTGTTGCTGGCACATGGGGAAGGACAAGTACACTGGATGATATTTAGGTGTTGAAGGGTTTTGCTGTGGGCTTTGACGTTTGCAGTCATGTGCTGTGTGAGTTACTGAACAACGCTGCATCTGATTGAAAAGTTACAGCAGGTATGCAATACCAGCATGCATCCTGTTTCAGCAGGTATTATTTATGACGCCTTTCCAAACGTGATGGTATAAATAATTCCAATGGAGATCTCAGCTACACATTGGATTAGACATTTTAACTTGGGCTCCAATCCCAGACAAAACATTGGCATGAAATTACCCTGTTTACCAGTAACAAAATAAAGGCAATGCAATCAGAGGGGCTGACCTTATAAAATTGGCAACTCGTTGGTAAAATGTACAAGGAAATTTTTGTCTAACCCATAGTATATTTACCCTGGGAGTGTTTGATGGGGACGGTGTAGAGGGAACTTTACTCTGTATCTAACCCCGTGCTGTACCTGTCCTGGGAGTGTTTGATGGGGACAGTGTAGAGGGAGCATTACTCTGTATCTAACCCCGTGCTGTACCTGCCCTGAGAGTGTTTGATGGGGACAGTGCAGAGGGAGATTTACTCTGTATCTAACCCCGTGCTGTACCTGTCCTGGGAGTGTTTGATGAGGACAGTGTAGAGGGAGCTTTACTCTGTATCTAACCCCGTGCTGTACCTGTCCTGGGAGTGTTTGATGGGGACAGTGTAGAGGGGGTTTTACTCTGTATCTAACCCCGTGCTGTACCTGTCCTGGGAGTGTTTGATGGGGACAGTGTAGAGGGAGCTTTACTCTGTATCTAACCCCGTGCTGTACCTGTCCTGGGAGTGTTTGGTGGGGACAGTGTAGAGGGAGGTTTACGCTGTATCTAACCCTGTGCTGTACCTGTCCTGGGAGTGTTTGAGGGGACAGTGTAGAGGGAGCTTTACTCTGTATCTAACCCCGTGCTGTACCTGTCCTGGGAGTGTTTGATGGGGACGGTGTAGAGGGAGATTTACTCTGTATCTAACCCCGTGCTGTACCTGTCTGGAAGTGTTTGATGGGGACGGTGTAGAGGGAGATTTACTCTGTATCTAACCCCGTGCTGTACCTGCCCTGGGAGAGTTTGATGTGGACAGTGTAGAGGGAGTTTTACTCTATATCTAACCCCGTGCTGTACCTGTCCTGGGAGTGTTTGATGGGGACAGTGTAGAGGGAGTTTTACTCTGTATCTAACCCCGTGCTGTACCTGTCCTGGGAGTGTTTGATGGGGACAGTGTAGAGGGAGTTTTACTCTGTATCTAACCCCGTGCTGTACCTGTCCTGAGAATGTCTGATGGGACAGTATAGAGGGAGCTTTACTCTGTATCTAACCCTGTGCTGTACCTATCCTGGGAGTGTTTGATGGAACAGCATTTATTGCCCATCCCTAGTTGCTCTTGAGAAAGTGGTGGTGAGCTGCCTTCTTGAACCGCTACAGTCCATGTGGTGTAGGTACACCCACAGTGCTGTTAGGGAGGGAGTTCCAGGATTTTGACCCAGCGACAGTGAAGGAACGGCGATATATTTCTAAACCAGGATGGTGAGTGGCTTGGAGGGGAACTCCTAGGTGGTGGTGTTCCCATCTATCTGCTGCCCTTGTCCTTCTAGATGGTAGTGGTCGTGGGTTTGGAAGGTGCTGTCGAAGGAGCCTTGGTTAGTTCCTGCAGTGCATCTTGCAGATGGTACACACTGCTGCTACTGTGCGCCGGTGGTGAAGGGAGTGAATGTTTGTGGATGTGGTGTCAATCAAGCGGGCTGCTTTGTCCTGGATGGTGTCAAGCTTCTTGAGTGTTATGGGAATTGCATTCATCCAGGTGAGTGGAGAGTATTCCATCACACTCCTGACTTGTGCCTTGTAGATGGTGGACAGGCTTTGGGGAGTCAAGAGTTGAGTTACTCTCTGCAGAATTCCCAGCCCCTGAATGTCAAGGGAAGATGGTTAGATTCTCTCTTGTTGGAGATGGTCATTGCCTGGCACTTGTGTGGCGTGAATGTTACTTGCCACTTGTCAGCCCAAGCCTGGATATTGTCCAGGTCTTGCTGCATTTGGACATGGACTGCTTCAGTATCTGAGGAGTCAAGAATGGTGTTGAACATTGTGCAATCATCAGTGAACATCCCCAATTCTGATCTAGTGATGGAAGGAAGGTCATTGATGAAGCAGCTGAAGATGGTTGGGTCGAGGACACTACCCTGAGGAACTCCTGCAGTGATGTCCTGGAGCTGAGATGATTGACCTCCAACAACCACAACCATCTTCCTTTGTGCTAGGTATGACTCCAACCAGCAGAGAGTTTCCCCCTGATTCCCAGTGACTCCAGTTTTGCTAGGGCTCCTTGATGCCACACTCGGTCAAATGCTGCCTTGATGTCAAGGGCAGTCACTCTCACCTCACCTCGGGAATTCAGCTCTTTTGTCCATGTTTGAACCAAGGCTGTAATGAGGTCAGGAGCTGAGTGGCCCTGGCAGAACTCAAACTGGGCATCAGTGAGCAGGTTATTGCTAAGTAAGTGCAGCTTGATAGCACTGTTGATGACCCCTTCCATTACTTTACTGATAATGGAGAGTAGACTGATGGGGCGGTAATTGGCTGGGTTGGATTTGTCCTGCTTTTTGTGTAGAGAACATACTGGGGCAATTTTCCACACAGCCGGGTAGACACCCGTGTTGTAGCTGTACTGGAACAGCTTGGCTAGGGGTGTGGCAAGTTCTGGAGCACAAGTCTTCATTACTACTGCTGGAATATTATCAGGGCCCATAGCCTTTGCAGTGTCCAGTGCTTTCAGCCCTTTCTTGATTTCATGTGGAGTGAATCCAGTTGGCTGAAGACTGGCATCTGTGATGCTGGGGACCTCCGGAGGAGGCTGAGATGGACCATCCACTCGGTACTTTTGGCTGACGATTGTTGTGAATGCTTCAGCCTTATCTTTTGCACTGATGTGCTGGGCTCCTCCATCACTGAGGATGGGGATATTTGTGGAGCCTCCTCCTCCATTGAGTTGTTTAATTGTCCACTACCATTCACAACTGGATGTGGCAGGACTGCAGAGCTTAGATCTGATCCATTGGTTGTGGGATCGCTTAGCTCTGTCTATCACTTGCTGCTTATGCTGTTTGGCACGCAAGTGGTCCTGTGTTATAGCTTCACTGGGTTGATACCTCATTTTTCAATGTGCCTGGTGCTGCTCCTGATATGCCCTCCTGCACCCTTCATTGAACCAGGGTTGATCCCCTGGCTTGATGGTAATGGTAGAGTGGGGGATATACCGGGCCATAAGGTTTCAGATTGTGTTGGAGTACAATTCTGCTGCTGCTGATGGCCCATAGTGCCTCATGGATGTCCAGTCTTGATCTGCTAGAGCTGTCTTGAACCTACCCCATTTAGCACAGTGGTAGCACCACACAACACGATGGAGGTATCCTCAAAGTGAAGATGGGACTTCATCTCCATAAGAACCGTGTGGTGGTCACTCCTACCAATGCTGTCATGGAAGATGCATCTGTGGCAGGCGGGTTGGTGAGGATGGTTTCAAGTGCCATGAGATGTCATGGATCTGGAGTCAATGTTGAGGACCCGCAGCACAGCTCCCTCCTGACTGTATACCACTGTGATGACACCTCTGCTGGGTCTGTCCTGCCGGTGGGACAGGGTATACCCAGGGATGGTGATGGTGATGTCTGGGGCATTATCTGTAAGATATGATTCTGTGAGGATGACTATGTCAGGCTGTTGCCTGACCAATCTGTGAGGCAGCTCTCCCAATTTTGGCACTAGCCCCCAGATGTTAGTAAGGAGGATTTTGCAGGGTCAATAGGACTGAGTTTTGGGTGTCTAGGTTGATGCTAGGTGGTCCGTCCAGTTTAATTCCTTCTTGACTTGTTTGTAACGGTTTGGTACAACTGATTGGCTTGTTAGGCCCTTTCAGAGGTCAGTTAAAAGTCAAACACATTGTTGTGGATTTGGAATCACATGTCAGCCAGACCAGGTAAGGGTGGCAGATTTCCTTCCCTAAAGGGAATTAGTGGCCCAGATGGGTTTTTACAACAATCAACAATGGCTTCATGGTCATCATTGGATTTTTAATTTCAGGTTTTTTATTAAATTCAAATTCCACCATCCCATCACTTCTGCTGGGATTCGAACCCATGTCGCCAGAGTATTACTCTGCATCTCTGGATTATCAGTCCAGTGACAATATCACAACACCATTGCCTCCCTGCTTTCAAAACATCTTTCACAACCCCATCAATATCATGAGTAGCTTAACACCCTAATGAGGTATTTTTGTGTAGGCACTGCTGTAGTGTAAGAGCCAACTTGTGCACAGCAAGCTCCCACAGACAACAAAACAAATTACCACATCATCTGTTCCATTGATAATGATTGTCCACAACACAGGAACAACTCCCCTGCTCTTCCAAAAGTCACCATGGAGTATTTCACATCCATCTGTAAGGTTATGTGGAGCCTCAGTATAACGGCTCATCCAAAAATGGCCCCTCCAATAGTGCAGCTCTCCTACAGTACTGATCCTCCAAAAATGCAGCACTCCCTCAGTAATGATGCTCCGTTAGTGCAAAACTTTCTCGGTACTGACCCTCTGGCAGTGCAGCACTCCCTCAGTAATGACCCCCTGACAGTGCAGCACTCCCTCAGTAATGACCCCGTGACAGTGCAGCACTCCATCAGTAATGACCCCCTGACTGTGCAGCACTCCCTCAGTACTGATCATCTGCCAGTGCAGCATGCCCTCAGTACTGACCCTCTGACAGTGCAGCGCTGCCTCAGTACTAACCCTCTGACAGTGTAACTTTCCATCAGTACTGACCCTCTGACAGTGTTGCTCTCCCTCAGTACTGACCCCCTGACAGTGCAGCAATCCCTCAGTACTGACCCTCTGACAGTGCAGCACTCCCTCAGTACTGACCCTCTGACAGTGCAGCACTCCCTCAGTACTGACCCTCTGACAGTGCAGCTCACCCTCAGTGCTGACCCTCTGACAGTGCAGCGCTGCCTCAGTACTGACCCTCTGACAGTACAGCACTCCCTCAGTGCTGACCCTCTGACAGTGCAGCTCACCCTCAGTGCTGACCCTCTGACAGTGCAGCTCGTCCTCAGTGCTGACCCTCTGACAGTGCAGCTCGTCCTCAGTGCTGACCCTCTGAAAGTGCAGCTCACCTTCAGTGCTGACCCTCTGACAGTGCAGCACTCCCACAGTACTGACCCTCTGACAGTGCAGCACTCCCTCAGTACTGACCCTCTGACAGTGCAGCTTTCCCTCAGTACTGACCCTCTGACAGTGCAGCACTCCCTCAGTACTGACCCTCTGACAGTGCAGCACTCCCTCAGTACTGACCCTCTGACAGTGCAGCACTCCCTCAGTACTGACCCTCTGACAGTGCAGCTCTCCCTCAGTACTGACCCTCTGACAGTGCAGCTCTCCCTCAGTACTGACCCTCTGACAGTGCAGCACTCCCTCAGTACTGACCCTCTGACAGTGCAGCTCTCCCTCAGTACTGACCCTCTGACAGTGCAGCACTCCCTCAGTACTGACCCTCTGACAGTGCAGCACTCCTTCAGTACTGACCCACTCTCAGTGCAGCACTCCCTCAGTACTGACCCTCTGACAGTGCAGCACTCCCTCAGTACTGACCCTCTGACAGTGCAGCACTCCCTCAGTACTGACCCTCTGACAGTGCAGCATTCCTTCAGTACTGAACTGGCAGTGTTGGAGAGGATTTTGCTGTCATGGTTGACTCAGTACAGACCAAGAATTGAACCCAAGATGTCCCTGGTCTATGAAACGCTATTGGACACAGAGGCTCACTGGGATATTCAGAAACTAGTAACTGACAATTTTGTTTTCAATTTAAGAATAAACTTTTAATCCAAAATTCTTCAACAGAACTTGGCACAAAAGCAGCATTTCCATCGGATTTTGTACAAGTGTGTACCTGTCTGGCAATTCCTCTCATCTTGTGATCTAATTGTAACGATGCAAAAGAGTCTGAGTGTTCCTTTTTTTCTCGAAGCTAAAATTCCTCACTAATGGCAGGTACAGCCAAAGAGAATCAAACCATTCTGGAAGAGTACAATCTGTCTGGACTGAGCTGCACAGATTTTCAGTGTGCCGTAAATCTGTGAGAGGACACTGAGGTTCAAGCGATCAGTTGTGGCAGGGTGAGAGAACTGGAGTTAGTGAGCACTTGAAAAGGTGCGAATTGAACAACGTCAATAAATATTTCAGAAATCTATCTGAGGTTTGAAATGTCATCAAAGTAATTAATAGGCATATTTCCTCCAATAAAGAAAACATCAGTTTTTATAAAATATCCAAACTACAGGAAAGATAAGGAAGGTGTCTCAGGTCGGATTACATACAGATTAAACCTCTCTCTACACTGTCCCCATCAAACACTCCCAGGGCAGGTACAGCATGGGATTAGATACAGAGTAAAGCTCCCTCTACACCCTCTCCATTAAACACTCCCAGGGCAGGTACAGCACAGGGTTAGATACAGAGTAAAGTTCCCTCTACACTGTCCCCATCAAACACTCCCAGGACAGGTACAGCACGGGGTTAGATACAGAGTAAAGCTCCCTCTACACTGTCCCCATCAAACACTCCCAGGACAGATACAGCACGGGGTTAGATACAGAATAAAGCTCCCTCTACACTGTCCCCATCAAACACTCCCAGGACAGGTACAGCACGGGGTTAGATAGAGAGTAAAACTCCCTCTACACTGTCCCCATCAAACACTCCCAGGGCAGGTACAGCACAGGGTTAGATACAGAGTAAAGTTCCCTCTACACTGACCCCATCAAACACTCCCAGGACAGGTACAGCACGGGGTTAGATACAGAGTAAAGTTCCCTCTACACTGACCCCATCAAACACTCCCAGGACAGGTACAACACGGGGTTAGATACAGAGTAAAGCTCCCTCTACACTGTCCCCATCAAACACTCCCAGGGCAGGTAGAGCATAGTGTCATCTAGGGAGTAAAGGGGAGGTGATGGTGTAGTGGTAAAGTTGCTGGACGGGTAATTGTCTGGGGACTTGGGTTCCAATCCTACCACATCAACTGGTGGAATTTGAATTAAATAAAATCAGTAATTAAAAGTCTGACATGAGAATGACCATAAAACCATTGCTGGTTGTCATAAAAACCCATCTGGGTCACTAATGTCTTTTTAAGGATGGAAATCTGCCGTCCTTACCTGGTCTGGCCTACATGTGACTCCATGTGTTTGACTCTTAAATGCCCTAGCAAGCAATCCAGGGAGGGAGTTCCAGGATTTTGACCTAGTGACAGTGAAGGACTGATGATATATCTCCAAGTCGGGATGGTGTCTGGCCTGGGGTGAATCTTCCAATTGGTGGTGTTCCCCATGTGTCTGCTGCTCTTGTCCTTCTAGGTGGTAGAGGGCGCAGGTTTGGAAGGTGCTGTTGAAGGAGCTTTGATGAATTCCTGCAGTGCATCTTGTAGAGGTACACACTGCTGCTACTGTGCGTCAGTGGTGGAGGGAACGAATGTTTGTGGATGTGGTGCCAATCAAGTGGGCTGCTTTGTCCTGGATGGTGTCAAGCTTCTTGAGTGTTGTAGGAGCTGCACACATCCAGGCAAGTGGGGAGTATTCCATCACACTCCTGACTTGTGCCTTGTAGTTGGTGGACAGGATTTGGGGAGTCAGGAGGTGAGTTACACATCACAATATTCCTGGCCCCTTACCTGCTCTTGTAGCCACAGTATTTATATGGCTAGTCCAATTCAGTTTTTGCTCAATGGTGACTCCCAGGGTGTTGATAGTGTGGAATTCAGTGATGGTAATGCCATTGAACATCAAGGGGTGATGGTTAGATTCCGTGGCACATTCAATGGGATTCTCATCACTGAATTCCTCAGTATCAATATCCTGGGGGTTATCATTGACCAGAAACTGAACTAGATTCTCTCTTGTTGGAGATGGTAATTGCCTGGCGCTTGCGTGGCACAAATGAAATGTTCCACTTATCAGCACAAGCCTGGATATTGTCCAGGGCTTGCTGCATTTGGACATGGACTGCGTCAGTATCGGAGGAGTTGCGAATGGTGCTGCACATTGTGCAATCATCAGCGAACATCCCCACTTCTGACCTTATGATGGAAGGAAGGTCATTGATGAAGCAGCTGAAGATGGTTGGGTTGAGGACACTATCCTGAGGAACTCCTGCAGTGATGTCCTGGAGTTGAGATGATTGACAACCACAACCATCTTCCTTTATGGTAGGCATGGACAGGGGTGTAGTGCCAAATTTTGAGGAGCAGGAGCTCTGGAAAAATGTGTTGGCCATCTTATTTCTAAATCTACTATTAGCCTTGTTGGAGTCCCCAAAAATCAGTAAAACTATGCTTTTTAAGTGAAAAATATTGGTGGTGGCAGGTGGTAGGCATTTTATTGTGAACCGTGTGGTATTTTGAATTATTAGTCTTTAGCGTAGCTAAAATTTCATTACGCAACATTTTACAGGTCACGTATCTGTTATCCGAAATCCTTGGGGCCGATTGTGTTTTGAATTTCGGATAATTTTGGTTCTTGGATACAGCACAGAGGACTAGGCCTACTTACATTACAATGTTTGAAGCCTAGGCTAGCTATAGTCTAAAGTAAATAAAATGGCTAGAAAAGCAAGATGTATCAGTGAATATCAAATGTAGGGTAACTGTAATAAGTTCCCACCTGTGGCACCATCTGTGATTCTGCTTGTGGGAGAGGGGTCAGAGTGTCCACGTACTCTGCTGGGAGGCATTCTTGAATAGTTCTTCCAGCTTCATCTGCCCCATTAACATTGTTTTTTGTTTCATAAGCTTGTCTTTTATTTCATGGGTTGACATTATTTTTTGCTCACTTATAAATGCACATTGTTCGAGTGCATCTATCAACCTGTCACACATCTTAATAATACCATGTCGGCACTTTCTCTATTGGGCCGACTCTGTCATCCCCATCATCGCTGTTTTTATCAAGTTGATCTTGATGTAACACCATTTCTACAATCTTCCCATCAGTCAAAGAATGTGCGACTGGAGCGTTGTTATCAACGTTAAACACTTCCTTGATATTCTCAGAATCCAGCGTATTCACACATTCCATTGATATACGTTTTGCATGCTCAAGGAGCTGGTTTACCAGATTTTCTTCCTTGTTCACATGAAATCTGCTCCTATGTTCCTATAAATCCTTCAAAGTCTTCGTCAATATTATTGTCTTCAGTGAACATTGTTGCGGGCTGAAGGTTGTGCCAGCCGTTGGTCAAGGTGTCTTTATCAGCAAGGCACCAGGCATTAGCAGGTGTGTAGATGGCATCCTTAACTGTAAACAGCTTTTGGAAGCCTTCCAGCACCCGGCCTCTCCTCACAGCACCAAGCACCAAGCACACTGTCCAAGAAGGAGTCTTTATATTTACATTTCACGGACTGAAAATTGCTTTGATCCATCAGCTGAATTAATGACTTTACGTTGGTGGGAGAAGTAAACAGTGAAAACATTGTTCTTCACCAAGAGTTCAGCAGGGGAATGTGCTTAACAATTGTCCAGGAGCAACATGATTTTAGTTTTCTTCAAGTCCAGCTACCTGTCAATGTGCACGTGCCTCTGGTACAAAGTGGTTGTGAAACCAATCAGAAAGCATCTCCCTGGTTACCCTCTTATTGGCGTAATAGTGAACAGGTAATGTCTGAATACCCTTGAAGCTCCTGGGATATTTGCTTTTCCCAATTACAGCTAACTTACATCTGTTGGCCACTTTGGCATAACCAAGGACAGTCAACCTATCCTTAGCATCTTTAACACCCATTGGTGCTCTCCCCTCAGCCATCGCTAGCACTTTCCTAGGGGCATATCGCCAGAAGAGACTCGTTTCGTCAGCATTGTAAATTTGTTCAGGCAAGATGTTTACATCTGAAACTAGCACAGCAAATTCATCAATAGATTTTCCAGCGGTGTCATGGTCTGCAGAGGCTTTATCACCACACTCTCAAAAACTTGACACCATGATGCTTCCTGAATTTCAGTGACTAACACTTCACAATAATTTCCACCACGGCTCGGGTTCCACACGTGTCCTCAAGGGAGAGGCTGGTCTTGTCCTCGAGTCCTCAGTCGTTTGGTGACATCTCAGCCAGGTTGTGACTAATGGTGTTGAATCCCAAAGCGTTAGAAGTATGGGGTTCGTGTAGTCACCAACATGAATGCTGATACCCGTCTTATGAGATTTCTTGAATGTGTTGGTGTTATAATTAAATTCATTTGATTGAATCCACGCTCACATTCTGCAGTGCAGCTGCTTTTAATTATTTATGTGCAATTTAGTGGTGGTCGTGAATCCTGGGGAAAGCGTTGTCCAGCTCCCTCCACATAATCTCTGCATGTATTGATTACAGGAGTAGAAGATAATTTAAACTGCTTGCAAAGAGAAGCTGTTGATGATTCTCCAAAACTTTGGTGGCATTTCAGATGGCCAATAGACTTTGTCAAGAAAACGCAATTGGTCGATCAGAGATGCTTAAGTGGATAAAGGAACGGAAATGGTTCACTCCACTAACTTGTGTCACTGAATCGCTCATTGCAAGTTCTAATCAATGGTTCAGGTGATGCCAAATAATAATATCTGGGTATTGCTCCATACGTCTGAGCTCCCCCTGACCACCCAGCATAACACTCGCTCCATCACTAGCAAACACTACAAGGTGCTGTTTCAGGTCAGAGTCTCAAAACCATGTTTCGCAAGACATTCAAAAACATACTTAACTATTGTATCAGTTTTTTGATCTGGGAGTTCAATCAGACCTAAGAACATGAAGCATGGATCATCCTTCTTATCACCTTCACATTTCAGGTAAACGAATAGAGCAGTTTTGGTCTTTAGGCTTGTGGATTCATCAATAATAATCAAAATTTTACCCTCGATTACTTTGATATGCCAGCAGATTTTCTTCCTCATTGGGGTAGTTAATGTAGTCAATCATTTCTGCAGCGCTGTAGAGGGAATGCAACCCAATCCCCCTGCCAATACCATTTGCACTTTGAAGTTCCAGCAAGCCAAAGTGATCAGAGTAAGGTCTTATTTTGAGCCGGGTAATGTGCAGAGTGGAAAACTGCACAAGTCACTTTTAGACGAGAAGGGTTCAGGTCGTCGCACATTTTTCCAAGACTGTCTCCCTCTGTGTTTTCAGTGACACGCTGCTCAGTGATAGGAACTTTCGACAGTTTGTGTTCCACATTCTTTCTGAGAGATTTTAAACTTGCTTTCCGGCTGGATCCATTGGATGTCACTTGGTACAAACGCCATTCATTCAAACATCTCAATCCCTTTGATGTGAATAGTGATAAGCTAATAATATTAGCACACACTTTACACCCAAGTTTTTATCCTTATAGTCTAACCAAGGGTATGTCTCCCCTTCTACATTGTCTTTGTTCACACATCCACACAGGGATACAGACCTGCCACTGTATCAAGTTCTCTTTCAGATGTGCACTGTTTTGTCCCTTACTCTGAGAGGCAGGTGCTGCACTGGAGCTCTCCCTCTCCCTCTCCCCCCTCCACCGTCACTCAGTGTGACAGCACTGGACCACTCCTTCTACCCCCCCGCCCCTACCCCGCCATCGGCACTCAGTGTGACAGCACTCAAGCTCCCCCCTCCATTGTCACTCAGTGTAAAAGCACTCGAGCTCTCCCTCTCCCTCTCCCTCAACCGTCACTCAGTGTGACAGCACTCGAGCTCTCCCTCTCCCCCCATTGTCACTCAATGTGATTGCACTCGAGCTCTCCCTCTCCCTCTCCCCCCACCGTCACTCAGTGTAAAAGCACTCGAGCTCTCCCTCTCCCTCTCCCCCCACCGTCACTCAGTGTAAAAGCACTCGAGCTCTCCCTCTCCCTCTCCCTCAACCGTCACTCAGTGTGACAGCACTCGAGCTCTCCCTCTCCCTCTCCCCCCACCGTCACTCAGTGTAAAAGCACTCGAGCTCTCCCTCTCCCTCTCCCCCCACCGTCACTCAGTGTAAAAGCACTCGAGCTCTCCCTCTCCCTCTCCCTCAACCGTCACTCAGTGTGACAGCACTCGAGCTCTCCCTCTCCCTCTCCCCCCATTGTCACTCAGTGTAAATGCACTCGAGCTCTCCCTCTCCCTCTCCCCCCACCGTCACTCAGTGTGACAGCACTGGAGCTCTCCCTCTCCCCCCATTCTCACTCAATGTGATTGCACTCGAGCTCTCCCTCTCCCTCTCCCCCCATTCTCACTCAATGTGATTGCACTCGAGCTCTCCCTCTCCCTCTCCCCCCACCGTCACTCAGTGTGACAGCACTCGAGCTCTCCCTCTCCCTCTCCCTCAACCGTCACTCAGTGTAACAGCACTCGAGCTCTCCCTTTCCCTCTCCCCCCACCGTCACTCAGTGTAAAAGCACTCGAGCTCTCCCTCTCCCTCTCCCCCCACCGTCACTCAGTGTAAAAGCACTCGAGCTCTCCCTCTCCCTCTCCCCCCACCGTCACTCAGTGTAAAAGCACTCGAGCTCTCCCTCTCCCTCTCCCCCCATTGTCACTCAATGTGATTGCACTCGAGCTCTCCCTCTCCCTCTCCCCCCACCGTCACTCAGTGTAAAAGCACTCGAGCTCTCCCTCTCCCCCCATTCTCACTCAATGTGATTGCACTCGAGCTCTCCCTCTCCCTCTCCCCCCACCGTCACTCAGTGTGACAGCACTGGACCTCCCCGATCCATTGTCACTTAGTGTGACAGGACATGAATGTTCTTTACTTTCTTCAATTTCTCTCCAAAAGAAGGAGATTATGCTTTTTTTGTTTCATAGTCATTGTGTTGCTATCAGGCAGTTTTGAATGTTTGATTGTTTTTTCCCCAAATTATGTGTACAACAGGTTCCTGGGCTTGGAGATTTTAGAAATTGTCCTGTTTCTTGTTAGCAATTCTGATTGAGGCCTTTCTCCCTTCAGGCTGGCAGTCAGTACTGAGTAGACCAGTGGATTTTAGGCTTTTTTATTTTATAAGCTGTTAACCTGCCACTCGAGGCATTGAGAGCTGGGTGCCTGGGAAAAAAGTTAAAATATTTAGACACTAAACAGGCGATGACTGGCACACAATGCAGTGGCACCAGAAACGGAAAGTAGTTTTGGCGCATTATTCACCTCCAGGGTTTCAATCTCACTTCAGCGATTCCTCTGGATTCTCCATGTACACTCAAGCTTCACCTTCCAAGGACATTTCCAGATCATGTCAAGCAGAACACCAATGCTCCAAAGGCCATCAGTAGAGAGTCACCAATCTTCGGCTGACTCCTCAGATCTTCACGGCTTCTTTCAAGGCCACTTTGCTTCCAGTTTGCTCCCTGCAGCTCTTTCTTTAGCTTGGGGCCCTTTTCCCTGCTCCTGTCAGTTATCTTGACTCAATGGGATCTATCTCTGACTCCTATCTTTGTCCCTTACCTGGGACTTGACTTCTGGGACCTTCCCAGTCCCCTTGCTGCATCCATGGGACACCTCCTCTGTAATGGTGCTCCTGCTCAGGTCACCTGACCTGTAGTTTTGTACTGTGTGAGTTCTTTAGGTCCTTTTCTTCTGTGCAGATGTACAGGGCCTTTCCCCGGCCTGAGGAACGATAAAACTGTGCAAGTGCGGCCAGTTCCCGGCCAGTGCATGTGTCAAAGTCCAGAGAGTGGCTGCAGCATGCTGGGAAATGCAGTTCCTGGCTTCCAAGCCTGGCCTCAAGTCCCAGTCCAATCGGCAATTTCTGAATTCTTCAAAGCAGCAAGTTCCCAGCAACGCCGATGTGTTCCTTGGGCTCAGGGTTCGGGAATCGTCATCCGCTTGTCAGCTCCGGCAGCATTACACCCCAGATATGACTCCAGCCAGTAAAGAGCTTTCCCCATGATTCTCAGTGACCTCGATTTTGCCCATGTTTGTACCAAAGTTATAATGAGGTCAGGAGCTGAGTGGCCCTGATGGAACCCAAACTGAGCATCAGTGAGCAGGTTATTGCTGAATAAGTGCTGTTTGATAGCACTATCGATGACCCCTTCCATCACTTTACTGATGATTGAGAGTAGACTGATGGGGCGAATATCCTGCTTTTTGTGTACAGAACATACCTGGACAATTTCCCACATAGCCAAGTGGATGCCAGTGTTGTAGCTGTACTGGAACAGCTTGTTTAGGGGCACGGCATGTTCTGGAGCATAAGTCTTCAGTACTACAGTGGGATTCTGTCAGGGCCTTTGGCCTTTGCTGTATTTAATGCACTCAGCGGTTTTTTGATATTATTTGGAGTGTATTGAATTGGCTGGAGATTGTCATTTGTGCTGGGAACTGTCGCAAAGTTCTTACCGTTCTTTGATCCCTTGCTTGTGGGATAGCTTAGCTTTGTCTACCGCATGCTGCTTCTGCTGTAGTCCTGTGTTGTAGCTTCACCAGTTTAGCACCTAATTTTTAGGTACACCTGGTACTTCTCCTGACATGCCCTCCCAAACTCCTCATTGAACCAGGATTGGTCACCTGGTTTGATGGTAATGGTAGAGTGAGGAATATGCCGGGCCATGAGGTTACATAATAAAATTCTGCTGCTGCTGCTGATGGTCCACAGTGCCTCATGGTTGCCCAGTTTTGAGCTGCTAGATTTGTTTTGAATCTACCCCATTAAACTGGGTGGCTGTATTACACAATATGATGGAGCTTGTCCTCAGTGTGAAGACAGCACTTCGTCTCCATAGGATTGTGTGGTTGTCACTCCTACAATTCTGTCATGGACAGATACATCTGGAACAGGTAGATTGGCAAGGACAAAGTCAAGTAGATTTTATCTTTGTGTTGGTTCTCTCTACATCTGCTGCAGGCCAAGCCTGGCAGATATGTCCTTCAGGGCTTAACCAGCTCAGTCAGTAGTGATGCTATCGAGCTATTTAGGTGATGGACTTTGAAGTACCCCATTCAGAGTATACTCCCTCCAATGATATCTCATTCCGATAGCATCTCGCTCCCTTTGACAGAGCATCGGTCCCTCCAGTCCCTCTGACAGTTTCTCACTCCCGCCAACGGCATCTCACTCCCCCTCCGACAATGTCTTACTCCCTCCAGTGGTGTTTCATTCCCTCTGATGGTATCTCACTCTCTCCAACGATGCATCACCTCTGCACTCTGCGTCATGCACTCAAATCCTTGGCTTCAGCAACTTTCATGATCCCTCTTGAGTCTCTCACTGTTTCCTGGGGTCAGCAACTTCCATGTCCCCCCTGCCATCCCTCTGGTCTTCCTGTAAGTGACAGTCAGCCAGTAGGAGGCAACTTTCTGACTGAAAAGTATGAGAGCAGACAAAAAGCCACACATTAGACCTCGTATTTGCTGCCTTGTCAATTTTCAGCACACACGGCGATTCAGGAGTTTGGTTTCCTCAGCCCATCACAAGTGAGACAATTTGCAAACGCTATGAATAAGCAGGAGCAGACCAAAAGACTGGAACTGTCAAATACAACAAAGCCTGGTAAGGGAAAAAATGCTTTAAAATGAGGAGAAAGATTGTATCCGTTAACATGCGTAACGTTAAATCTACTATGTGATGTGCCTTTGCAAAGAAGGTCTGGAGAGAGATGCAATGATTTCTGTCGAGGTTCATCCCAAGTAGCTCTGTGATGCAGGACTCTGTGCTCTACGGGCTGTTCCCAGGGACACACACAGAAACAAACATCAACTGCAGCTGGAAGGTCGTCAACTCAGTGAAAGAGGCTCTTTGGTCTGCCCAAAACTTGTTGGTCTTCCAGTGCAAAGAGTTGTCCCCGACTGAGTGTTGCAGACTGGCACATTCCCAGGTCCAGGACTATGTGCTGAGGGATGCACTTTAGCTTGGGGCAGCTGCTGCAAAGGCGCAATGGGGAAAGGCCACTGTCTAAGACTTTTCAGTCATTGTACACCAAGGGGCTGGAAATTGCATAGACCCCTCGGGCTGTAAGGCCCACATTGAATGTTTACAGTGAATATAACATGTATTTCAATTGTTTTGAAGTACCTCAGAGTGCAAGAGGATCTATATAGAAAGTTTGAATGTCATTGCACTTCCTGTGATGGCCATTTTGAAGTGTTTTGTAATGTTCTTTCAGATATTTTATGAATAAAGTAAGTTGTTTGCAAAAAAAAAAAGTTTGTCAGATTGCACTCCTCCCATCAGTAAGTGTTATCTTCTGACATTTCCCTGAGTTCAGGGACAGAACAGAGTGATTGATCTAATTCGGACTTTGTTCAAATTTTACATTGGCCAATGGTGACACCTAATGGTTCACTAGAACTATGACTTATATTAGTCATATGAGGTGATTGAAAGACTTCAATTTTTATAGCACCTTTCACCACCTCAAGACATCCCAAGTCTTTAGGGCCAATGAAATACTCCTGAATGGTTTTCACTACTGTAATATAAGATATGCAGCAGCCAATTTGCACACAGTGAGATCCCATAAACCACAATAAGGTAAATGACCCATAAGGGTCATGAGGACTCGAAACGTCAACTCTTTTCTTCTCCGCTGATGCTGCCAGACCTGCTGAGTTTTTCCAGGTAATTCTGTTTTTGTTTTAAATGACCCATAATCTGTTTTTAATGATATTAGTTGAGGGGTCAGAAATGATAAGCTGTACAGGAGGTTCTGTGGTGCAGTGGGTAACATCCCAACCTCTGAGCCAGAAGCTCCTGGTTCGAGTCCCACTCTGGGACTTGATGGCCAAGGAAGGTGCGTTCATAACATAGTCAAATTGGTTGATTATCAACGTGCAAATCCTTCCAATATGCCTGTGGCAGACGGTAAGAAGGGAGAGATTCCTGGTCAGCCAGAACTGCTTAGAGCTGCAGTGCAACAGCCTTGTCATGTTGAAAGATTCCATGTGTAGGTTCTTGCCACAGGCTGTACTCTGTAGCAAGCATCCTCCTCACTTTGAGAGACTACCAGAGAGAGAGAGGCTGGCTACACAGGATTAAATGTCAGGGAGATTTAGAACAGAGGCCAGGGGAAACTTCTTCATACACACAGTTGTGAGGCTGTGGGATTCACTCCTTGGGTTAGTGGTTAATGCAGAAATTGTGTCAACATTGAGCATTAGATTGAACAAAGGAGTTGAAGGAAAAGGAGGTTGAAGGGAGATGGGAACAGGGTTGCGTAAATCTGATTGGGTCTGTTTGCTCTTGTGGAGGATAAAGGCCAGCACAGACTGGGTGGACCGAATGGCCTTTCTGTGTGTACTAAACTTCTATGGTGCGCAGAAGAGGCTGGTATTCTGAGGTTGAGGCTGAGGCACATTGTTGGGGCAATGTAGAGGGAGTTCTAGTCAGCTGTAACTGTTAAATACCTGATTTAAACTGTGTTCCATTTCCCAGCATGAGCCTCCCTCAACCTAAACACAATAAATAAGAAACCCTCGTATGTTTGGCCTCGTTAACAAATTTGAGAACATTACGACTAGATAACAGAGCTTTAAATGAATTACTGTTTTGATAAAAAGTCAGTACAGCATCACTGTTTGGCTGTCAAACATTGCCACAGAAAACCAGGTACCTGCTGTAAGCAGCTGTACTTCACAAGTCTAGCAAGCTGCTAAATCATCTCACACACACTGGCTGTATAGTAGCGGGTTATTTGTGCTGGATTATTTTCAAACTTTAGTTTTCTCTTAAAATTGCGAGATGTACAATCCAGGTGGGGAAATCTTTTTACATTGTTTACCCTGCAGTGGTTCAAGAAGGCAGCTCACTGCTACCTTCTCAACGGTAATTAGGGAAGGACAATAAATGCTGGCCCAGCCAGTGACACCCACATCCCATAAATAAATAAAAAGAACCCTCGCATATTTTCTGTTGTTTATAACATGCCTCATCTCTGATAAAGATTATTGTAAAATATATATATTTTGTAAGGGACATATCTTTTTATTTCTGCTGGACTGTCGTAAAGAACATATCTTTTTATCTTCTGTTGGACTGTGGTAGAATTACAATGTCTGCAGGTTGAAAGACATGTCCACTGGAGTGGGATGAGTGATATATACAAAGTTGCAGTCCTGGAACAGTGTGTGCCATGAAAGACAGAATGGTGCTGGAAAGGAGTCCTGGACCAAGGGAGCTGCTTGACAACAGCATCTTAATTGGCTCCTGACCAGGGTTTTGTGTGATAATAGTGCAGCAGAAAGCTCCTGGCCTGCAAAGAGAAAAAGTCTAAAAATCTCTCTTCCTCATATCTCTATAACCTCTCTCTCTCTGAAAACCCCTGTCAAGAGGCAAAGGGGAAAACCACTGTTAGAGACATTGAAAGGCAAGTGCTCAACAAGTGAACTACAGACTGAAAGTGCTGGAAGACCACCTTGTGTCATCAACAAGAACTGAAAGGAACTTGAAAAATATCGATCAAAATCAACCCATTGAATCCTATACTCTTGAATTGGTGCTATTGAACTATTTCACCCCACCCTTAAAATCCATGTTTTGTGTGTCTTATGTGTGTGTGTGTGTGTGTGTATAGGGATCTAAGAAGGGGATAGAGTTTAAGTTATAGTGTTAGAAGTTAGCAGTTCATATTTCTTTCTTTTGCCACTAGTTAAAGATAATTTGTTCAATAGTTTACAAACCTGGTGCTCGTGTTAACTTAATTAAACAGTTAGATAGAGTTGGGGCAATCTGGTGGTTTGGTCAAACTTTTCACATTTGGGAACAGTGGGGCTTGATATTATAGTGCACTATCCTCAGTGAGTCGTGACAATTTTTTAAAACTTCCATTTCCTCCAACAGTGTTCTACACTGTACTATGAAGCAAGTACAAGATTGCATCCCAATACAGCAACGTGAGATTGTGGAGCCCATGGGCAGAATCTCCACAGAGTGACACTGTCACTCCCTACTCCCAGCAGGGGTCCTAGATTCAGGGACCTTGTGAATGGGAGAATCAGGGCTGCCCTGTTGTATCAACGCCCTTTCTGTATGGTTCAGCTGCATTCTGTATTTATCAAATACGTCAACATAGGAAATTTTAAAGTGTCAAATAGTGCAACTGAAGAATAGAGTCAGGGGCAGAAGGTTGCAAAAGGACTGTGGCTGGTGCAGAGACAGGCAGAAAGTTAATGATATGACACTCTCACAGTGTCACACCAATCCTGTGTTCCGTTCCCGTGTCTGCCATGGCATTAAGCTCATAAACCTGTGCCCTTTATAATCCATGGAACTCACTCTCCCCTTGCTGGGAAATGTATAGTTAAATAGTGAGTTGTTGGGAACAGGAGGCTCTGAAGAAGGCATTCGCAAACTAATGATGGCTGCAGGCAGTTATGTGTTTTCCTATCGCAAAGTGAAGTGTACATTTAATGTTACATTAAGTAAAAACATTCATATAAATAGTGCAAAAATATACAATGCTTTTTAATCGGCAATACTGAAACAGCAAAGCATTCTTTCCTTAACGTCACACTTTCTTCTGCCAATAGCTATTTGATCTTCAGGTGGAAATTGCATTGCTTAGCTGGGGCCAGAACCCTCCTGCCTTTTGCTCCTAATTTTCTGGGCAGAATGGTATCCTTTGAGGATATTGCTTTCACCATGTCCTCTCTCAGCCCCTCGAAGTAGTTGTACTGTTTCTGGACCTTTGCAGGAACAGCTCTCCAGTGTTTTCTGCACTTTGAGTACATCCTGTGGTATCTGAGATAAAGAAAGAGGGAATTGGTTAACTGATGGAGCACAATAAAAAAAAACTCAGAGCTTAAAGCTGCCCATGAATGTGGAGGAGCCCTGATAGCTCAGTGGCTAACTGCAGACTAATAATGGTGCTGATCATTATCCAGAGGCTGCTAAGGCCATCGGTGCATATTGTTGCAGTGCAACAACCTACCAGTGCTAACATCTGGGCTCATACTTCAGGATTGGGACAAAGTACTGGAGGGAGCTGCTGTCCTCAACATCGTAGCACACTGTGAATCAATGGCTTCAATAACAGTTGGGAAGAAAGGAGCAAAGGCCAGCATTGCATCCAGTGGGATTCCAGTGTGTACCCTGACTCCCTCCCTCTCTACTTATTACCTACTTACACAATTCCACCATCAGCATTACGCTGATATTCACGATCAATGTGCGAATTGTAATCAATTGCTGCCAGCAAGGTACGCACCAGGTAATCCTCGTGCCTACAGGGAAAGATCAATGAAACAATGAACCAGCAGACTTAGAACAGAGAAGGAAGTTGGCACTGACCACTGCCATGTATGTACTATAGTTACTCATATTTAAGGTAGATGCTTGTACTTAAACTCTCTTTGCAACGCTCCCAAAGCTAACCTGGAACATGTGTGATGCGGATAAATCAACTGGGAAAGAAGGAAGGCGAAGTAAGTTACTTCAAAACAAATGAAATGCTATCGTTATCTAATGAATTCCAGATAATTAAGATTAAAAATTTTGAGTGACGGAGGTTTGTTTCACTCCTGGCATCTTGAATCCATTCCTGATCTGAGATGATGAAAGCTCAGATTGTCTGGATTTGAGCAGATTTTGATCCAGTTCCACAACATAGGTAAGGAAAGAGAAAGGTTCAAAAACCCACGACCTCTCCCACAGCCCAAATCCCAATCGTGAACTCGACCCCCCAGTTTAATCTCCTCCCACATCCCCATGTACACTCTCTCCTATCACTGACTCTACCAACCATTCACTCCCCTCCCACATCCCCATGTACACTCTCCCCTGTCACTGACTCTACCCACCCATTCACTCCCCTCCCACATCCCCATGCACACTCTCCCCTATCACTGACTCTACACACCCATTCACTCCCCTCCCACATCCCCATGTACACTCTCCCCTATCACTGACTCTACCCACCCATTCACTCCCCTCCCACATCCCCATGTACACTCTCCCCTATCACTGACTCTACCCACCCATTCACTCCCCTCCCACATCCCCATGTACACTCTCCCCTATCACTGACTCTACCCACCCATTCACTCCCCTCCCACATCCCCATGTACACTCTCCCCTATCACTGACTCTACCCACCCATTCACTCCCCTCCCACATCCCCATGTACACTCTCCCCTATCACTGACTCTACCCACCCATTCACTCCCCTCCCACATCCCCATGTACACTCTCCCCTATCACTGACTCTACACACCCATTCACTCCCCTCCCACATCCCCATGTACACTCTCCCCATCACTGACTCTACCCACCCATTCACTCCCCTCCCACATCCCCATGTACACTCTCCCCATCACTGACTCTACACACCCATTCACTCCCCTCCCACATCCCCATGTACACTCTCCCCTGTCACTGACTCTACCCACCCATTCACTCCCCTCCCACATCCCCATGCACACTCTCCCCTATCACTGACTCTACCCACCCATTCACTTCCCTCCCACATCCCCATGTACACTCTCCCCTATCACTGACTCTACCCACCCATTCACACCCCTCCCACATCCCCATGTACACTCTCCCCTATCACTGACTCTACCCACCCATTCACTCCCCTCCCACATCCCCATGTACACTCTCCCCTATCACTGACTCTACCCACCCATTCACTCCCCTCCCACATCCCCATGTACACTCTCCCCTATCACTGACTCTACCCACCCATTCACTCCCCTCCCACATCCCCATGTACACTCTCCCCTATCACTGACTCTACCCACCCATTCACTCCCCTCCCACATCCCCATGTACACTCACCTCATCACTGACTCTACCCACCCATTCACTCCCCTCCCACATCCCCATGTACACTCTCTCCTATCACTGACTCTACCCACCCATTCACTCCCCTCCCACATCCCCATGTACACTCTCCCTTTGTCTAGACTTTACCCCATTCATTTAATCCTCTTCAATTGTTGTAAACCCGCTTTGGGATGTCCTGAAGTCAGGACAGGCATATTACAGAAACGTAAGTTCTTTCTTTCTTCATACCATGCCGTATTTGAGCTGGGACAGTTTAATTTTCCATTACAGAGGAAGCTTATTCCATGCCTAACCCACATTGATTCTGATTGAGATTATGTGGTGTGGACACTGGGTGTAGGTGAACAGAAAAGGATCAATTCTCAGCACTGACATCCATTTAGTCTAACCCCCCAGAGAAAACTGCCTTTAGAAACATGAAGGAAATATTGTTCTGATGGCAGTAAGAAGCATCTCTCTTTATGAAAAACATCAAGTTCAGCAAGAATACTTCATACTTCATGCAATACTTCAACAGAACTAACCTAAAAATGTAAGGAAGGGGGAGAATGTCTCTCATTTTCTGCTGTTTTTCTCGAACCTTGTGAAGAAGCTGTTGAGTTACAGGGAGCTGCCACCCCTATATAGAACCTATAGATTATCACAGTTGTGACCTCAAATGTACCTATTTGCAGGGCAATCCAGGCTGCAAAAAACTCCATATCAATGACACGTTATATATTGAGTGTCACACAGTGTCACCCCATAGGATCTTACTGTGAGGAAAATACTTGTCACACCTGCTTTCAGCTGCATTTCAAAGTGATTTCTTGTGCTCACCATACTTTTGAGATGTTGTAAATGCAGCTTAACTGGTATTGGCAGGTATACGTGCATATCCTTCAGAACATTTCATTCAGAAATTCAGTAACTAAACTTCCATCATCATCCGTCTAGCTGCAGCATTACTGAACAATGCACAAGATTTATAGAATCTTTCAGCACAGAAGGAGGGCATCCAGCCCGTCATGCTTGTGCTGGCTCTTTGAAAGAGCTTTCAAATTAGACCCATTCCCCCCCTGCTCTTTCCCCATAGCCCTGCAAATTTCTCCCCTACAAAAATCCTTCAGAATTTTGACCGCCTCTGTTAAATCTCCCCAACCTCTGCTCTAGGGAGAGCAATCTCAGCTTCTTCAGACTCTCCACAATACCTTATTGATAAAAATAAAGTTAGGAATATTTTGTCAACTTGTACTTACTCATATGTGAAGTTTTTTGCAGCATACATTTGAATGTGATTGTTAAATGACTCCAGTTCATTGGTTACCCTGCAAGAGTTATTAAAACATTGCCTTACAATAGCGAACTAGCACACTGAATAATTCAGCCAAAAATAAAGAAACAAACCTGGCTTGGATGAAATAGTTCAGGTGTGAGGTGAGCCATTTGTCATAGACCACTTTGCGCAGGGCATGGTGGGCAGGTGAACCCGCTGTTAGCCACGGCTTGTCCTTGATTTCCTTGGCTGTGAGAGGGCCATGCTCACAGGATGCTGTAGTGGAACAGTCACCAAGCTGCCACTCGTGCACGTTCACTGTGTGATGCAGGATGCTGCGCCAGCGAGCCTTTAATGACAAGCATTCATCTTAGATCTTTGAAGACACCAAAATGTTTCTTTTCTGCCAACTTCCTCCCCTTCCATCCCCTCACCTGAAGGCACTAGTTTGTGCTTCAAGGCAGTAGTTTGTGCCTGAAGGACTGATCCCTGAAATCCCATCACTCCAATAGCTCGACTGAAGGGTGACCCGATAGGGGCCATTAAGATTATGAAAAAGTTTGGTAGGGTAGAATTAGAGAAGATGTTTCAACAACAAAAACTTGTATTTATTTAGAACCTTGAGTGCAATAAAGATCCCCAACTGCTTCACAGGAATGTGTTCAAACAAAATCTGACAGAGCTATGTAAGTAGATATTAGGGAAGGTGACCAAAAATTGGTCAACGTTTTACGGAGCGTCTTAAAGGAAGAAACTGAGGTAGAGAGGCGGAGAGGTTTAGGGAAGGAATTCCAGAGCTTAGGACCAATGCAACTGAAGGCATGACAACCAATGGTGGAGCAATTAAAATTGGAGATGCTCAAAAGGTCAGAATTGGAGGAACGCAGAGATCTTGGGCGGGGGGGGTGTTATAGGGCTGAAGGAGATTACAGCAATGGGGAGAGTTTCCAAATGCAGGGAAAACCAAATCCAGGAGTCATAAAGGTAAGATAGTCACTAATAAAGTTTTGGACACCCCCAAAAGTGGAAACATCATCTTTATATCTAACTTATCAAGCCGTTTCGTGATTTTGTCAGCACGTGTTGGAACACAAATCACATACGAGAGATATCACAGCACATAATTCAACTGAGCATTTTCAAACTGTGGTATAATGTTCTCACTGTTACTGTATCATAAGAATGCTCTTCCCTTGGCCTCTGATTGAAATGTAGAATTGTAATTGCCTCCACATACCCCTGTACCTTCCCTTATTCTCTCTAAATATTCACATAATAATAATCTGTCTTTATCCTCTGAGTTACTGTATCTCTCATTTCAAAAATGCCTGGGAAAACAGAACGGAAATCCAAAATAACTTCAGATCATAACCATTAAAAAAAACCTTATCCAACATTCAGGAGTGTTTACATCTACTCCATCAATCTGTGACTCCCAACTCTGGGTTAAAACTCTTGTAACAGACAAAATGGGGTCAGTTTGAACTTAGCAGTGAGTTCAAATGGCCCTGCTAAGGGTCAGGTTTCCCTCATCTGTAAATCGCACCATGTCCCCTTCCCCCACACCCAACAAAAATGGGGTTTGCTGGAAATGGGAGTGGGACTTCTGCATCAGGTCCTGCCCGCCATTTTTGAAGGTACATGGAGGCTTTCCAACTCTATGAAAATCCAGGCCTGGATTTTACTGTACTTTGCCCTATTATTTCCTTGGGCCCGTACACGGGTGACACTCACCATCAAGGTGTTTACATCACCATTACTATGTTGGCAGCAATACATGAAGTGCCTTATGATGTCGCTAATCCACGGTTGTAGGTCTTTGTTGTCACTGGAAGCCACAACCTGGAAAATAGGATAAGAATACACAAAAAGTAGGAGATTCTCTGGTGCCTCATACGTAATAGGAACATATGGATTTCTGGACAGGAAAAGACCAAGGTGCATTGAATTCAACTTCTACCAGCTGGTGGTCACACGATGCAATAATAATGGAGTTATTGACCAATCACAGTGACCGATCCCTATCAATGAATCCACAACAGACTCAGACATGAGGTGAGAACCCTCCCCCCGCAGTGGTGGAATGATTTTGGAACCATAGGAACAGGAGTAGGCCATTCAGCCTGCTATGTCATTCAATAGATCAGTGCTAATCGTCTACCTGAATGCCACTTTCCTGCACCACCTCCATATCCCTTGATGTCATTGGTCTCCAGAAATCTATCAATTTGTGTCTTAAACATGCTCAACGACTGAGCTTCCACGGCCCTCTGGAGTAGAGAATTCCAAATTTCTCCTGTGTGAAGAAATTCTTCCTCATCTCAGTCTTAAATCTTGTCTACCCCTTATTTTGAGGTTATTTTAGACTCACCAGCCAGGGGAAACATCTTATCTACAAGTACCCTGTCACGCCCTGTAAGAATTTTATAAGTTTCGATGAGTTCCAAAGCTACGTGTTCCTCCTGAGCACACTCCACTCACCAAGTCATGTAGCAAATTACTCAAGATACTAGATTCCAAAATGTTATTTTCTGAAGGAAATCTCTCTAATTTAGATTTGAATGAATCAATATTAACCTCTCCACCATCTCCCTAAGGAGCCTGTTCTATGGGTTGATGACACTTTCACTGAGATATTATTTCCCAGATTGGTTTAGAGTCCACTTCAAATACAGGCTGTGTCCTCTGTGGATCAATGGGCAGGGTAAGACAGCTTGTTACAGTCAACATTATCCAGTTCCTTTAGAATCCTGAAAAAAGCAATCCTATCCCCTTCTCAACCAGTGAGAACATACACAATTTATATAATTGCTCCTCATTATTCAATCACTACAGACCCTTAATCATTCTGGTTGTTTTCTTCCATAGCCTTTCAATAGTTACAATATAATGATGTGGCACAAGGCAGGAAGCTCCTAGCTTAGATCACTGCTCTGTGCTGAGGGGTTATCATTCAAAGCAGCAGTGGATTCCTGATCCAGATCACTCCAATTATCCTGAGCTGCCTTTCGTGATTGAATAGCTGGTTTGACACAGAGTCCCAAATTTCTCTACTCTTCCAAAGCAATGTGCCTCAACTTATGGAGAGTAATCCTTGCTACACTGGTGTGACTTTTTTGATCACATCAGGTGCCCTTACAGTCCATGCAGGCGAGACTTCCAATTTAGTGCTAAATTAGGTGAAGTTTTATACCCTGGGTTTTCACTTACAGGGAACTTAATTTCTTGTAGGACATCTAAGAGACGAGACTTTTGTTCCATCAATCTAGACCGCAATGGGAGCCCAGGGCTTACAGGTGAAGTGACAATGTGCCTATCCACAGTGAAAGTGTGGACCTGGTAATGTGTAATGAGGCAGGTTTAATAAATGATCTCAGAGTAAAAGATCCCCTAGGAAACAGTGACCATAACACGATAGAATTTAGCATTCAGTTTGGAGAGTGAGAAACTTGGGTCGGAAACAACTGTGCTAAACTTAAATAAGGGTAATTACAAAGGAATGAGAGCAGAGTTGGCTGGAGTGGACTGGGAAAGGAGTTTAGCAGAAAAGATGGTTGATGATCAATGGCAGACATTTAAGAAAATAGTTCATGACCCACAGCAAAGATATATGCCAGCGAGGAAAAGGGATTCTAGGAATGCGATAAACCAACCATGGTTAACCGAGGAAGTTAAGGACAGTTTCAAATTGAAAGAAAAAACATACAATGTGGCAAAGATTAGTGGTAAGCCAGAGGATTCAGAAAGTTTTAAAAACAAACAAAAGATGACCAAAAAAAAAGAGGGAGAAAATAAACTTTGAGGGTAAACTAGCAAGTAATATAAAAACAGACAGTAAGAGCTTCTTTAAATATATAAAAAGGAAGAGAGAGGCCAAAGTGAACACAGGCCTTTAGAGAATGAGGCTGGGGAAATAATAATGGGGAACCAAGAAACGGCAGAGGAATTGAATAAATATTTTGCATCAGTCTTCATGGTAGAAGACACTAACAGTATTCGAAAAATACTAAATAATCAAGGGTGGGGAGGAAATAAATATAATAACTATCAGTAGAGATAAAGTACTAGAGAAACTAATGGGGCTAAAGGCTGATAGATTCTGTGGACCTGATGGGTTGCATCCTAGGATATTAAAGGAACTAGCTACAGAGATAGTGGATGCACTGGTAATAATCTTCCAAGAATCCTTAGATTCTGGAAAAGTTCTAGAGGATTGGAAAACTGCCAATGTAACACCCTTATTCAAAATGGGAGGGAAACAAAAAAACAGGTAACTATAGGCCAGTTAGCTTAACGTCTGTCACGGGGAAAATGTTAGAGTCTATTGTAAAGAATGGAATAGCAGAGCATTTAGAAATGCATAATAAAATCAAGCAGAGTCAGCATGGTTTGATGAAGGGGAAATTATGCCTGACAAATTTATTAGAATTCTCAGGATAAATAAAGGGGAACTAATAGATGTAATATATTTGGATTTCTAAAAAGCATTCAGTAAGGGACCTTACATAAGACTACTTAATAAGATAAGAGCCCAAGGTGTTGGGGGTAGTATATTAGCATGGATAGAGAACTGGCTCACTAATAGAAGACAGAGAGTTAAGACAAGGGTGGGCATTTTCAGGATGGCAACTTATAACTAATGGAGTGCCGCAGGGATCAATGCTGGGGCCACAATTATTTAAAATATATATTAATGACTTGGGTGAGGGAAGTGAATGTACTATCGCCAAGTTTGCAGATGACACAAAAATAGGTGGGAAGGCGAGAGGTGAGGATGACACAAAGAGTCTACAGAGGGATATAGACAGGTTAAATGAGTTGGGCAAAAGCTTGGCAGATGGAACATAATGTGGGAAAACATGAGGTTATGCACTTTGGCAGGAAGAATAGAGGAGCTGAATATTATTTAAATGGAAACAGACAAAAAGTTGCAGCACAGAGGATTTGGGGTTCCTCATGCATGAATCACAAAAACCTAACGTACAAGTAGGTAATAGGGAAGGAAAATTCCAGGTATTTTTGTTTTTGTTCTAGATTTCCAGCATCCGCAGTATTTTGCTTTTATCTTAGTGTTTAATTTGACTGCCACCTCTCTTCAAGGAACGTCTATTTTGAAGAAGTATTGTTCTTCTCTCCGATAGGATTTCCGCCTATCTCTTTTGCCCTATTCATTTCATTTCTATATGTCTTAGTTCTGATGAAGGGTCATCCAGACTCAAAACATCAACTGTGTCCCTCTCCACAGATGCTGTCAGACCTGCTGAGTTTTTCCCAGGTATTTTTGTTTTTGTTAAGGAAAATGGACCTTTATTTCGAGGGGAATGGAGTAAAAAAACAGAGAAGTCTTGCAGATTTAGAAGATTGAAGGGTTTAACATATTACAGGGATTTGGTTGGGTAGATATGGAGAAAAATATTTCCTCTGGCAGGAGAATGCAGAACAAAGAGGGCAGGATCTTAAAAAATAAACCATTCGGGGTGATGTCAGGAAGTACTCTTTTCATATAATGAATATCGGCAGTCAGGAATTCTCTGCCCAAAAAGTGAGTGCATACTGGAAGACAATTATAATTTTTGTGACTTAGGTAGGGCTCTCACAGAGTATGGAGCAAAGGCAGGTTAATGTAGTTGAGGAACAGCCATGATCTTATAGTTTGGAAGAACAAGATCGAGAAGCTTGTTACTATCTTCCTGTGTAAGTGAAGCAATGTAAATTGATTGACTTCAGATTACCTTGTTTAACCTCTTGTGAACAGCTTTAATTCCGTGCCAGAGATCCAACTGGTGAAGAACATTTGGATATTTCAACTCTAAATACAAATAGAAAAAAACATAAACCATAAATACAGACCAGCATCACAGGAACTACCAACATACAAACATCTTTCCTAATGTATCTTTATGAGGTTCACTGTCTGTTTTGTCTGATAATACTCCTGTGAAATGCCTTGACATGATATTCTGCTTTAAAGGCACTACATAAATGCAAGTTATTGTGTTGAAGAAGGATTTCTTGGGCAAAGCACTGAAGGATGAACAGCACCTATGAAGCGTTCATCAGCAAGGCAGATGACAGCCTAACAGTCCCCTCTAACTCCCTCCTCAGTGGGATACACTTCACAGGATTTTGTTCTCCAGTAATTTATTAAATATCCAATCTTCAAAGTTGAGCCTTGACACTAAGCACTGGTGGACTATTTGGCCATAGGCAGCATAAGCCCAATCCTGTTTTGATCTGACACCCACACATGAACACGATAGGGTGGAAACTGGATGATGACTAGAACCTTGGCTGAACTGTCTTTGCCTTCCCTAATCCAGGGATAATGAGACCAATCACAGTGCCAATACTGCTGGCTCAGCTAAAATCAGCATAGATCAGTGAACAAATCAAGGAGCCACTCACTAGATAAATGTGCAAAACTGTCAAGGGAGCCAAAATAGAGTGTTATTATATTCTGACTGTGGAGCTAATGGCAGAAAAGGCAGAGGAATGAAAGGGTGATAGTTATAAGGTCAGACGTCAGTCACACTGAGGGTTTTAAAAAAGCTTTTATTTCTATAGCACCTTTCACAACCTTAGGATGTCCCAAAGTCCTTTACAGCTAACAAAGTACTCTAAGTGTAGTCACTGTTGAAATGTAGCCTGGATATTATAGTAGGGACCAACACAGAGCAATTCTTTGTTTGTTTTTCCTTTTTTAGCAGGAAGAGAAAGGAAAAGGGGGAAATGGTGAAGAGTATGTCAGCAATTGTCTTGGGAATCATGTGGTGCTGTGAACCAGATTGATGCTCCTCGATAGTCATCTCCTTGGGGTAAACAACAGAGATTGAAGAAATTGTTAGTAAATTCAGCTGTGACCTAGAGCTACTTGAACCTGAAGTGCAGGCTAAGATAACTAAATTGCTGAATGATGTTGATGTAACCCAGCATGTATCATGGGAATTAAAACAAGGACAAAGTGAGACAAAGAAAGATATACAAAACATTAACATCATCGCATGGTGGAAACAATTGTGGAGTTGGGAAAATACAGTTGAGATAAATCTTTGAATAAGAATTGTGTCTCATGTGTTGGTCATAACCCAATTAATCATTGTAATCTATTTGCTTTGTCTAGCTATGGCAGACAAAAGACGGTGAAGGAATAAGAGGTCTTGGCTCCTCAATCCTAGGGGAAGTTGGTTTAAGAGTGGCTGGTACTCTAAGGATCAGAACATCAGCCACTTGGGGGTCAAGTCCCATAGTCGGTCCTTCAGCAAGAATGCATTCAACTTAAACGAAGCCAACATTCGAAAGCCCAAAAAAAGGACTGCAAAAAGGCCATTTGTAATGGGCAATTTTCAGAAATTGGCTAAACTTTGCCTCCCAGTATTCCATGGAACCTTGGAACTGGACCTAAAAGAAATTGAAAACCTGACAGACACAATGAGTAACTTTTTCAATACACTAAGTCAAGAGATAGCAGAGGCCATCAGACCACACAATGGGTATGTGTCTATCCAGTTAAATGACTTGTCTTGACCGTCTTGACCATTGAACTCCTGTGGCCAAACTATAGAATTGTAAATAACACTTACAGAATAACAAGCTTTAAGGACCCACTCTATCTGAATGTGCCCCTATGTTCTTTGGAAATGCTAATCCCAAAGAACTGTATGATTAGAGCAAAACCTGATGATGTGATAACCAGGATCTTCCCTATCGAAACATCTTCATTTGTTAATGGGCTATTCATGAGCCCAGAATATGAGATTATGACAATATGTAAGACAAAACAGATTTAGGGAGGGAATTACAGTAATCATTGTCATGGGTGTGATTCCCAGTGGTTTTAAAAAATGTGTGTTTAACAATAACAGGAGTAGCAGAAACAGCAGTCGCAGCCCTGCACAGCTTCTCAAAAAATAAGCTTAATAAGGGGATTGGATGAACTAAAACAAGACAACTAAGTTAAAGGAACAGCAGCAACAGAAGCAGCAACTCTGCAAGGATTGACCGCATGAGTGCAGCTCAGATGTTACAGCAATGGTGTTTGTGAGTATGGTAGTGATTTAACTTAAAAGGGAGCAGGACGTTATCGATGGTAAACAGCATTTGTAAGAACTGATCTAAATTAAGGGGGACAGGGTGGTGATGTTTATCGATTTCACAATGAACTATTAAAAGAAGAGTTGTGAGCCTTGACCATTTTCTCCAGCCAGATAGGTTCAGGCTGAACCTCAGAATTAAGATTATAAGAGGGGAGGTGTTGGTTCGCCTATCTTTTTTTTTAATTTGTTGATGGGATTGGGGTGTCGCTGGCTAGGTCAGAATTTATTGCCCATTCCTAATTGCTCTTGAGAACTGAGTGGCTTGCTAGGTCATTTCAGAGAGCATTTAAGAGTCAACCACATTGCTGTAGGTCTGGAGTCACAGGTGGACCAGACCAGGTAAGGGTGGCAGATTTCCTTCCCTAAAGGACATTAGAAAACCAGATGCGTTTTACGAAAATGGTTTCATGGTCATCATTAGACTTTTAATTTCAGGTGTTTTATTGAATTCAAATTTCACCATCTGCCATTGGGATTCAAACCCAGATCCCCAGTGCATTACCCTGGGTCTTTGGATTACTAGTCCAGTGACGATACCACTATGCCACCGGGATAGATTGGGAAAATGGGACTGACCGGACTGGACTGGATCTCTACAGACAGCCAGCATGGATGCGATGGGCCAATGGCCCTCCTTTTGTGCTGTAATGATGCAATGACTTGATGAAGTTAGAACTGGATTTCATCAGTGTACATGTGGAAGCTAATCCCATGACTGAGAATAAATTCACCAAGGAGCAGCATGGAGATCAGGAAGGAAATTGGGTGCTAATGATAGATTTTTGGGCGGGCTCCAAAGTGCATCACGGGACAATCTCTGGCTACAATTGGGGTAGGTGAGAGTGGAGCCAAATGAGAGAAACTCCCACTGAGCTGGACAACCAAGAAAAGACAGAGGATGAAAGAAAGAAAGACTTGCATTTATATAGTGCCTTTCATGACCTAAGGATGTCCTTTACAGACAATGAAGTGCTTTTTCTGTTCTTACGTATGAAGCATGGTATTCAATTTGCCACACAGCAAACTGTCACAAGCAGAAAAGTGATAACAACCAGATAATCTGTTTTTTAGTGATGTTGTTTGAGGGATATATATTTGACTTCAAGGATAACTCCCCACTCTCCTTCAAAATAGTGTCACTTGATCTTTTACATCCACTTGAGAGCAGGACCTTAAGTTAACATCTCATCCAAAAGATGGTGTAGTGTGGTCGAAGATGTCAAGGACTACAGAGATGTTAAGAAGGACAAGAAGGGATCATGCAGCATGGTCACAGTCACAGGTTTGTCACTTTGGTTAGGGACTTTTCATTGTTGTGGCAGTACAGAAAGCTAGAGAGGTTCATCCATTCAAGATTGAGGGCAAGGTTCAGAAGGCAACAACAAATTCAAGGACTTGAAAGGAAAGGAAAACTGGAGATGTGGTGGTAATTTGCAAGGACAAAGGGACGGAAGGTTTTTTTAAGAGGGCAGATTTGAACAAAAGTGTACCCGAGGAGGGGGGAACCATTTACAATGTCAGCAAACATGGGGAAAAGGAAGGGAAGTTGGATGGTAAGCAGTTTACTGGGAATGAGGTTGAGGGAGCAGAGGTGGTTCTCTTGACAAGTGAGCTGAAGGTGACTGTGAGGGGAGATTGGAGAAAACCTGGAGAAAGATGCAAATTCAGGGTCAATCTTGGTGGGGAGATTTAGCTTATTGGATCAGGGATGGGAAATCAGCTGCGGCAGATGAATGGATGGTTCCTTCTTTATTCTTTCTCAAGATCATGAACACTTACTCATCATTGTCAAGATCTGGGGATCTGCATCTGTAACTATCTCGGAAACATCGAGACTATTCTGTACCAAGCACTGAAAGGCACGTTGGAACCCAGAGATTTCCAAATTTCTCAGCTTCCTGGTTCCTTCTCTGGCATCGATCACTTGAACATCAAGGATCTTGTGAGTGGAATTGTCCATCATTGTGTAGGTGAGATATTTCTCTGAAAGGACATGGCTGTTGTTGCATTGATCCCCCAACACCACGACAGGATGTGTATGCTCCAGAAAATGTTTCCCCTGCATCGTCTTCCAGTAGTTTGTCACTGATGGCTGAACATATGACTTCTGAATCTTCAGAAATGATTGATGACTGACTGGAAGCATATTCAGGAATTTCAACATCAGTGCAATTTTTCGATAATTATTCCCTGATAAAACTATGCTTGACACCAAGAGAATGTTGCCGGCAGGGACGCCTTCGAGCAACGGCTGAGACCACCAGACAGACTCATGTCCATGGCAGCAATGGATCACGACTTTCAATGCTGTTGCTACAACATGCAGTTCCAAATCTATTTTGCCATCGCAGTTGAGACACTCGCACCTTGAAAAGGCTTTTTCAGCTAGGGACATAAGACATGTATCAAAGACGATACCAGTTCTCATGCTACATATGCTCTTGCCTTGTGCTGAAGCAACTGAAACTGGGATAGATTCTTCTTCTTCAGATTTAACTTCATCATTAATGATGTTTAAGACTTCTTCTTCGATTGTGCAGTCCCTTAGCTTAGTATTTAAGAAGCTGTTCAGAAATCAGAAATGATAATGACATTGGTAATTCACATGTTAATTACATAGAAAGAGGGAGAGTTTTCTACCTACTGTCACAGCACGTTATATTAATGTTTTAATAACTGTAAGTCTGACACATATTCAACATCACACAAACTTCTGTGGTGCACTCCAAAAGGAAACAGAAACAAAGGCTGACACAGGATCCCGAATGGCTGTAAATCTTTGAGTGACTTTGAGTGATTGGGAAAGGGTTGGATAGGTTAGACATAGAGAAATTTCTCCTTATGGGGGAAGACCAGTATTAGGGGCTAAAAATATAAGATAGTCACCAATAAATATAGCAAGCAATTCAGGAGCAACTTCACCGAGGACAGAATTTTACATTCGGCATGCGGGCTGGTGCCCAATACACTAGAACGTAAAATGACGGGCGATGATGTTGGGCGTGTGTCCCGATGTCACTGCACACCCTCGCAATATTTCACTTGGTGGGCAATATGAGGATGGAGGCGAGTCTGCCATTAATTAACAGGCCAGTTAAGGCCCTTGAGGCACCAAGTGTCTGTGATTTTACGCAGCCTGTGCGATTTTCAGGGCCTCGCATGGGCGCAATTGGCTGGCAGGTGGGCCAACTTTGTCCACCGGTGGGATAAGAAGGGTGAGTCGGCTTGCGAATGTGAGTTGTTAGTACTTTAGCTTATAAGTTGCTGCTGCTTGCTTGTGTGAGCAGGACAACTTCATTTTGTTTCAGAGCTGCTAAGACAGAAATAAGAGACTTCGGTTCAAGACTCCAGAGTCATACCACTTGGGGCCTTCCAGGTATCAGACAGCCTTCCCTTACCCTGGGAATGAATATTGTGGTCTCCGCTGGAGGCACCTCCTCTGAGGAGGAAGAGAGGGCCAGAAGGGGGAGGAGGCCAGGTGTCCATTTACAGCCTCCAGGGGAGTGACCTGTGGGAGGAGAGGCACAGGCACAAGGGGCACAGGGCCAACAGGAAGTCCAAGGTGGAAGGGGCCGCAGAAGACACCACTATCCTGCTGCCAGGGTTTACAGGCGGCAATGCAGCTACCTCAATATGTCTGAGGTGCAATGCCAAAGGAGCCTCTGCTTCTCCAGGGAGACCGTGACCTCCAACTGTCAGAGTATTGGGCCTGAGATCAGCTTCAACTGTGTGGGTGGACACTCCATGCCAGTGGTGCTGAAGGTCACAGTGGCCCTCAACTTCTATGCCTCCGGCTCTTTCCAGGAGTCAGTGGGGAATCTGTGTGGAGTCTCCCAATCAGCTGTCCACAGTTGTGTCAAGCTGGTGACAGGAGCTCTGTTCAGGTGTGCATTGACTTTCATTCACTACCGCACGGATGAGGCTGGCTAGGCTGAGCGAGCCAGAGGCTTTGCAGCGATTGCTGGGATCCCCTGCATCCAGGGTGCAATTGACTACACACATGTGGCCATCAAGGCGCCAGTGGGTGAGCCGGGTGCCTTCATCAACAGGAAGGGCTTCCACCCCAAGAACGTGCAGATAGTGTGTGACCATAGGATGCAGATTCTACAAGTCTGTGCAAGGTACCCAGGTAGCTCCCATGACACTTACATCCTGAGACACTCCCAGGTGCCAGGGGTCTTCAGTGCTCCAGTCCAGCTGGTGAATGGCTGCTGGAAAACAAGGGCTATTCCCTCAAAAGGTGGATCATGACGCCTCTCCACTATCCAGGAACAGAGGCTGAGCACGGGTACTATAGGAGCCACGCCTCCTCAAGGGCGTTGGTAGAGAGAACCATTAGTCTTCTCAAGGTGCACTTTCGATGCCTGGACCGTTCAGGGGGCCACTCCAATACCCCCCAAGTCATGTGTCACTGATAGTGGTTGCATGCGCTCTCCACAATCTGGCACTGGAGAGGGGGGACGCAGTGGAGGAAGAGGGTGTTGACGCAGCTGCTCTGGCTGCAGACGATGAGTCCAGTAGTGAGTCTGAGGACGGGCATGGTCAGGAGAACACTGAGAGAATAGGCGCTGATCTGGGCAACCTCCAGGGAGGCAGGGACATGAGGGAGGCTTTGATCCAACGCTCCTTCAGCTAGCCCAGCAAAGAAGAACCACCGCCACATGCCAGGGCTGCTGGCTCCATACGCGATACCTGACAGGATCACGTGCTTGGTGAACAACATGCGCCATGGGCCATTTCAGTAAAGTTCAATGACAAACAAGTCACTCATAACATCTGCACCTGCAGAACTAATGAAGCACCCAGAGGCTTGTTGAACACAAGCACGTTTTCAGCTGTGGTGCCTGGCATAAATAATACAAATTAAATGGAAAGGTGCTCTCCATCACACCTAATAATAATTAATGTCAAAGTGGGGGAAAAAAATATCACCAGTGATAAGCCCATGTTGTGCTTGAGGTGCTTTAAGTTTTTGTTTGCGGGTGCTACGTCTAAGTGCTCCCCCCTCGCTGGCACTGGCATTGGAGGCAGCTGCTCACTCTGCTGTCCTGTTGGCCTTGATGACCTCGGCGGGGGTCCTCTGGCCAGTGGAGCCTGTGCTGGTCCCACCTGGGAGGGAGTGGCCAGTGCCATGACTGGTATCTCCCCAGTCACCGCAGCCTCATCAGATACCACGGTCACTGGCAGAGGGGCAGAGGAGCTGCTGCCATCATCCAGAGCGCCCTGAGAGGAGCCCCCAGAGACAACAGGCAGCTCGTGTGCCAACGTGAGGTCACTCTGGACCTCCGTGCTCACCATTGATGGACGGGCACCGAGCTGGGATACTGGGTGCCCAACCCATCTCCCACACTGACAGTGACCGCCTGTGGTCATTGCCTGTGTGAGGGCTGCAGGTCCGAGAACAACCCCAGGAAGCCCTGATTCAACTCCTGGAGCTGCCTCTCCATGAGAGTCGTCACTCTCTGCGTGGAGGGAGCAGCGCGCTCGGCTGTGAGGGTCATTGCGTTGCTCATGCTCCACGTGGGCTCCTCCACAACAGAGACCATGGCACGCATTCCCTCATGTATCTCCACCACATCCTCCCGCACACCCTGCTGGACCTCCAGCATCTGCTGCCTCAGGGACGACTCCAGAGGCCCATCATCAGCCACCGACTGAGCATGTTCCTGGTGCCCAGCAGTCCTTCCACTGCCGGCACCCTGGGCACTCTCTGCCTCCACCTGCACCTCAAGTGAGTGTGAAGTGCCCTCACTATTGTGCACCGAGCTACTATCCAAAGATCTAATGCCCACCGAGGTGCTGGTATCTGCGCTGGTGCCTGCCTGGCTGAGAGGGTATGACGCAGGTGCTTTTCAATGGTCGCTGTCCTCTGGGGTGAGCGGCGGGACTTCAGGCTCCTCACTCCGGTGGGCTTCTGGTGAGCCTGAAAGGAAGAGCAAGGACATGTCATTAGTTGAAGTCATTACACTGTTACTATGCATGCCTGGCACCCGGATCAGGGTGCCCTCGTCTTTCTATTATCAATGGGGATTCCATGTTCGAGGCTCACATTAATATACAGACAACAGTGGAATGGTTGCTATTACAGACATGACCTCAGTGCACTGCATTCTTACCTCACTGAGGCACCCCAACCTCACCCTGGCCGGGTGACCTAGGCGCACGGCACTTCTCCAGCTCCAGGGCCTCCTGCTCGTATCTACTCAAGATTAGAAGGTGGGGCAGTCCTCAGCCAGTCCACAACCCTTCTGCATTGTTATGGGATGTCTTCTCCTGAAAGGACAGAGGAGCATTGATTAGTCCACACCGTACCTGCATTGCCACTGCAGCCTGACCAACCCCACCTGAGGAACACCTCACAGGGCTCAACTGTTTCGTGACCCTGGAGCTGCAAGGCACTCATTCCAAGCAGCCAGGGCTCACCCCCTTGTCCAGAAGTTGCCTCATTGATAATTTCCACTCACACTCTAAGAATCTGAGGTCCGGGGTGGGTGCTCCTAACTGCTGTGCTAAGTGACCCGTGTCAGCTCGGTAATCGCCCTTCCTGATAGCAGGAGATCATTGAACTGCTTACGCCACTGCACCCATATGCGCCTCACCACATCATGGGAACTCACCCTGGATGCCACCTCCTCCCAGGCGTTTTTGCTGAGGTCGGGGGGGGGGCCTCCTCCTCTCGTTCCTGGGGACAAGTATATCTCTGCGTGCTGCCACCTCCTCCAGGAGGGCATCAAGACACTCGTCGGAAAAACGCGGGGCACCTGCCCTCCTGCTTGCCGTGTTCAGCACTGAGGTGCTCCAGACCGAGGTTCCTCCGAGTCACTGGCAGCCTTCACATGACTGCCGCTGCCGCTTTTGAATCGGCCGCCTGGTTGCCATTGGACCCGGCGGACAATGGGATCCCAGCCCTGCCCGCCCCTTCTCACTGATGACTCTGTTGTGTGTTATGCTGGGTTGGCCTTAATTGGCCTGCCCATGTAAAATGGCGGTGCGGAGCCGATCGTGGGTGGTGATCACGGCCCCTGTCTGCTCCCACCAAGTCCACCCAACGAATGTAAAATCCTGGCCCTAGAGATAGGTGAAAATGCGAAACCCACTAGCAGATGGAGTGACAGAAGTGAATAGAATAGATACCTTTAAGGGAAAGCTAGATAACCACATGATGGAGAAAGGGATAGAAGGGTATGCAGGTCAGGTTTGATGTAGAGGAGTCGGGGGAGGCCTATGTGGAGCATTAACACCAGCATAAACTAAATGGGCTTTTTTCAATGCTGTACATTCTGTGCAATTTACCAATTTACATTTTAAAGAAAACCAAGAGTTGTGACTTTAAGCTCTCAACAGCAACTGAACTCTGACCTCAGTCGGTTTTCAATTAACAGCAGTTAGATTTTATGTCTTTGGCAAATGCATCATCTCAGCTGTGACTTAAGATGTTCTGTAGTGCAGGGCATTCCATAAAAAATCTCAGACTCAACATGAGCAATGCCACAGGATTTCTGATAGTTTACATTTCAAAGTTTGGTTGTACAGAACTTTATTATTGCTGAAAAAAGAGACATGTTGTTGAAGATTTTCATCTTGCACTCAGCAAGAAAGATACACAAGAATACCAACTGTAAAGCAAACAACAATTTGTACAATGACCTTCCTTCCATCATAAGGTCAGAAGTGGGGATATTCACTGATGACTGCACAATGTTCAGCACCATTCACAACTCCCCAGATCCTGAAGCAGTCCATATCCAAATGCAGCAAGACCTGGACAATATCCAGGCTTGGGCTGACAAGTGGCAAGTAATATTCATGACACACAAGTACCAGGCATTGACCATCTCTAAAAAGAGAGAATCTAACCATTGCCCTTTGACATTCAATGATGTTACCATCACTGAATCCCCCACTATCAACATCCTGGGGGTTACTATTGACCAGAAACTGAACTGGACTAGCCATATAGATATTGTGGCTCCAAGCACAGGTCAGAGGCTAGGAATCCTGCAATGAGTAACTCACCTCCTGACTCCCCAAAGCCTGTCCACCATCTACAAGGCACAAGTCAGCAATGTGATGGAAGGCTCTCTGCTTGCCTGGGTGAGTACAGTTCCAACAACACTCAAGAAGCTTGATACTATCCATGTCAAAGCAGCCCACTTGATTGGCACCTTACCCATAAACATTCACTCCCTCCACCACCTACGTACAGTGGCAGCAGCGTGTACCATCTACAAGATGCATTTCAGGAACTCACCAAGGCTCTTTAGCCAGCACCTTCCAAACTGACGACCACTATCACCTAGAAGGACAAGGGCAGCAGGCACATGAAAATGTCACCACCTAGAAGTTCCCCTCCAAGCCACACACCATCTTGACTTGGAAATATATCGCCATTCCTTCACTGTCGCTAGGTCAAGATCCTAGAACTCCCTCCTTAACAGCACTGTGGGTGTACCTACACCACATGGACTGCAGCGGTTCAAGAAAGCGGCTCACCACCACCTTCTCAAGAGCAATTAGGGATGGGCAACAAATGCTGGTCTATCCAGCGACGCCCACATCCCATGAATGAATTTTTAAAAATTGCATGAGAAAAGAGTGCTGATGATTGGCAAGCGGACTCTGATTAGTGGAGACGCTGCCATGGAGAATGCACCAGGGAACAGTTAACAGCCAAAGTTTTGTATAAATTCAAAACAGGCAGGTAGACTCGGATTGGTTAAGGCATGTCTATGGGGAAGGAGCCAGGGAATAGCTGTGCCCCAAGCTTTTGTTTATTTGGAAAAGGCACAATGCATGGACATGTTCTTTCTGTTTACATAGGACTGGGCCCTGTGTTTGAACATATTTAGCTTCTAGCATATGCAAGTGAGCCACTGCCAGCCCGACTGTAATTCTTAGCACAATCAGGGTTGTTCAGCAAGTGCTATCCAATCACAGAATGACAATCTAATGTTGGACACAATGTTCTGAGCTTTGCAAGCGCGGGCTGGTTGGGTACAGTCAGTACTTTGCCTGTTGTGAACAGCCGAAGGAATGTGCTGTTTGATACAATCTGCCGGTTGTTGGGACATACGGCCTACATACCTGGCATCACACCGACACTGAAATTCATATACCACATTACTCATTTGTATGATAGGCAGAATGTCTTTTCACTTGATGGCAACATCCTATTAGTGAAGAATATCACTCATGTTGCTACTGCATAGTAGCAGCGTGAAATGGCTAGCTTTACCTGTTGCTCAAATTTTTCAGACACCTTACCCTTCCAGGGTAACCTGAAGTAAACTGGGTACATTTCAGGACCAAAAGTGGCACCCTTAGGCCCATTCATGAATTTGTGTGATATACATGAACAGTGAATTAATCAGGTTAGCCATTATCTTGCAGAATGGCTTTGACGCACCCTATTTCAGCATCAAACTTGCACGATGAGTCAATGGCTTGGGCCTTATTTACGAGGTTGCTGATAAGGCCAATCTTATAGCATATGGAACTATAGGAGTCCCAATGCACACACTGGCCAGTTAAGGTAGGCTTGTGGTAGACAGTAGTAGAGAACGTATTTGCAGATTTCTCAACCAGCACATTAAGGAAAGGGAGCTCATTTGACTGCTCCATTTCAAAGTTAAATTTGAATTCAGGATAGAGCCCATTAAGGAAATTCTTACATGCAGCTGCAGATTCAAATGTAGCAAACATATCATCTATATATTGGAAATATACAAGGAGTAGGGGGTCAGGTGTCACTTCACTGAAAAGGTGTTTCACATGGAAACCGACAAAGGTATTTCAATTTCCTTACATACCTTAATGGGCTCAATCCGGCTGTTCGCAACAGGCAAATTACTGGACACAATCACAATCCTGATTTTGCTAAGAATTACACTGACAACCAATTTAGGATCAGTTGGGCTCACAATGTGGCTCATTTATGCGTGCTAGAAGCTACATATATTCACACACAGACAGAAGGAGCATGCCCACGCATTGCATTTTTTTCAACTAAACAAAAGCTTGGGGGACAGCCATTCTGGGTTCATTCCCCATGGCTTTGCCCTGACCAATCAAAGTTGACCCATGGCAATGCCGTAACCAATCAGAGTTGACTTGCCTGGTTTGAATTTTAAAATAAGGTTGGCAGTTAACTGCTCCCTGGGGCATTCTCCATGGCAACGCCTCTACCTACAGTGTCCACTTGCCAACTGTCAGCACTCTCTTCTCATGCAGTATAAATTGTTCTTCCCTTTACAATTGGTATTCTTATGAGTCCTGATGAGTACATGATAAAAAACTTTGACATCATGTCTCTTTTTCTCACAACACATATCAAAATCTTGCCTCCAGCACAAGTCTGTAGTAGCTTATGCCTCACATTTCAAGGTGCCAAAGGTTTATGGTTAAAAAAAAAGAAAACCATTCATTTTCTGCTGGTTTCTTTGACCTTGATAACCTGATCTGTTCATGAGGGTGGGAGCTAGGGACTTATTTATAGCAGGGCTGCCCAACATATATTCTGTGGAACTATGATTCAACCTGCCATCCTCTTGCTCTCTCTCTCTGGCCCACAGATTGTCTTCAAAATACAGATAAGTGAAGTGAAAGCTTCGGCAAGGAGCTGCTCCTCCAAACACATACTGTTTCTCTCCCACATTTGCTGCTGATAGGGTCACTTGTGGGGGGGGGCGGGGGGGGGTGCGGTTTGGGGAGAGTGACTGCCTGCCGTTGGGGTTTGGGGGGCACAGTGTAGACAGAGATAGACTGCCTGCTGCTGGTTGGGGGTGGGGGTGGAACAGAGAGACTGCCTGCCAAGGGGAGAGGGGGAAAGGCAAGGTCCCCTAAAGGACTACAGGCATCAAGATAGCAGCAACAGTGGGATCGGGACAGCTGGACTGTTAGACAAAGTGGGGCGGAAGAGCCTTCATACTTTCACTACCATTCAAAACCTCTCCTAAGAGTTTCAATCTTCAAACTTCCCGGGCCCGGCAGGCGTGTGTGCATGTGTGAGAAAGAGAGACAGTGAGTGTGTGTGTGTGAGAGAGAGTGAGTGAGTGTGAGAGAGTGTGTGTGAGAGAGTGAGTGTGTGAGAGAGAGTGATTAGAGAGAAGCAGAGCGTGTGTGTGAGAGTGAGTGAATGTAAGTGTGAGAGTGAGTGTGCAAGAGAGAGTGAGGGTGTGAGAGAATAAATGTGAGTGAGAGTGATTGTGAGAAACTGTGAGAGAGAGAGAATGTGAGTGAGTGAGTATGAGTGTGTGCATGTGTGTTTGAGTGTGTGAGTGAGAGAGAAAGAGTGAGTGATTGAGTGAATGTGTGTGTATGTGAGTGAGTGAGAGTGTGAGTGAGCGAGTGTCAGATACACCCTCCTTCCCGCTCTCTCTCATTCATGCAGTCTTGCAGTGAGCACCCTGAGACTGGGACTTAGCCAGACACACACGCTTACTCTAATGATCATCTTTATTTTTTACTCATTTTTAAAAATTATCAATTTATTGCTGTGACATTGTTTCTTTTTGCTCAGCAAGTCATTTCTTTGCTTCATACTCCAACCATTTTTTTAAAAAATCATGTTTAACGTTGTGCCAAAAGCTTTCTGAAATTTGTTCATCACCTCCTTGAGTGAAAAAGAATTGAAATGTGCCCCCTCACATGAAAAGGTTAGACAACCTGAACAATATTTGAACCAGTGGCCTTAAAGGGTAAGACCAGGTTAAACCTGGCACCTCATTAGTAGGTAAATATATCAGGCAATTAATTCATAGTCCTCAAACATATAAGGGGCAGTGTTTGATGTCAGTGCTCCAGGCTATGAGGGCACGGGGCAGGAGGGAGATTTTAAAAATCTCCTGGTTGCTATCTGCTTCTCAATGCTGAAAAGTGTATGTAGTTGAACATCAGGTGAGGACAAGACAATACTCAGTTGTTATGCTCTCTAAGATTGACCCTCACTGTCGGGGCTCAGAAAGAAAGAATGCCCATTGGGTGTGGGGGGAGAGACAGTGGGAGGGTGGGCAGGGGACAGATATTGGAGGCTGCCTTGTGTTTGTAAACTGGTGCCCCAGGAAAGCATAAGCCCATTTAGAAAAGGAATTTAGACGTTTACAAAAGTAAAATAATGTGAATGCTGAAAATCAGAAATAAAAACAGAAAACACTGGAGATACCCAGCAGACCAAGCAACATCTGCAGAAAGAAAAACACAGTTGGCGTTTCAGGCAATGATTTGAACAATTCAGATGAATGATCATTGACCTGAAACATTAATTGTGTTTTTCTCCACAGATGCTGACTATGACTAACCTGCTGAGCATTTCCATTGTTTACTACAGATGTTAACAGATATGGATTACATGTTCCTGTGAGCCTGCAATAGAGATGGGCAATAAATGCTGGCCTTTCAGTGATGCTCACATCCAATGAATGAAAGGGACAGAAAATTACTGAATATAAATATACCTACTTGCCTGGAAGAAGATATTCAGTCACATCTACAGGATCTTCCACAAACTCCAAACTCCCTTTATCGTGATCTGTGTCCATGTCACTATCAACACTGGATAAACTGGAATAACAAATATGCTTTGTAGTACACTGAAGTATGCAAGGAACTTCAATCTCAACAATATTAGGTTTGACTCTAGCACTGTAATAACATGCCATCTAAATTCACACCAAATCCTGTTGACCTATCACCTGTGTTCACTGGCTTACATTGCTCCTGGTCTGGCAATGTTTCATTTTTGAAATTCTCATCCCTCCATGGTCTCACCCATTCATACTGGAATGAAAATCTTATTAATGAGATGATGCACAGGCCTGATCCTCATGATCCAAATTAGCCTTTATGCAGCAAAAATCATGTTCCAACAATCACCGCCCACATATGCCCTGAGCTCAAAAAGCAGGACAAATCCAACCTTGCCAGTTACCGCCCCATCAGTCTACTCTTGATCATTGGCAAAGTGATGGAAAGTATCATTGACAGTGCTATCAAGTGGCACGTACTCAGCAATAACTTGCTCATTGGTGCTCAGTTTGGGTTCCGCCAGATTCACTCAGCTCCTGACCTCGTTACAACCTTGGTCTAAACATGGACAAAAGAGCTGAACTCAAGAGGTGAGGTGAGAATGACTGCCCTTGACATCAAGGAAGCATTTGACTGAGGGTGGTCTCAAAGAGCAAAACTAGAGTCAATGGGAATCGGGAGAAAACTCTTCATGGGTTGAAGGCATACCTAGTACAAAGGGAGATGGTTGTCGCTGTTGGAGGTCAATCGTCTCAGTCCCGAGACATCACTGCAGGAGTTCCTCAGGGTAGTGGCTTAGGTCCAACCATCTTCAGCTGTTTCATGAATGACCTTCCCTCTTTCATAAGGTCAGAAGTGGGGACGTTCACTGATGGTTGCACAATGTTCAGCACCATTTGAGACTCCTTAGATACTGAAGCAGTCAGTGTCCATATGCAGGATTAGGCTAATAAGGCTAGTAATATTCAGGCCATACAAGTGCCAGACAATAATCATTTCCAAAAAGAGAGAATCTAACTATCTCCCCTTGTAATTCAATGCATTACCATCGCTGAATCCCCCACTATCAACATCCTGGGGTTACCACTGCCAGAAACTGAACTGGACCAGCCATATAAATACTGCAGCTACAAAAGCAGATCAAAGGCTGGGAATTCTGCAGAGAGTAACTCACCTCCTGACTCCCCAAAGCCTGTCCACCAACTTCAAAGCACAAGTCAGGAGTGTGATGGAATACGCTCCACTTGTCTGCATGAGTGCAGCTCCAACAACACTCAAGAAGTTCAACACCATCCACAACAAAGCAGCCCACTTGATTGGCACCCTAATAAACATTCACTCCCTCCACCATCGATGCACAGTAGCAGCAGTGTGTGTACCATCTACAAGATGTACTACAGCAACTCACCAAGACTCCTCTGACAGGAGCTTCCAAACCCACGACCTCTGCCACCTAGAAGGACAAGGGCAGCAGGTACATGGGAACACCACCACCTGGAAGTTCCCCTCCAAGTCACACACCATCCTGACTTGGAAATATATCGCCGTTCCTTCACTGTCGCTGGTCAAAATCCTGGAACTCCCTTCCTAACAGCAATGTGGGTGTACCTACACCATATGGACTGCAGCGGTTCAAGAAGGCAGCTCACCACCACCTTCTCAAGGGTAATTAATGAGCAATAAATGTTGGCCTATCCAGTGACACCCACATCCCATGAACAAATATCAAAAGAAAGCTTTTGCCAGTACTGCATACATTATCATTATCCAGCATGTTTACAGTATTGACATCTGGTGCAATTTACAGAGAAACATACCTAGCAGTTGACAGTGGTTGTGAAGTAGTTCTGTGGGGAAATGTCATAATCAGTGAAGATCGGATACGCTGTTCATTTTGATTTTCCGAGGAGGATGTACATGTTGCATTATTGCTTTCATCTTTCCCTAGCAAGATAAAACAATCATAAAAGCCAAATTCTGCGGGAACTGGAAATCTGAAATAAAAGCAGAAAATGCTGCAAAAGCTCAGCAGGTCTGACAGCATCTGTGGAGAGAGAAACGGAGTTAACGGTTCAAGTCCGTATGATACTTCTTCAGAGCTAAAGAGAAGTCGAAATGTGATGGATTTTATACTGTTCAGCAAGGTCCACCCTGTCTTAAACAGTATAAAATTCATCGTGTTTCTACTTCTCTTTAACTCTGAATAAGAGTCAGATGGACTCTGTTTCGCTTTAAAACAATCGTTTGCTTCCCACACATATATATACAGACAGAATGTATACACAAATCTGTTTAAACAATCCATTCAACTAAACAGTGCTTATTGTTGTGCAGATAATTTATTGCAAGTCGTACAACGTACAGGGCTTTCTGTCCTCGACAATATTCATAGGGTCGACTCGAATAAGAACAGAAAATGCTGCAGAAACTCAGCAGGTCAGGCAGAACCTGTGGAGAGAAATCCAAAGTCATCATCCTGAAGAGTTAACTCTGTTTCTCTCCACAGATTCTGTCTGATGTGCTGAGCTTCTCCAGATTTTTTTGTTCTTATTTCAGATTTCCAGCATCCAGAGTATTTGGTTCATGGGGTCTACTGATCCCTTTGGTACCCACAGTGCCTCCTGTCCTCAACAATATTCACAATGCCCACCGTTCCCTATAGTACGATTAATGTCTCTTGTCTCCGATAGTACTCTCAGTGCCTTCCGTCTCATATAGTACACTCAGTGTCTACCGTTTCCTATAGTACACTCACTGCCTACTGTCTCCTATAGTACACTCAGTGCCTACCATCTCCAATAATACGCTCAGTGCCTACTGTCTCCTACAGTACTCTCAATGTTTACTGAATCCTTAGTACTCTCAATGCCTACTGTCTCCTATAGTACACTCAGTGCCTACTGTCTCCGATAGTGTACTCAGTGCCTACTGTCTCCTATAGTATTTTCAGTGCCTACTGTCTCCCAAAGTACGCTCAGTGCCCACTGTCTCCTTAGTACAATCAACGCCTACTGTCTCCTAATATCCACTCAGTGCCTACGGTCTCCTATAGTACTCTCAATGCCTACTGTCTTCTATAGTACACTCAGTGCCTACTGTCTCCTATAGTACTCTCAATGCCTACTGTCTCCTATAGTACTCTCAATGCCCACTGTCTCCTATAGTACTCTCAATGCCTATTGTCTCCTGAATACACTCAGTGCCTACTGTCTCCTATAGTATTCTCAGTGCCCACTGTCTCCTATAGTACTCTCAATGCCTATTGTCTCCTATAGTACTCTCAATGCCCACTGTCTCCTAATATCCACTCAGTGCCTACGTTCTCCTATAGTACTCTCAATGCCTACTGTCTTCTATAGTACACTCAGTGCCTACTGTCTCCTATAGTACTCTCAATGCCTACTGTCTCCTATAGTACACTCAGTGCCTACTGTCTCCTATAGTACACTCAGTGCCTACTGTCTCCTATAGTGCACTCAGTGCCTACTGTCTCCTATAGTGCACTCAGTGCCTACTGTCTCCTATAGTATTTTCAGTGCCTACTGTCTCCCAAAGTACGCTCAGTGCCCACTGTCTCCTTAGTACAATCAACGCCTACTGTCTCCTAATATCCACTCAGTGCCTACGGTCTCCTATAGTACTCTCAATGCCTACTGTCTTCTATAGTACACTCAGTGCCTACTGTCTCCTATAGTACTCTCAATGCCTACTGTCTCCTATAGTACTCTCAATGCCCACTGTCTCCTATAGTACTCTCAATGCCTATTGTCTCCTGAATACACTCAGTGCCTACTGTCTCCTATAGTATTCTCAGTGCCCACTGTCTCCTATAGTACTCTCAATGCCTATTGTCTCCTATAGTACTCTCAATGCCCACTGTCTCCTATAGTACTCTCAATGCCTATTGTCTCCTGAATACACTCAGTGCCCACTGTCTCCTATAGTACTCTCAATGTCCACTGTCTCCTATAGTACTCTCAATGCCTATTGTCTCCTGAATACACTCAGTGCCTACTGTCTCCTAAAGTATACTCAGTGCCCACTGTTTCCTATAGTACACTCTGCCTACTGTCTTCTATAGTACTCTCAATGCCTATTGTCTCCTATAGTATTCTCAGTGCCCACTGTCTCCTATAGTACTCTCAATGTCCACTGTCTCCTATAGTATTCTCAATGCCTATTGTCTCCTGAATACACTCAGTGCCCACTGTCTCCTAAAATATTCTGTGCCCACCGTCTCCTATAGTATTCTCAGTGCCCACTGTCTCCTATAGTACTCTCAATGCCTATTGTCTCCTATAGTATTCTCAGTGCCCACTGTCTCCTATAGTACACTCTGCCTACTGTCTTCTATAGTACTCTCAATGCCTATTGTCTCCTATAGTATTCTCAGTGCCCACTGTCTCCTATAGTACTCTCAATGCCTATTGTCTCCTGAATACACTCACTGCCCACTGTCTCCTAAAATATTCTCAGTGCCCACTGTCTCGTACAGTATTCTCAGTGCCCACTGTCTCCTATAGTACTCTCAATGCCTATTGTCTCCTATAGTATTCTCAGTGCCCACTGTCTCCTATAGTACTCTCAATGTCCACTGTCTCCTATAATACTCTCAATGCCTATTGTCTCCTGAATACACTCAGTGCCTACCGTCTCCTATAGTATTCTCAGTGCCCACTGTCTCCTATAGTACTCTCAATGCTTATTGTCTCCTATAGTATTCTCAGTGCCCACTGTCTCCTATAGTACTCTCAATGCTTATTGTCTCCTATAGTATTCCCAGTGCCCACTGTCTCCTATAGTACTCTCAATGCCTATTGTCTCCTATAGTATTCTCAGTGTCCAGTGTCTCCTATAGTACTCTCAATGTCCACTGTCTCCTATAATACTCTCAATGCCTATTGTCTCCTATAGTATTCTCAGTGCCCACTATCTCCTATAGTACTCTCAATGCCTATTGTCTCCTATAGTATTCTCAGTGCCCACTATCTCCTATAGTACTCTCAATGCCTATTGTCTCCTGAATACACTAAGTGCCTACTGTCTCCTATAGTACTCTCAATGCTTACTCTCTATCAAATCCCCTCTTAGGTTTCCCTTATCCAGAGCAAAGACCTGTCCTGCTCAAACTTTTCTTACACTTGCATTCTCCTAATTTTGGCAACATCTATGTAAATTTTTCCTGCACTTTCTCTAATATTCAATATCCTTCTTGTAGTGTGAAGATCAGAGCTGCACACAGTTCTCCTCACGTTGTCCAATCAAAATTGTATATAAATTTAACATTCCTTCTTTTGTGTTTTATTCATCTAATCAAATAGCTCCTGTGAGTCATGCATTGAAAGGAACCATAAGACCATAAGACATAGGAGCAGAAATTAGGCCATTCAGCCCATCGAGTCTGCTCCATCATTCAATCATGGCTGATAAGTTTCTCAACCCCTTTCTCCCGCCTTCTCCCCATAACCTTTGATCCCCTTACCAATCAAGAACCTATCTATCTTGGTCTTAAATACACTCAATGACTTGGCCTCCACAGCCTTCTGTGGCAATGAATTCCATAGATTCACCACTCTCTGGCTAAAGAAGTTTCTCCTCATCTCTGTTCTAAAAGGTCTTCCCTTTACTCTGAGGCTGTGCCCTCGGGTCCTAGTCTCTCCTACTAATGGAAACATCTTCCCCACATCCACTCTATCCAGGCCTTTCAGTAATCTGTAAGTTTCAATCAGATTCCCCCTCATCCTTCTAAACTCCATCAAGTAGAGACCCAGAGTCCTCAAACATTCCCCATATGTTAAGCCTTTCATTCCTAGGATCATTCTCGTGAACTCCTCTGGACTCTCTCCAGGGCCAGAACATCCTTCCTGAGATACGGGGCCCAAAATTGCTCACAATATTCTAAATGTGGTCTGACCAGAGCCTTATAAAGCCTCAGCAGCACATCCCTGCTTTTATATTCTAGTCCTCTCGAAATAAATGCCAACATTGCATTTGCCTTCCTAAGTACCGACTCAACCTGCAAGTTAACCTTAAGAGAATCCTGGACTAGGACTCCCAAGTCCCTTTGCACTCCAGACTTCTGAATTCTCTCTCCATTTAGAAAATAGTCTATGCCTCTATTCTTCCTACCAAAGTGCATGACCTCACACTTCCCCACATTGTATTTCATCTGCCACTTCTTTGTCCATTCTCCTAACCTGTCCAAATCCTTCTGCAGCCTCCCTGCCTCCTCAATACTACCTGTCCCTCCACCTATCTTTGTATCATCTGCAAACTTAGCCAGGAGGCCCTCAGTTCCTTCATCTAGATCATTAATGTATAAAATGAAAAGTTGTGGTCCCAACACTGACCCCTGCAGAACTCCACTAGTCACCGGCCGCCATCCTGAGAAGGACTCCCTTATCCCCACTCTCTGCCTCCTGCCAGACAGCCAATCTTCTATCCATGCTAGTATCTTGCCTCTAACACCATGGGCTCTTATCTTACTGAGCAGCCTCCTGTGCGGCACCTTGTCAAAGGCCTTCTGGAAGTCCAAGTAGATAACATCCATTGGCTTTCCTTTGTCTAACCCACTCGTTACCTCCTCAAAGAATTCTAACAGATGTGTCAGGCATGACCTCCCCTTGTTGAAACCATACTGACTTTGCCCTACTTTACCATGCACTTCCAAGTATTCTGAAATCTCATCCTTAATAACGGACTCTAAAATCTTACCAACGACCGAGGCAGGCTAATGGGCCTGTAATTTCCCATCTTTTGCCTCACTCCCTTCTTAAACAGGGGGGTTACATTAGCGATTTTCCAGTCCTCTGGGATTCTCCCTGACTCCAGTGATTCCTGAAAGATCACCACTAACGCCTCCACTATTCCCTTCAGAACTCTGGGGTGTAGTCCATCTGGTCCAGGTGATTTATCCACCTTCAGACCTTTCAGTTTTCCTAGCACCTTCTCCTTGGTAATGGCCACCATGCTCACCTCTGTCCCCCGACTCTCTTGAACTTTGGGGATGTTAGTCGTGTCTTCCACCGTGAAGACTGATGCAAAGTACCTATTCAGTTCTTCCGCCGTTTCCTTGTTCCCCACTACTACTTCTCCAGCATCATTTTCCAGCAACCCAATGTCCACTTTTGCCCCTCTCTTACCCTTTATATATCTAAAAAAAAACTCTTGCAAACTTCTTTTATATTACTGGCTAGTTTACCCTCATATTTAATCTTCTCCCTCCTTATTTCTTTTTTAGTTGTCCTCTGTTGGTCTTTGTAGGCTTCCCAATCCCCTGGTTTCCCACTGCTCTTCGCTGCATTGTATGCTTTCTCTTTAGCTTTTATGCTGTCCCTGACTTCCCTTGTCAGCCATGGTTGCCTCGTCCTCCCTTTAGTATGCTTCTTCTTCCTAGGGATGGATTTTTGCTGTGTCTCCCAAATTACTCCCAGAAACTCCTGCCATTGCTGTTCCACTGTCTTTCCTGCTAGGGTCATCTCCTAGTCAATTCTGGCCAGCTCCTCCCTCATGCCTCTGTAGTTGCCTTTATTCAACTGTAATACCGTTACATCTGATTCCAGCTTTTCCTTCTCAAATTACAGGGTAAATTCTATCATATTATGGTCACTTCCTCCTAAGGGTTCCTTCACCTTAAGCTCCCCTATCAAATCTGCCTCATTACACATCACTAAATCTAGAATTGCCTGTTCCCTAGTGGACTCCACCACAAGCTGCTCCAAAAAGCCATCTCGTAGACATTCCACAAATTCCTTTTCTTGGGATCCACTACCAGCCTGATTTTCCCAGTCTACCTGCATATTGAAATGCCCCATGATCACTGTAACCTTGCCTTTCTTACACACCTTTTCTATCTCCTGGTGTATCTTGTGTCCCACATCCTGTCTACTGTTCGGAGGCCTGTACATAACTCACATTATGGTTTTTTTACCTTTGCGGTTCCTCAACTCTACCCACACAGATTCTACATCATCTGACCCCACGTCATTTCTTGCTATCGATTTAACTTAATTTCTTACTAACAAAGCAACCCCAGCCCCTCTGCCAACCTGCCTATCTTTTCGATAGGATGTATATCCTTGGATATTTAGCTGCCGGTCCTGATCCCCTTGCAGCCATGTCTCCGTGATGCCCACCACATCATACCTGCTAATTTCAATCTGCGCCACAAGCTCATTTACCTTATTTCATATACTGCGTGCATTCAGATACAACACCTTCAGTCCTGTATTTCCCATCCCCTTTCTCATTGTCATCCCTTTATCTGATGTGCTTGAAGTTAGATTCCTAGCCCTTTCCAAACACTCTGTCCTATTTTGTGTTCTGGAGACTTTAATAGCCTCTCCTGAGCTCTCCTTTCTTTTCAGTTTTTTCATAATTTTCCATGAAGTTGAATCCACCCCCACCCCCCACCTCCCCCACCACAACCCACTAACTGCTGCTTTGTTTCCCATTAGTCATACTTCTTGGAGTTTTACCCAACATTTGCACTTTGCATTGTGTTGCTATTTTTAGTGATTCATATATCTGTATTTCCAGATCCCTTTGGTCTACACCACTTAAGTTCTTTACCTTTACATTGCTGCTGGACTGGAGTTTATTATGGACCCAGTCTTGATTAGAGTGACAGGTTTCTCTCCCAGGATCAATGAACCAGCTGGATTTGTGCTACAATCTGATAGTTTTGTGGTCTCCATCAATGATAAATCATAGAATGGTTACAGCACATAAGAAGGTCATCCACCTCTGGTTCTTTTGCCAATCAACTTAAATCCGTGCCTTTCAGTTTTTGATCCTTCCACCAATGAGAATAGTTTCATCCTATCTATTCTGTCCAGACCCCTCATGATCTTGAACACCCCTATCAATAATCTCCTCTCAATCTTCTCTTAAGAGAACAGCCCTAGTGTCTCCAACTTATCCCCCTAACTAAAGCCCCTTATCCCTGGAACCATTCACTTGAATCTTTTCTGCATCCTCTCTAATACCTTCACATCCTTCCTAACCATTCTGTTACCAGTTCCCTGACTCTACATGCACTGAACTTTGCAACAAGTCTCTTATATGGGACCTTTTCAAAGGCCTTCTGGAAATCATGTATACCACATACATTGCATTACCCCTATCTAATATTTCTGTTATTCCTTTAAAAAATCAGAATGTTAGTTAAACATGAATTTCTTTTTTGAAATCCATGCTGATGATATTTTTTATGCTCTCTGTCTCTGGATGTTTTATTAACTGATCTTTCAGCAAAGATTCTGGTATCTTTCTGACCATTAACTTTAGTAAACTGCTTTCTAGATTTGTGCATTGGTTCTATCTCTCTCTCTCTCTCTGAAGACAGGAATTACATTTGCTCATCGCCAGCCCTCTGGTACTATTCTTTTTTCTATTGAATTTTGATGTATGGGTATTAGTGCCTCTGCCGAGTCTTTTTTTCAAGAATCCACAGGTTAATTCATCCTCCTTAAGTTCGATTTGCTTGTCAGGTATCAATTTTCCTTTCTATCTTAACTTTTGCTAGCTTCCTCTTCCTGTTTCCTCTTCACTATATTACAATGATGAAATAAAACTGCTGTCAATTCAGTTCACATCATCACAATGCAATCACAGAGGGACTGTGCACATCACTGTTCATTTAAACATCCATGGTTGCTACACAAAACACATTTAAAAACAGAATAAAGCAGATGCAGAACTTCCACAGTTTCCATTATTGTGAGAAGTGACTTGAGGTATTGGGATTATTTCCACAGAAGTAGAGAAGGGTGAGAAGAGATTTACTAGAAGCTTTTAAAACAAGTGATTTTGATGAGGTGAAAAAGGAAAAGACTCTTTGCTCCCTTTTGGGAATCAGTAACAAGACTTTCAGCATTAACAAGGCACAAGTCAGGAGCGTGATGGAATATGCTCCACTTGCCTGGATGAGTGCAGCTCCCACAACACACAAGAAACTCAACACCACGTAGAACAAAGCAGATGCTTGATTGCACCCCATCCACCACCTTAAACATTCCATCTCTTAACACCAACACAGTAGCAGCAGTGTGTACGTTCTCATGATGCACTGCAGCAACTCGCCAATCCTCCTTCGACAGCACCTTCCAAACCTGTAATTTCTATCATCTAGAAGGACAAGGGCAGCAGACACACGGGAACACCACCACCTGGAAGTTCCCCTCCAAGTCACTCCATCCTGACTTAGAAATATATCATTGTTTCTTCACTGTCGCTGGGTCAAAATCCTGGAACTCCCTTTCTAACAGCACTGTGGGTGTACCTACACCACATGGACTGCAGCGGTTCAAGAAGGCAGCTCACCACCACCTTCTCAAGGGCAATTAAAAATGGGTAATAAATGCTGGCCTAGCCAGTGAACAAGTGAAAAAAAGAGAGTCTAAAGCAGGGAGGGTTTCAACATCATGTAGGACAGGGCGCGTGGAATCAATATATATATTTGTATTCACTAACCTTTGTGGTGAACAATTTCTTTCTTTGTTTTTGGATCTGAATGTAACATCTTGGAGACACTATGGGATCTATAGGGATGAGGAAAAAGACGAGTTTATTTATTTTTTTTTTAAATTGCCTCATTTCATTATTTGGTGACTTTTACTTTTATGGAGTTGGTTTCATAAACACTTTCACAATGATTGAGGTGAAGCATATAGTAGATGATATCAAAACAACATATGTGTAAGTATATGACCTGTAATAATCCAAGAGGAATTTAGCGAAAGAAGCATCTTTCTCAAAGCCCAATTCCAATTTCAGCTGGTGCCAGCTTTCAGTCTCTCCACCAATATCAACCATCCGCAGTCTCCTCAAACGATAGCGTTCCAGACGCCGTCTTTTTGCCTCTTGCGGTGGTAGGTAAGGCTGGCGGCCTCGTCTGGATGAAGATTTATAGGTTACTGTATTCTCCATTTAAGCTTATCTGAACGGCTTCAACAGGTGAACTGAAATATTAGAAACAAAATTAAAGGACACCTGAAAAAATGTTTTGTTAGATGTTGCTTTTATACTATTTCTTTTAACGTTGAAGATACTGACATTATTAAAAAAATACCTCAGTATCATTCTCATGAAGTTGAGGGGTTAGATATAGAGTAAAGCTCCGTCAGCATAGTCCACATCAAACACTCCCCAGGACAGGTGCAGCACAGGGTTAGATACAGAGTAAAGCTCCCTCTACACTGTCCCCATCAAACACTCCCAGGACAGGTACAGCACGGGGTTAGATACAGAGTAAAGCTCCCTCTACACTGTCCCCATCAAACACTCCCAGGACAGGTGCAGTACAGGGTTAGATACAGAGTAAAGCTCCCTCTACACTGTCCCCATCAAACACTCCCAGGACAGGTGCAGTACAGGGTTAGATACAGAGTAAAGCTCCCTCTACACTGTCCACATCAAACACTCCCAGGACAGGTACAGCACGGAGTTAGATACAGAGTAAAGCTCCCTCTACACTGTCCCCATCAAACACTCCCAGGACAGGTACAGCACGGGGTTAGATACAGAGCAAAGCTCCCTCTACACTGTCCCCATCAAACACTCCCAGGACAGGTACAGCACGGAGTTAGATACAGAGTAAAGCTCCCTCTACACTGTCCCCATCAAACACTCCTAGGACAGGTACAGCACGGGGTTAGATACAGAGTAAAGCTCCCTCTACACTGTCCCCATCAAACACTCCCAGGACAGGTACAGCACGGGGTTAGATACAGAGTAAAGCTCCCTCTACACTGTCCCCATCACACACTCCCAGGGCAAGTGCAGCCTGATGAAGAACTCTACATTTGTGGAGAGCTTCAGCAACTCTAAATCCAAAGTGACCCATTCCTCGATGTTCCCTACACACATCATATATCAATAATATTCTAAAATATTATTTTTTGAAAAACTATGCAATTTGTATTTGAATGAATGCTAACTGCTCTCACTATCTCCATGGAGACCCTGTTCCATAGATTATTGACACTCTCACTGAAATATCATTTTCCCAAATTAGTTTAGAATTTCCCCTTCTTTAAATTGAGGCCATATCCTATCCTGGACAAGGTGAGAGTTGATTGTAGTTGACATTATCCAGTCCCTTTAGAGTCCAAAAATCAGTTATTGTATCACTACATAACCTTCACTTTTCCATGAACATGCACAATTTAGATAATCTCTCCTTCTAATCCAATTCTTCGATCCCCTTCATCATTCTGGTAGCTCTCTTCTACCCTTTGAAAGTGGATTTGTCTTTTATCACATTGTGCACAATGGACATTATAAAGAGAAAGGTATTTGCATTTTGGAAACCCTTTCCTATGAGACATAAATTGCTAAAGGAAACCTGCTGCTTACACAGAGATTGTTTAAGATGGATCAGAATATTTCATTTTATTGTTCCATAATGGCATGTGGGCATTACCGGACAGCATTTATTATCCATCCTCATTGCCCCGAAGTGGTGGTGAGCTGCCTTCTTGAATCACTGATTACAGATTTTGATACAACCGAGTTGCTTGCTGGGCCATTTCAGAAAGCAGTTAAGAGTCAACCACGTTGCTGTGGGTCTGGTGTCAGTCCAGGTAAGGATGACAGATTTCCTTCCCTGAACAAATATTTTGTGTTTCCTATTGTGAAGACTGACACAAATTAGATTTCAAAATCTAGGCGTACCACAGAGAATCAAGAGAGTGGGCAGGAAAGTGGAGTTGAGGCAGAAGGTCAACCATGATTGTATTGAATGATGGAGAAGGCTTTAGGAGCCAAATGGTCTACTCCTATTTATTAAATTCTAAAGGATGCCAATGAACCAGATAGGGGTTTATATCAGTCATGATCACCATCACTCATACTAGCTCTTTGTTCCAGATTTACTTAATTAATTGAATTTAAATTCCCAGCAGCTGCTGTGGTGGAATTTGAACTGATATCTCTGGATCATTAGATCAAGCCTCAGGATTACTTCAGTAACAATCACTATGCCATCCCTGTTGCGGTAGATGGCTGTATCCTGACATTAATTAGACATTAATTACTGTTTCTGAGGGAAATTTGTCCTCGGACTGGCAGCTCTGTCCCTTTTGCTAAAGGCAAGTGTTGAAGATCAGCAGAAATCAGAGGAAGTAATCAAGTGTCTTTTCTAAAAATGCTACTTATTCACTAACATGTTTACATGCTGTTCCAGAACTGAGATATTCAAACCATTCAGGTGCAGGTGTGACTCTTATTGCTTTTGGGGGATCTTGCGGTGTGCAAACTGGCTATGAGCTCTGCTACATTGTGTGGTTCTGAGTGGGTCCAGCATTGCTGGAGGTGCCATTTGAATAGACTGAGGGTCTAGTTTGGGCAGATGCCAAACATCAGGAAACTTTTGTGACCAACATTCATCCCTCAAACACCAGTGCTGAAAAAGCCACATCCACTAAATGTTTATCTCGCTGCCATTTGTGGGATCTGGTGGGCAAGCCCCAGGCTCTAGAATTCCTCAACAAACCTCTCCATCTCTCTTCTTTTAGAAGAATCCTTAAAACCTACATTTCAGCATTAACTACACTTCAGCAAGTACTCAATTGGTTTTAAAATGCTTTGTGATGCCATTAGGTGGTGAAAGGCACTACATAAATGCCTGACTTGTATTCTTTCTTTTTCCAAGCTTTTGGCTGCCTGCCCTAATATCTCCTTTTGTGGCTTGATGCCAAAGATTGTCTGATTTACACTCAGGTGAAGTATTTGGAATGTTCCTACTACATTAAAGGTGCTATTTCAATGCAAATCATTGTTGTATTTCTCAGTTTAATATTTGAAGTTTGCTTTTGTTGCTACCCGTACAAAATGGGGCCTGGGTACCTAATTGGAAAAGAAGGAGCTGTGTTTTTATAGCACCTTTCACAATCATAGGAACATTGGAAATAGGAGGAGTAGGCCATTCAGTCCCTCAAGCCTGCTTCCCCCATCAACTAGCTCATGACTGATCTACCTCAACGCCATTTTCCTGCATTATTCCTTTTCCCTCGATATATTTAATACCTAAAAATCTATCGACCTTGAACATACTCTATGTCTGAGCCTCCACAGCCCTTTGGGTTGAAGAATTTCAAAGGTTTGCCACCTTCTGAGTCAAGAAATTCCTTCTCATCTCATTCCTAAATGGCCTAGCTCTTATTCTGAGAGATTGTGTCTCCTGGTTCTAGACACCCCCACCCTGCACAGCCAAGGGAAACATCTTTTCCCCCACCTACCCTGTCGAGCCCTTTAAGGATGTCCACCAAAAGATGTTCCAAAGCACTTTACAGACAATAAAGTACTTTACTGAAATGTAGTGATTGTTGTAATATAGGAAATGCAGCACAATTTGCATATAGTAAGATCCCACAAACAGCAATGCGATAATGACCAGATCTGCTGTTTTTGCAATGTTGATTCAGGGATAAATATCAGCCCAGACACTGGGGAGAACTTCCCTGCTCTTCTTCTAAATAACATCATGAGAACTTCTACAGCCAAGAGTGTAGGCAGGGCCTCAGTTTAAGGTATCATCCAAAAGACAGCACCTCCAAGGTGCAGCTCTGTCTCAGTACTACACTAGGAGTTGCAGCCACTCTCAGGAGTGGGCCCTGAGCCAGATGACTTTCTGACTCCACTGAGAATGCAGGGTGAGCAACTGTCCCTTATTTTGGCTGTTTATTCTGTGTTCTTTAAAGGATGCCTTTTGTCCCATAATTCTAAGACAGCCTAAGGGGGACTGAGCCTGGGGGTCTCAGTTGAGTGATTTGAGCCGGTCTGAGTCAGCCAACAGAGGGATGATAATCCTGTGACTCCACAACTAAGATAAATTGTAACTTTTGGTAGCTTTAAATGACCTCCCACTGATGCTCTTAAGGTTGTCAACCCTCCAGGATTGGCTTGGGGTCTCCAGGAATTGAAGATCAATCTCCAAGAGACTGCCGTGTGCAACCCTGGAGAAAAATCATTGGGACGTTAAAAGTGATTTTTTTTTTAGCCATTTTCTCAGAACATTCCTCTTTGGCAGATATAAAAAATATTGAAAATAGCAGAACGAAAGGCCGTTTGGCCTTCAGTCAGACATCATCCAACTGGGTAACGGGTCGTCTTGTCCAGTCGGTGTAGGGAGGCAGGACGTCACAAGGGTGGGGGAGGGGGAGGAGAGGGGGGGGGGAGGGGGGAGGAGAGGGGGGGAGGGGGGGAGGAGAGGGGGGGGAGGGGGGAGGAGAGGGGGGGGAGGGGGGAGGGGGAGGAGAGGGGGGGGAGGGGGGGAGGGGGGAGGAGAGGGGGGGGAGGGGGGAGGGGGGAGGAGAGGGGGGGAGGGGGGGAGGGGGAGGAGAGGGGGGGGAGGGGGGGAGGGGGGAGGAGAGGGGGGGGAGGGGGGGAGGGGGGAGGAGAGGGGGGGGAGGGGGGAGGGGGGAGGAGAGGGGGGGGAGGGGGGAGGGGGAGGAGAGGGGGGGAGGGGGGAGGGGGAGGAGAGGGGGGGAGGGGGGAGGGGGAGGAGAGGGGGGGGAGGGGGGAGGGGGGGAGGAGAGGGGGGGGAGGGGGGGAGGGGGGAGGAGAGGGGGGGAGGGGGGGGGAGGGGGGAGGAGAGGGGGGGAGGGGGGAGGGGGGAGGGGGGGAGGGGGAGGAGAGGGGGAGAGGGGGGAGGGGAGGGGGGGAGGGGGAGGAGAGGGGGGAGGGGAGGAGAGGGGGGGAGGGGGAGGAGAGGGGGGGGAGGGGGAGGAGAGGGGGGGAGGGGGGGAGGGGGAGGGGGGGGGGAGGGGGGGGGGGGGGGGAGGGGGAGGGGGAGGGGGAGGAGAGGGGGGAGGGGGAGGAGGGGGGGAGGGGGAGGAGGGGGGGAGGAGGGGAGAGGGGGAGGAGGGGGAGAGGGGAGTAGGGGAGGGGAGGGGGGGAGGGGGGGAGGGGAGGGGGAGGGGGAGGGGGGGAGGGGGAGGGGGAGGAGAGGGGGGAGGGGGAGGAGGGGGAGAGGGGAGTAGGGGAGGGGAGGGGGGAGGGGGGAGGGGAGGGGGGAGGGGAGGGGGGAGGGGAGGGGGGAGGGGGGGAGGGGAGGGGGGAGGGGGGAGGGGAGGGGGGAGGGGGAGGAGAGGGGGGGAGGGGGAGGAGAGGGGGGAGGGGGAGGAGAGGGGGGGAGGGGGGAGTAGGGGAGGGGGGAGGGGGGGAGTAGGGGAGGGGGGAGGAGAGGGGGAGGGGGAGGAGAGGGAGGGAGGGGGGAGTAGGGGAGGGGGGAGGGGGGAGTAGGGGAGGGGGGAGGAGAGGGGGATGGGGAGGAGAGGGAGAGGGGGAGGGAGAGGGGGAGGGGGGGAGGGGGAGGGGGGGAGGGGGAGGGGGAGGGGGAGGGGGGAGGGGGAGGGGGAGGGGGGGGAGGGGAAGGGGGAGGGGGGGGAGGGGGGGGGAGGGGGGGGAGGGAGAGGAGGAGAAGGGGGGAGGGGGAGGAGAGCGGGGAGGGGGGAGGAGAGTGGGTAGGGGGAGGAGAGGGGGGAGGGGGGAGTAGGGGAGGGGAGGGGGGAGGGGAGGGGGGAGGGGAGGGGGGAGGGGAGGGGGGAGGGGGGAGTAGGGGAGGGGAGGGGGGGAGGAGAGGGGGGGAGGGGGGGAGGAGAGGGGGGAGGGGGGAGTAGGGGAGGGGGGAGGGGGGAGTAGGGGAGGGGGGAGGGGGGAGTAGGGGAGGGGGGAGGGGGGAGTAGGGGAGGGGGGAGGGGGGAGTAGGGGAGGGGGGAGTAGGGGAGGGGGGACTGAGTCATGTGATTTATAGTTGGCAACACGAATGGTCAGCAGCACTCCCCCTCCCCCAGGCCCACCACCTGGCTGAGAGGCGCCTGAAGCTCTGGCTGGCAGCAGCACATCTCCGGCTGGATGATAAACTGAGAGGGCTTGAGGCCTGAGGCCTAGTTTCCCACAAGTGGCCCCTAAACTGAGGGAAAATAAACAAGTTCAAAATTCCACTGCCGTCTTCCCAGATTCAACATTTCAGGAGCATTAAAATAACGTTCATTTCATTTCCCTTCCCGAGTAAAATTTAAATCTTTTTGACCGAATGGGCTTAAAACCGTTAAACAGCCAAACGCCCATACAGACCTTTGACCTCACCCCCTAGCCGTGACGCAACGGCGGTGACGTCACGCACGCGCGCCATATTACGTCACGTCGACGCGTCGTCCACCGACGTCAAGTGCGCTCGGCGCCGAGGCGCAAGGGCCACGTGACACTTGCCACGTGACACGCGCGGGTGGGCGGGAACTCTTTCCCTGTGCGCAATTAATTTCGTATCGGTAAGGGACGGGATTTGTCATAAGTCTAGCGAGACGCCGAGGCGTAAAATATGTAAAAATAAAATGGTTTCCGGCGTGAGGGTACCTGGTGTTGCTAGGCAGCGAAACAATCCACGGTGGCCATGGTAACCAGGCAAGGACGCTTCTTCCACCCGGAAGAGAGGCACGTGCTCAGCTCCTGGTCCAAGCTTTGCGGCTGCAGATCTCTCACTCTGCCCTGAGCTAATACCGCGCGCCGTCACTCTTTAACTTTCCTCTACCATAACTTTTCCACTAATATTTGCAGTAACTCTAAACACAAACTGCCCTGATCATCGGCACTGCAGCCCCGTTAAATTGGAGCAACTTTCCCTGCCCACCCCCAGGTATGTTGTACTCACGCCAATGGTGCAAATGAAACCACGTTGAGGGGGTAGGTGGTGGCAAAGTGATCATGATGTCGCTGGACCAGTAATGTAGAGGTCCAGGTTATTGCTCTGGGAACACAGTTTCGCATCCCACCGAGTCAAGATGGTGCGTGGCTTGGAGGGGAACTTGCGGGTGGCAGTGTTCCCATGTGCTTGCGGCCCCTGATGTCCCTGGAGGCTAGGGATTGTTCGTGTGGGTGATGCCGCTAAAGAAGCCCTGGTGAGTTGCTGCCTGTACCTGGGGATGGTACACGCTGCTGCCAGTGTGTCGGTGGTGGAGTGGGAGTCGGGGGGGGGGGGGGTGGGGGGTGGGGGGAATGTTGAAGGTGATGGTTGGGGTGCCACGCAGGCTGCTTTGTTGTGGATGATGTCGAGCCTCTTGAGTATTGTTGGAGCTGCTGTAGGCAAATGGTGAATATTCCATCACACTCCTGACTCATGCCTTGTAGATAGTAGACAGGCTTTGGGGAGTCAGGAGATGCATTACTCACCACAGTATTCCCAGTTACTGACCTACTCTAGTTGAGTCTGTGAAGTTAATTACCACACTGTAGGAGACTGCTCAGTGTGATCACCAAACTGAGCTACCGGGGGAGCTGATGCCTTATCCTTTAGTTATATTCCCCTGCCAGCATGGGTTTTTGTTTATGTTATCGAATGATTCTGCATCTCAGTCTTTGTTCGTTCTATTTAGATAAATAGTCATGGAGGAAACTTCAATCGAGGCCTCTAACTCACAGGCTGTCTCCTTAAAGCCTCTTGAGACACACAACTCACAGAAGATTTCAAGTAAGAATGTGAATGTACTTTACTTAACTGTTTTGGTTTTTCTTCTGCAAACCAATGTAATTAATTATTTTATTAAGCTCCCACTGCACTGTCCCCATCAAACACTCCCAGGACAGATACAGCACGGGGTTAGATACAGAGTAAAGCTCCCTCTACACTGTCCCCATCAAACACTCCCAGGACAGGTACAGCACGGGGTTAGATACAGAGTAAAACCCCCTCTACACTGTCCCCATCAAACACTCCCAGGACAGGAACAGCACGGGGTTAGATACAGAGTAAAGCTCCCTCTACACTGTCCCCATCAAACACTCCCAGGACAGGTACAGCACGGGGTTAGATACAGAGTAAATCTCCCTCTACACTGTCCCCATCAAACACTCCCAGGACAGATACAGCACGGGGTTAGATACAGAGTAAAACTCCCTCTACACTGTCCCCATCAAACACTCCCAGGACAGGTACAGCACGGGGTTAGATACAGAGTAAAGCTCCCTCTACACTGTCCCCATCAAACACTCCCAGGACAGGTACAGCACGGGGTTAGATACAGAGTAAAGCTCCCTCTACACTGTCCCCATCAAACACTCCCAGGACAGGTA